>NC_087095.1:11873600-12184200 GCF_963855985.1 Ostrinia nubilalis | reverse complement strand
CTTGAAGTTTAAAATTATGTGTTATCTCCATGTTGTCTCTGACACATCAGTGTTGTAACCTGTAAGTCATAGACAATAATCGGTAAATTTAATCGATTTTATTTCAATTATTCAATCATTTTTATTACTGATTGCATTTAAATAGGGCCTTAATCAACAATGTATTTTTTCTTCATTGAATGTACTACTAATTGTTTAATGCATTGCTTTATAAAGCATTATAAATTCTTTCTATAGGTACGTAAGTACTACAATAATTTCAATCCGCGATTAACGAGATGTTTGGTCGCCTCACTAGGGCACAGATTAAAAATGTTTTAATGTCAGTTGGCCATATTTGTTTACATATAGGGAAATTTCTAAAGAATCCGACTTTAGAAAGTATTTTTTCGGCACTGTTGATCTAACGGCGAACAATGTATGGAGAACGAACATTGTCCTTTGTATTTTGACAAATCATAAAAAGTCAATTAATTGGTCTTTTACTATTGCGTTGTAGGTACTATTGCATTACCATTAAATGGCAAAATAATGTTTGTTTATTTCTTTGAAGCAAATGCAATATACTACGAACTGCGACATTAGCAATGACATCAAAATACACATTCGGTTTTTCCAAAATATTTGTAAATCAAGTTTTGACCACACATCACATACGTAAGCGACTAAACATATTATACAGCAGTAATAAATTATTATTATTAAGAGATAAAATTGCTAGATTACAAATTACTTTAGATTTACAAGGATACATAAATAATATTTTACCTACTGATATTCTGAACGAATCGTCATCACTATTCTTATGCCAGGATTAAATATTATTTTTTGTGTAGGCAAAGGTCAGAGAATAAAATAATGCTGGCAACCCTCTATATACCATCGTATTTACTGCACATTAACCTTATAGTATAGCTATGAGTAAGTACGCAATGATCATACAAAATGTACCTTATTCACATAACATAAAAGCTACTTGGTAAGAAGAGGATCCTTGAATGAGAAGTACATCTACCTATTAATTCTTCATTTATATTTATATATTTTATCTCAGGTGTGAAGTATGCATATCTATGGGTTATTAAAGCGATAATTGTTTGTTAAATTGCATAAAATCAAGATTTCTGTATCCGGATCTGTGTAGTGACATCACAAACTATTTTTTTCACTGCTACCGTAGAGTAACTTGGATTAACACCTATCTGGCATGAGTCTGACTCATTTACTTGTACTTAAATATTTTAAAGCTAAAAATCATCAGCGAGAACATTATCTTCAAATAACTTCAGATTATTTTGGTCTGTCATTTCATGTTCATAACTATTCCATTTTTGAAAAATCATATAAAAATGTGTTTTACGACTGGACTGAAAGGTCTCTTAAAAATGTAGAGCTGTTATCAAAGTCAAATAAAACTGAATAAAATTCACAATACAGTATTCGATTTATTAATAAATATTGAATAAAAAATATTATCTTACATTAGTAAAATTTATATAATGTAATACATTTATCATAGAACATAATTTATTATGCCTGTGATGATGTATTTTCTGCATTGACGGTTATTATTACCCTAAAATAGTATAATGACCAATCGTTTCGTACATTTAAAAAAATACGTTGATGACTGTGTTAATAATTTTACATACAAAAAATTTCCAATTAGCTTTTAAACAAAAGTATTCGGATTGGACTAAATTATTCATAAATCGGCGTAAGCATGATAAATAATATAATAATTTATTTGTACAAAATATGGCATAAGCAGTAGCACAATTTTATTGATTTAAATATAAAGTAATTACGACAACACAGGCTTCGTATGGAGTGTTTAATTAAATGGATTGATTTTTTTTTTTTTTTTTTTTATGTGATAGGAGGCAAACGAGCAAACGGATCACCTGATGGTAAGTGATTACCGTCGCCCATAGACACCCGCAGACCCAGGGGCGTTACAGGTGCGTTGCCGGCCTTTAAGGTAAAGATACGCTCTCCTCTTGAAAGCTTGCAGGTCGTATCCGTCCGGAAACACCGCAGACGACAGTCCATTCCACAGTTTGGTTGTACGGGGCAGAAAGTTTCTAGAGAAACGTACTGTTGTGGACTGCCAACCATCTAAGTGATGGGGGTGGAAGTGCTGTCGGGTAGATCGGTGGCGAAAAGTGGCGGCAGGAATAAGTCCGGATAATTCTTCGGAGCACTCCCCGTGATACATGCGATAGAATATGCACAGTGAGGATACATCTCTACGCAGCGCCAAGGGGTCAAGCCGATCCGAAATGTCCTGGCAGTCAACGATTCGAGCTGCTCTCCGTTCAATGCGGTCCAGAGGGAGAAGCTGGTACTGGGGCGCACCTGCCCAAAGATGAGAACAGTATTCCATATGAGGCCGAACCTGCGCCTTGTAAAGTTGCAGACGATGGGCTGGAGTGAAATACCGTCTCGATCTATTGAGCACACCAAGCTTCTTCGAGGCTAATTTAGCCTTACCCTCTAAATGACCACGGAACTGGACTTCGCTCGATATGTCGACACCAAGGATTCCGATATTGGCTGAGGCAGTTAGGGGAGTGCTCTCGAAACAGCGGGATACGACAAACGGCAACTTTTTGGCGGTGAACGCGCAAACTTGTGTCTTTGTAGGGTTAAATTGGACCAAATTGCGTCGAAATTGATGAATCACACAAACTAGTACACATTACTAGGAACATATCTGTAGAAAATTATAATCTAGGCTAACTTAGCATGGTTTCTTAAAATAAAAAAAGCTCTTTACATTTAAATAACTTTTGTTTTTAATTTCAAAAATCCAAAAGCTATCGAGGCTTTTTCTGGTTTAGAAAAAGTAATACCTAAAATTATCTGCATTTATTTCTTGCTAATACTTAATAGTAAAGATCACTACAAGTCCACCATTGATAATTTTAAAGAGAATTCTAGCAAAATTTGTACGATTCAGTTGAAGAAACATAGTATTCCTTACGAACTACATTGTAGGAACTGCACTTATCATTTTAGCTATGAAAACTGATTCTTCTACTAACTCCATATTTTATTGAAATACATACCATTTTAATTTTACTGAAATAATATTCGATTCATGGTAGAGATAGCCGAAACATAAAAATAGCATTTTTATCATTTTATTAGGTACATGACTACCTATTTTTTTGTTCTCATAAATATTTCAAATTGATTGTTAGTGAAATAATTTCACTTCAGAAGAGCGAATTTTCATAATGCCAGGCAAAAGAAACATCAAGTTACTGCATATTTCAAAAGATCACTTTTCTAAAACTTTATCTTACTTATTCATATGTAGGTATTACAGGTAAGTATTTTGATTAGCTGAAATTTTTTGTAGTAACTTTTCGTAATGGTGATTTTTTACTCTGGCAGGATATTTTGATTCGTAATACTATTTTAAAATAAACACTGTTTAAAAAAATCACAGATGAACTTCGAAAAAACTACTCATTTACAATTCATCCATTTCGCTGACCGTAAAACCTTTGGAACCTCTCAATGACCCTGAAAATTACTCCAGGGTCGCAAGGGTTCCCGTAGGAGGACGGGTCGGGACAACCTTGGAGTGCGAAACAGTCGTATGTCACTTGCGCTTGGTGACAACAGCTTAATATGGCGCCATCACAAGCTGAAGGGGGGGCAAGACCGGGACTACCGGCAAATCCACCGGGAGCCGCTGCTGATGGTCTTGCAGTAGTAGTTGTAGTCGTCCCACCATTCGCGTCTCCTGCTTGACTGCTGCCATGTTCCACCGGCGGTGCAGGTCGATTCATGGGTCTAATAGGCGTAATAGGATCAAACGAAATCGGTCTGCTACCATCACCAACATCTTCTACCGGCTCCTCAACAGGCTCTGTTCCGTTCATTACGATCCCCCAGTTCTGCCGCTCATCATCCATTTCGGGCCACCTGTTAGAAACGCCAGGATTATCAGTTGTGTTCTGGTTGCCCTGAGGCGGTGTGGGCCTGTCAGTGGAAGGGTTCTGTGGTGTGTTATCTGGTGTGCAACCACAACCCACTTGTGGAATGTAAATGATTGGGACAAATGCTGGGAATTGTGGCAGTGGCGGTGGGAACTGAGGGATCGGAGGTTGCCTGGCAATGTTGTTGATTTCTTGAAGCCGTCTGTGTATGTGTACTAATGGGTCTTGTGCTCCGAAAATGCTGGGGCCTAATGAATCGTCCCTGCTAAACCCGATCGGATTGAATGGAGGAAACCCGTAATAGTTGTACCACCTCTTTCGTCGTTGGCCCTGCGATGCCTCATCGTCGGAGTTTTCTTCCAGTAAAGTGGCTGGGGCGACGTCAGATTTGTCTTCCACTTGTCTAACCTCAGCAATGTCTTCTAGTTTGACGTCACTCGGCGCCGCCGAGGCCCACTGGAGGACTAGGACAGCGAAGATAATTTTCTGCATTACCGTCGCCATCTGAAATGAAAACAATAAGTATGTTAATATAATATGCACATTTTAATAATATCGCGTTGAAAATAGAAATGACTAATAGTCATCTCTATTCATCTCTATAGTCATTGACTATAGCGATACTTAGAACTCATATCATTGTCAGTGTCGCAATTTATCATGCTCTTTTCAATCTACATTGTTAGTGACATTACAATCAATCTCTCTAGTGAGATCAGAGACCACATAATTTTGCGTATGGTTCATTGGACTCGCTGACTAAAATTTTAAGGTGACCTTAAACAAGCAAAAACTATAAAGACAGTCTTCAATATAATGTTGATGTTTAAGTTAACGTGGCTCTTGAATCTACATATACTTAACTACTTAACTATAAAACTGAAGAGTTTGTTTGTTCGGTTGAACGCGCTAATCTCAAGAATTACTACGAAACATTATTTTTTGTAAAATTATTCAAACAATTTCTGCGCGTGCGAAGTCGCAGGCACAGCTATTCTAAAATATTTTTATCAAGCAATCTCAAGACCCATGGGTTTCCTAAGGCCGCATAATGGCTGTAGAATATAGAAAGTTGTGTTCTCAGTAAATGAAAAACCATTGACCTCCGGTCGCGACTTAGCACACACATTTTCTCCCCGATTGCTCCCGCGCCGAGTAGAATCTTCCGAGCGACCGCGCAGGGTAGTGGATTGTATGCTCTATTCGCACTTTAAATGTGCGGACTTAAGTGAAAAGGGACAATATTGTTTTTATAAATCACGTACTTTCGCCATTTCCTTCTGTAACGTGTATTTTTTATTTTTGGTGTGAGAGATAGGCTGACTTCAAATAATATGGGACATAAACCGAATGCTAAAAAAGCTTTTTAAAATAGAATTCAGCACTCAATCAACGACTTAATAGTAGCGGGTAGTCCATTAATTTATTGGTAATTAAACGCAAAAATTGGATCTATTTCCTCTGATCAAAATTAACTACAGTTTGTTTATTCATTCCGTTTGTATGTGTTACGTTTTTTACGAATCCGGAAGACTATGTATATGAGTCACGTAGTACATTAGGAACGTTAATTGAATGAACGAAACATTGATTAATAAACACTAACACGAGGTTTTGTTTTGACATTAGCACGCGCATACTAAATAACGTGATTATTATTTTGAACAGCAAAAAACCTGTTCGCAAGTTGTTTGTTAATTTAAAAGGTTTACACGTGTAGTATCTGTTATGCATTAAAGTCAAAAGTCAAAGTCAAAATTTCTTTATTTGTTTAGACTAATAAATAGTTCTTACAAATCGTCATATGCTCTTAAGGAGCCTCTACATGTCTCATAATCTTTTTACCCTACCAGCGCTTCGAGACCAACATTTGGCAAGTGCTGAGAAGAAGCGCCGCAACAAACTCAGTCACCACTGTCTGCCGGTTAATATAAATAAATAGAAATAGTAGTAGTAGGTACATTCGATTCAGGAGCAGTTCACTGAATTTACCATGCATTCTTGTATGGTGTATCATAAGAATGGGTATACAAGATTGCGTGGTATATTAAACAAGGTAGTGACGTGCTAATATCTAGACTTACATATTAAGGTACTAGTAGAAATGACTCGCATACATAAATTTGAATAACTTGGATTGACCAGTCCCCGAAAGCAGCGCCTGTTCACAGACATGACGAGTGAACCAGCCATCGCTTCACTCGACCATATTAGAGGGAATGTAACGACCCGCCTCACTACGCCACCACCCCAGAGACATTGTAGTGAGAATGACAATGCCAAGTTATCTCTTTAAAAAAAAAACTAATAATAAAGCTAAGTAACAGTCCAGATTGAGAAGCATGACACTATAACATTTGAGAAATTTATTATTAGTTTATACAATATTACTTTTCATTTTAATTCTTTTTAGTGCGAGCATGAGAGGACCATAATCCTACTCCCAGGATGACTTATCATTAAGAAAATCTCGAGTTGTATAATAGGCTTTTTTAAGCATGTGATCTTTAACTATACCTTTAAATTTATTATACGGTAGCTCTTTATATTTATCAGGGACTTTGTTATAAAAATGGATACCTTGTCCCATAAAAGTGGCAAACACTTTATTAAGTCTAAAAGCGGGTATAGCCAATTTATTTTTATTTCTAGTGTTAAATTGGTGAATATCACTTTTCTTTTTGAATTCGTTAATATTTTGTTGAATAACTAGAATACAGTTTAAGATGTATTGTGAAGCGGCCGTGAGAATGCCAATTTCTTTAAACAATTCTCTAAGGGACGCTCTTGCTTTCATTTTATACAAGTATCTTATCGCACGTTTTTGCAAAATAAATATTGTTTCAAAATCTGCAGCTTTGCCCCATAGTATGATTCCATATGACATTAGGCTATGAAAGTAGCTAAAGTAGACTAAGCGAGCTGTTGAAACATCGGTTAATGACCGTATCCTTTTTATTGCAAAAGCCGCTGAGCTGAGCTTTCCCGCCAGAGTTTCTATATGGGGGCCCCACTGGAGTTTTGAATCCAGGGTAATTCCTAGAAATACAGTAGAGTCTACCAGATCGATTGCATTATTATTAAGTTCTATTTGGGTACTAACTGTTTTTACGTTAGGCAAAGAGAATTTTATACATTTTGTTTTCTTTGCATTGAGTTGTAAATTATTTGTAGTGAACCAACTTAAAACTCTTGTTAGTGCATTATTTACATCGTCAAAGTTATTTTTACTTCTATCAATATTAAAAATCAAAGATGTGTCATCAGCAAATAACACGATTTCGCAAGAGTCCTTAACAAAATATGGTAGATCATTAATGTATATAAGAAACAAGAATGGACCCAGAATGGACCCCTGCGGAACTCCCATTTTCACAGGTGACCCAGAAGACAAAACACCATTTATGTCAACTTTTTGAACTCTAAAGTTTAAATAGGATTGTATTAAATCCAAAGCCGAGTCCTTCACCCCATAATAGTGCAGTTTGCGAATTAGCGTTTGATGTTCTACGCAGTCAAAAGCTTTTGAGAGATCACAGAAGACCCCTAGTGCATTTTGAGAATTCTCCCAAGCCTCGAAGATATGTTTAAGTAGTGCAACCCGCATCGGTGGTGGAAATTTGTCGTCTTGTAATACGAGTATATACTTTTTCTCAAAGACAAGGCAGTAGTTATGTCTGAAATTTAAATATTAGACAAGTGAAAGAGAAATAAGATTTTGAATGATATTCAATAACTCACGGGGAAGATTTGTATGAATGTCAGAGGGATTTAAAAAAAATGCTTTTAGGATCGAACGCATGTTAAAAAGATGCGAACTGAAATTTTTCCCGCTTGTCCAGCTCAGCAAGTCATGTTTGCTCCAATTAATTTATTAAAAAAATAATTTTTCACGCCGATGAAAATACTTTTCTTTGGATACCTTAGACAATATTTTACTACCATTTCAAAAATGTAAGGAAACATTGTCCAAGAAATTAAACTTGCATTTGATCTAAAAGTGCACTCTCTTGCATCGTATGTTTTCTTCGAAGTCGCCTCGAGGCGTCTTTCCGTTCTATACACGGCCAGAACGCACCCATAGGAAACTGCTCGTGTATATTTTGTAGTGCCCGTTTGTAAATCTGTGACTCCAAACTATACACGATTTTGCGTACTGATCGTGTATAGTTTGGAAGAGCTTACTAAAAAAAGTCATATCCAAACTATACTCGATTAGTTTCTACTACACCACTTACACTTGACTAGAGTGTGTTTATTTTATATTGATTTAGTAAAATATGAAATTATATTTAAAATTGCATTTATTCGATATTATTACATAAAATATTATTATTTTACTGAATCTATAATAAATCTAGATTTTTAACACTATTGTAAGTGGTTTTTGAAATTAAATTGATTAGGTAGATTTCAAATTAAAAACAATTATTAGTGTAATCATAAATTCATTTAAAATGAGAGAGAGTGAGAGAAGAAAGTTCAACGTGCATTATTAATACATTATGCGAGTCTTTAAATGCTAGGTTTGTATTATCAGCCGTTTGGTGTAGTGGTTCGAAACGGACTACGATTCCGGAGGTAGCGGGTTCGATTCCCGCACAGTACAAACATTTGTGTGCATGAACATATTTGTTTGTATTGGACTGGGTGTTTTCTATGTATAGTATGTATTTACAAAAAAAAAGTATTTAACCTCCTGGGGCCTGGCGTCATATATTTATTACATAAAACAAAAAAATATAAATCAACGCTATCTGTTGAAATTTACCAGAACTTTTACGTTAGTTAGTTAGATGGTGCATCTGTCCATCATTCTTAGCTGTGATTGGCTAGTGAAGTGACATTTATATTTTTTTATCTTTAATTGAACTAGCGACGGCGCCGCGACCGGGAACAAGTGGTTAGTAATAATGAAATTTTTACTAAAATATAAACGATTTCTATAAGCCTTTGTTATTATTCGTTTTGGGATTTGAACTGTTTTATTATCTGAGTATCACTGATTGTGGAAATACGTATGAAAACTATGAAAACCATGGTGAAATCTGAATGTCATACAGGTATTACATGAGGTCCCAATTACTAGTGTAAACTGACAGAGCCCAGTGTAATACCTGTATGACATTATACATTTTCTATTAAATAGCATACAATCTGATATAATTTTCTTATTTGTTTAGGTAGATATATGCGAATATAACATAATAGAACACTCAAAAATTGATTTTACTGGTAAAGTCGGCCCAGAAGTATTATCAACACCTCAAGTCACTTTGATTTTTGTTTATGAAATTAAAATAATTTCATAAGGCACTTAATCAAATTGTTTTTTATTTTTTTTTATTGCTATTGACCTTATCTACATCATTTAATGTTAATTACACATTGGTGCGATGCATTTTTTTATCACGAGGATTTTTTAATTTGAGTCATCCAAATGAAATGCAATAAAATTTTGAAATACTATTAAAAAAAAAATAGAGATGCAATGTTGTTGCCCAAACATGACATAAAACTTGATAAAGAATCTATCTAGCTACATTTTAACGAAAAGGTACTTAAAAAATATCAATAGTTGCATCCACTGCATAGAAAAAAGTAAGTACAGGCAGAAAAAAAATTAAAAATATAACAAAAAATTTTTGGCATCTCAATATATTTCAAAAATCGATTCAAATTCGTTGTAGATAGTCAAGAAACTTAACTAGGAATTACTTTTGTGCAATTTATTACGGGACATCCTGTACATGAAATAAAAAAGTCGTTGACATTGGGAACCGATGTCGTAAATATATGACATTCAGAAAATTGCCGTTTTCCAGATAAAAATTTTTATTTTATTTTTTATGATAATTATATCAATTATTAATACTATTTGGATAGTTTTCATATGAATTCACGACAAAAATAATTCCCGGGCCCCAGGAGGTTAAGTATGTATGTTTAATACTTAGTATTATGTACAAGCTTTGCTTAGTTTGGGACTAGAAGCGCAGTGTAAAATGTCTAAGGATATTTATTTATTATTTATTTTATTTATTAACTTTTATCTCAAGAACAAAATCATTTTGACATATTTCCATACCTACATAATTCTTAATTTAAGAGTTATTCGAGAATTGGTGAAAATTAAATATCAGCCCCAAAACAAATATCTTTTCTATGGCAGAATACGTGTCGAAAGATGATTCAATGTTTAAAGTAGACACGCAGATATTAATTAATATGTAATAGAAAGAGAGGTCAATAAGACAAAATGACTAGCATGCAACTACTCGCGTATAGGTAAATTGTAATCACGCACTTATTACAATACATACGTGATTAGTCCGTATGCGTACTGGCGATGTATATTTTGGAGTAAGATATTTGCCCTAAGTCACTACAAAGTATACGCGAGCAGTACGCAGCATATGCGTACTGGTCGTGTATAGTTTGGAGGAGCTTAGTAAAAAAAGTCACCTCCAAACTATACTCGATTAGTTTCACACCCTTGCGTTCCGGCTATGTATAGAACGGAAAGACGCCGCCTCGAGTCAAAGTTTTCTCGCTGCCAGCCATTGTGAAGCACACAATCGCCTTTCTCATTACGGCGAACGGCATCGGAATAGATACAGCCACTGATGATACATTACTTAGTTGCATTCATAATAGCAGTTCATATTTTTATTGTCAGTTCATTTGCAAAAATATTAAAAACAAAATATTCAGGATTGGATTTAGATGTTGATTTGATGATGATGGTTTATGAAGATTATACAAATTAAGCATTTACTGTATTGTTAATATTAATTGATTAAATTCAGGAAGATCACTTTATTTCAACAAGTGTACAATCTTAGGCTGAGTTGCACCAGGTGGTGCAACCCAGCCTAAGATTGCACCGATAAGCTTAAGCGCCGATTAAGTACTTAAGGCGCTACCTCGTAAAAGTTTTCGGCCGACTGAATGCCTCGCACACAGAGGGATAGAAATATGATTTCTCAGTGCGAGGAAAGGGACAGCAATAGCGCGCGCGGCGCGGAATAAAATAACGTAAGCGACAAAAATCGGAAATCATGTATTTATTGAAAAACCAAACACTATTTAAAGAAAATAACTCGACCAGTACTTAGAATATGTTATTACCTTACCAATATACAAAATTTGGTATTGAAATATTAGCCTATCTGCTTATAAAACGAAAAACCGAGTAATAGAAGGGTCATCTTTGGATTTTTTTTCTATCGAGAAAATTGTTTCCATTCATGTTTCGGCTTCGACCAGACACTAGATTTATTAGTCAACTATGACATATTTCAAAATAAGAACATAAGTAATAAGAAAAGTACGATTAAAACTAATTCTGCGCTTCTTTAAAACGCCCAATATTCGCAAGGCATCACCTTAATCGGTGCTTTTTGTATGGAGTTTAACAGATTTTTAACTTTTGTCAAAGTTAAAATAAGATGGTGCAACCCAGCCTAAAAGATTGTAACTTTAAAGATAACCGGTGTTTTTTGTATGGAGTTTGACAGATTTTTAACTTTTGTCAAAGTTAAAGTAAGATGGTGCAACCCAGCCTTAGTAATTTCTGGTAGACATAATCATGTTAATTGAGTTAAAAAAGTCGCTTTTACCAAAAAAAACGCAAGTTATCCGTTTGATCGTTTTATTCGGTATACCGCTAACATGATACAAATCTTTGATCGATTCCACCCAATACGATTGTCATTTCTATCGTAAGTATGCACTGTATACTGGAACAACAGCGCGACGTTGACCGATGCCGCCATTGCTCAGAAAGAGCCAAGACTGTATGAACAGCCGAGGCCAGAGATTGATAATGGGATCTGCCCATACAAACATCTATAGTCAAAAGAACAATATACTTTCTGTTGCAAAATCGCGCTTATTACAATTGCATAAAGTAGGTATTACAGTGCTAATCTTGATGTGCTGATGTCTGTATATTTTGAATTGCTGTAGACAGTTATATAATGCTGTGGGCAGACTACTTGTAGAATAAACATTGACACTCTACTCCAATTTAATAAGGTATGTGACAGTGCGACAAAAATTGAAATTCGATGATTAAATACAACTGATGATCTGTAAATTATTTCTATCTGACTTTTTACGCAAAATATTATTTAAAAAGTCTGCTTTTCAACATTTTTTTTCATTACCTACTAACCTACTTAAAGGGGTTGTGATCAAGCACAGCTTAGTGCAGCAGCCGCTAGACAAACAGACTGTAAACTTTTTGTTGGCAAATAAAATACTTTTTTCTTTTTTTTACTTTTCTTTTTCGCTGTCACATAATCAGTAATTAATGCTCTACCTATTATCTTTTTTATTAAGTACTTATTAAGAACTTAATAGTGAGTGAGACTTAAGCCTTAAGAATTTACAGCCGCATTTATAATCTGATCATCAATCCGAGATCGGTTGAAGACAACGATTGATGTTACCACATTCTGCACTTAGATACGGTCAGTGTTGCAGAATTAGCAATTAATCTCGCAAAAGAAAGTTTTGCAATTCATTGTAACAGATTTACAATAAGAATGAGACTTCTTGGCAGGAAAGTGAAGCGCCATTCTTATCATTTTTGTTTTTCCTTTAAAAATTGGTGTTATGGTGGATCTAGTGTAACCTTATAAAAGTAGTAACCTTATAAAGTTAGTATATACCGTTATAAAAGTTTTATTGTAAAAACCCGTGGAGTGACAATTTTCTATTAATAACCGTCAACATTTAATACTGTTTTTCTCCTTTCTTTTCTGTTTTTAACTCCCAAGTTTGTCGCACTACTTCTTCAACACTAAGTAATGCAGGCTTCACCACAGACTTCAGACTAAACCCTTCTTCTTCTTCTTTTAATGGCGATGAACTTGTGTTTTTCGCCACAGGGCACACTGTTCCGCCAATGTCACGTGCGCCAGACTAAACCCGATCCGCCGACAAGAGTCGTTGACTTTTGACGTTGTCAAGTCATAGAAAGTACAAGTCGTTGACATGATCATCTAAATATTATAACTCAAAGGTGACTGACTGACTGACTGACATAGTGATCTATCAACGCACAGCCCAAACAACTGGACGGATCGGGCTGAAAATTGCCATGCAGGTAGATGTTATGACGTAGGCATCCGCTAAGAAAGGATTTTACAAAACTCCACCCCTAAGGGGGTAAAACGGGATCCACGCTTACGAAGTCGCGGGCGGCCGCTAGTTTAAAATAAAGCTGGCTTGGTGTGTATTCTTTAAGGCTTAGTAGTATGGCTATTTGTAAATGTCATACAAGCCTACAGTGGCTTCTACACGTACTACAAATACTCGTCGAATTGTAACTGACTTTAATTGGACGAGTGTCTCATACATGCCTAAAAGCATTGCGTAGGTTTGGAACACAATGATCAAAATGGCGACCGTGATTATTCCATATAAACATTGATGACGCCATGGATGCCTCTGGGCTATTGGCTGGTCTGATGGGCCATAAAAACTATTTATTAATTAAAACATCCTGTTGGTATTTTACCAAAAAAAAAAGGAAGCTAAGTTTTTAAAAAGTTTTTTTTTTCATATTTTTAATATCGATTTTGAAGGCTGATTGAATTCTCTCTAGCCAGATAGTTACTGTGTTATTAATTATCACGTTATATTTTAGTTTTCAATCCAGGAGCACGACTCTCTGATTTGCCAAATAGACGAATTCTACACTCAGGCCAAGGGTAGCTGATGAGGTTGAGAAGGTTTTATTACATTACTATGCAATAACCTCTTCATAACTTCCTCCAGTCGGTTTAGGGCGTTAGTTTTATTGAAACTAAGTATTTATAAAGTTCCTCAGCTCGACCTCTTAAATGGACAGCACATGTTTCAATCCTATGCGTCATACCTCAAACAGAAGTGAATCTATAGGAAGCCTAAGGCTTATATCCTACTGCTGCTACTGCGGTTTGGTCAAAGGTATTACGCCCGTATTCACAAACGATGCTTGCTTAAGTGAAGCAGCAAATCAAACGCATCGCGTTGAATAGAGCTCTAGAATTATTACCTACAAATCTGCCCATTTTATAAATAATATACAACATTTAATCGCTAGTTAGCTGGACTTTGGTTTACTATGTGCAAATTATAGTGTTTATCAGTGAGTCATTTCACTGAGTTTTCAGCCTATTATTACTCAGAGTGACAGAATGATTACCTCACTTAAAGATTAGTTCCGCTATATGCTTTAATTAGGTACGTTTCCAATGGGTTTGTGACGTGTCATTCAAATCCCATGTGATTATAGAGCTTTGATTTTAATGTCAAGTGCATTTAAGTACTTATTTTCTGAGCAGTTTGTACAAAAGAGAACAACGGAGACCATTTTTTGTTTGCCTCCTAACTCCAGACATCTCGAGTTCTTTAAGACATTAATGGCGTAAATAAAAAAAGTGTGATCCAGTTGTATGCAAATTTTATTTAGATCAAGTTTCCACAAGAATGTGTAGCCGAGCTAAAGGTGTATGCAAATGTTTTCCATTTGGAGCAACTCAATCGGAACCAATGTAGCATTACCTTCACGCTCTCTGTCAGTGAAAATTAGTGCCAGCTACCACTGTCACAGCAAAATTACAAAGTAGTAAGTTGACGTCTTACTAATCGCGGAAATCAAGAATAAAAAGTATAAAAGTGGATCCCGTTTTACCCCCTTAGGGGTGGAGTTTCGTAAAATCCTTTCTTAGCGGATGCCTACGTCATAACATCTACCTGCATGCCAAATTTCAGCCCGATCCGTCTAGTGGTTTGGGCTGTTGCGTTGATAGATCACTATCAGTCAGTCAGTCAACTTTGAGTTATATTATATTTAGATTAAACAACCAGTCCATGTCGACTACCTATTTTTGTAGAAATATCTATTTAGTTGCCACATTTGTGTGCCGTTTCAGGGCATTATTCAGACAAAAAAATTATTGCTATACTTAAATAAGTCTTTAAAACTTTTATTTACCTAACAACTTTTGATTAAGCTGGAGGCAATTAGTGGTTAGTTATTTATGAGGACTGCCTAATCCTAAAAAAACTATGCCTACCCGGATTTAGGCTGATGCCTATAGGAAACTACTTGCATTTAACCGCAGCATCATAATGCATAATGTTTTATGTAGATGCAATCGAGGATACCTATTAGTAAATGCCTCTTCACCCTTATGAAAATACCCAGCTCATATTGTTGTAGTAGTTAGGGAATATATTTTCTAATGATTAATGATTTGAACACCGCTCAGTTGGTTTCTCCATGTACCCGCATGTACAATTGTACATGTACGAGTATATTCCCCCTTATGTATATGTAGGTAGTATATTTTTCCCACGTTCTTGCTCATTATCGCAACCCAAGCACTGATCCTTGAATTTTAAAATTTATTTCTTAATTCATTTTATTGCTCTGTTTCTGTATTTGAATAAAATAATGAGGTTCATTTTCTCATGATAAAACAAAAGCCCGTACTGCATTCAAAGGCAAATGCCGATGTAAAGACAAAGCAAAAATATATTCACATCTTAATTAAGTGTTAGCCAAGATATTTAAATGACTTTAGTATATTTTTTCAGCACTGGGCAAGGAATCGACCTCATGTTTGAACAATTTGGAATTTACTCTGTGTTTAATGGTGTTTAACCCTACAAGGCTCAATTTTTTTTTAGTGCGCGACAAAAATATATTGGTTGTAATTAGTGATGAGAAGATAGGAAAAACTTATAAAAATAAAAATAAAATCATATTTTACTGAAAAATCAACTTTTTATTTTAGTTCCACATATGGTACTCTGAGCCCTAACTATAATTTTTGGTATTAATAATTAAAATTATTATTCTTAATAAAATGAAATAACTATTATCTATTTAACTTTTTTATATATTGCAATTTATAATAAACATAATCATATGAATAATATCATAAATTTGTTATTTTTTATTGATGAAAAGATCTAAAACAATAATTAGTTATTATATTTATTTAGGAAAAGTTCTTCGTGACATTTGAGATAAGGACGTTTTACTTTGCAACCGGGATATTTGCATCGTTGTCTTTTTTCACCCCAAATAGGAAATGCTCAAACCCATCACGTCTGACATCATGAGGAGGTAGTATTGATGTACTTGGCTCCAGGTCACCCAAAGGGCGATGGAGCGTGCTATACTCGGAGTTTCCCTGCGTGATCGAATCAGAAATGAGGAGATCCGTAGGAGAACCAGAGTGACTGACATAGCCCGCAGAATCGCTAAAATCAAGTGGCAGTGCGCGGGGCACATAGCTCGTAGAGCTGATGGCCACTGGGGCAGGAAAGTTCTTGAGTGGCGACCATGAGCCGGTAGACGAAGCGTGGGTAGCCTCCCACTAGGTGGACCGACGATCTGGTGAAGGTCGCCGGAGGTACCTGGATGCGAGCGGCACAGGACCGGTCTTCGTGGAAATTCTTGGGGGAGGTCTTTGTCCAGTAGTAAAAGTGTTGGATGGACTGATTTTTTTCGATGTCATCATCACTTCCACATCACTCCCAGAATGAATATTTAAGAAACACTCAATTTCTCCATTACGCAATCTTCTTCGCGAGATTATCTGCAATAAAATCAAAATATTCATATGGTAAATTGTCGTAAGTACGTAAGTAAAAACGGACACTAAAGCTCAACGTACCGTATGTGGAACTACAATAAAAATGTGATTTAGTAATACGTTTACTATTGTAATAAAAAATACAACTTACCTCTGCAAAATATACACTTCTTTATAACACAGAGTATTTTTTTTCTAATCAAAACTGTTCTATAACTATTTTTTATTTATTTTTGAATTCAGACAAACGACTAACTTGTCACTTTCATTCAAATTTCACACTTAGTGCACTACAACCAAAACACGAACGACATCTTTAGGTAAAACTTCGTATTACTACATTGCTAAATGTCAGTAGCTTCTAATAAGATGCAAAAGATGTCGCTACTAATAGTTTTATAGCTATAGGAACGATTAAAGTCGGTGTTCCACAAATGGAACTGGGTGCCTTGTAGGGTTAAGTTCCACTGATTACAAGTGATACGATCTAAAGCAGTCCAGATACTACCAATATTAATGACATTACAACTCAAGTGATGTGATTATTTCTGGCTCATTAAAACTCAAGTGATCTGGCTCCCTTAAGAATAAAGCATCTGAGTCTTCAATGTGACCAAATTATAGAAGAGCGGGAATACCTACCTAGGTACATGTTAAGTCAAGATGTCTTACCCTTCAATAAGTGCAAATACTCGTAATCTAGCATTTATATTGACTTACCGTCTTTAATAATATTATAAGCTATCGGAGAAAAGTGGATCAAAGCTTCGTAAAAGATAAAGCGAACTATTAAAGGAGGCGGAGCACCCACGTGTTTGCGAAAGGCTTAGAAATAGAAATTATCAGAAGGTAAATAGAGCTAGTCAGACTTTCTCAAAGTGAAAACCACAACAAAAAAAAGGGTTAGATAGGGCTTAATAAGTGAATAACATAAGTGTGACATTGTGAGCCGGTGCTAAGACAGTGTGCAGTGCATCAAAGAGTGTATACAGCCCGTACAACCGGTAACCGGTAAGTTAAGTACTTTTAAGCATATGCTATAATAGAGGCTATTAATCAACCTTAAGTTGTGGTGAGATCTTACTTATATTTAAACGTATACCTAAAACAGTTTACCTGTCAATAAATTAGCAATTACCATCTGTGATTGGCAGACTGACAGCGACCGTTTCCGATTTGTTTATAGTTCACTTTGCGGTCAAATGCTTTATGCAGCTTCGGAATCACGACTTGTTCTTGACACTAATTGTAAAGTTCAATGAATCGCATAATGTTAGGAATTAATTTACTATACAGTAAGGAAGAGATTGTCTCAAAAAAACAATACCAAAGCTTTTGAGTTCTAGAAAACCATACGTAGTAAAATTTTAGTTTTTATGAAATTTATTAAAATTTGAGAAACCCCAATTTGTAAAACATAATGAAATTGTAAATCATCATCATCATCATCATTTCAGCCATAGGACTGCTGAACATAGGCCTCCCCCAATGTTTTCCATGTTGATCGATTGGTAGTAATTGTAAATCAAGACCCTACGAAAACCTGAAATCTTTTTGTAAATTTAAAAATAAAAAACAAATTTTTAAAGGGATATTATTAATTCAATACTATGAGAGCTGGGAGATTTTAGTAATGGGTAAAAAACATATAAATATAACAAAGCAAAGCCCACTTTTAAGCCATAATCAAAGAGTACGGATTCTATTAAAATTGAATTTATCTTAGTTATTAAATCAAATTGAACCGTCAAGCTCGTTCATTATCAACAAATCGCATAAGTTTGATTGTGAAAAGCTGATTTTAAAGCACTAATCTGCGTTTTACGTGAGCCGCGATGTCGTGACTCGTCCGTCATCCACGTTTACTAAGGTAACGACAGCAGATCAAGGTAAACTTTACAGTACCTACCTTGTGTACTTATATTAAGTTTGATTTTGCAACAAATAGATACAGACTGATGTGCTGTCGATTGTATTTCATTGACATGTCAGAAAAATGGCAACAATTTGCGCAATTTTTTCTTTGATCTAACAATGCGTATAACCAATTGTTGTTTTGCGGTTGTTGGCAGCAATTATTATTTAATGTGACGAGAGGCAATTACCGTTCGATTCAGCTTTTTTGTTGTTACGCGAGATGAGAATCGTTACTCAACTGGGCACTGTCCGACAGAGTAATTAACATCGGGGAATTGGCTTTATTTAAATATTATTAATGTAGTAATGAGAGAGCCGTGAAATATGGCTCAGCTGAGATATTTCTTTTGCCATATTTTGAGCCCTTGTAAATTTAACCCTCAAGGTATTTTGCCAATTTTTTTATGCATAACAAGGCAGGTATTTGACCACAATCGCACCTGATGTTAAGTGGGATGCAGTCTAGGATGGTACATAGCTGCCCTGCAAGTGCCTATTCACTCTCGCCTTGAAAAGGCCCGGTTTATAGTCTTCGGGAAAGACAGCAGCAGGCAACAAGTTCCAGTCCCTAGCCGTTCGCATTATAAAATATATTGTAGTTTGCACGAAAAGCTTAATTTTGACAGTCAGTCAGTCAGTTTCAAAGGTTAAAGTTAGTTACAATTTGCTAGTGGTAAATGGTTTGGTACCATATTGTCAGAGAGATTTCGTATAGAGAGTAGCAAATACTATAGAAATAGTCAAAGAATATAAACAAGTATCCTACTTGTGAAATTGCCAGCAACAATACCTATTTAGTGATGATAAGTTCGATTTGACCTTACATTTTCATCTGTCTAAATTCCAAAATTGTATGCATAGCGGTCAAATTCCATCGCAATGCATTGTATGCCTTTGCGCAACGCTCGATGGAACTTCAAAATCTTTTGCGTAGACGCAACTTTTGCGAAACCACCCGCATATCCATTGCCCTCGTTTAATATGACCGCACGGTAGTATTTATGGAGATTAGATAAAACTAAGCTGTTATTAAATTCTTAACCTACATTAATATTTTTTAATCTCTCCACTTTGATCCGTGAATGAGTTGATTTCAAAACTACATTTTCAATAATACCTATTGTAGTCAGTTTTCAATCAATAACATCTTCAGGTCATTTATGCTCGTTTTCACCATCAATCCCTAATTTTTAAGTGACCCCTATAAAAACAAAATTCCTGACAGGTGTTACCACAGGGGTAAATTAGGGATTGATGGTGAAAACGGGCATTATTCTCAACTGCAGAAGTACGAAACTTTAATTTACCCTAAGCCAATGAAGGATTTGGACTACACTTCCCATGCAAGTATAATAATATACTTCTACAATGTATAATATCTCACTTAGTCGCCTTTTAAACCACAGGGTTTAGAAAATAAACCTAACTCCATAAATCAACTACAATGAGTCTGAATTCATTATTCTTTCTTTATTAAAATTAATTACTAAAGAGCTCTACATTACATAAGTTATTATAATAAACGTTACATAAATATCGTTAATCGCGACAGTAACTGTTTAATTCATACATAAAGATCTCGAAATACCGCTTTAACAGAGGTCGTTGTAGTAATAAAGACCTATAGTATAAAGATTATATTATTTACTGGTGATCGTAAATTAAAATAAAGGTACGCACCGCCTCTGTGGTCTAATGGCAAGACAAAAGGTTGACAAAAGTACCGGGTTCTGTTCCCAGTGAAAACAAATTTTTCTTCTCGGTTTGGTTGGTAGTGTTAGTTCTCAGTCTCCCTGACTAGCTGGCACTATCATACCTATAAGTCATCATAACAACAATTTAAACGGCATTGTTGTGTTTCAGGTGTTAGAGGATTCCGGGTGATCCTCGCTTTAACCTTTGACCTGATCATTACTTTGCATAAAGTGAGCTTCCTTAATTTGATTAAATAAATCTGACAAATAAACATAATCGTGTTGTAAGTTGTTAAAAATAAACGCATATTTAAGACTTAATAAATGAAAATAAACGTCTAAATTCATTGACTAGAGATTGTTGTTGAGTCTGCCAAAAAAACACACATACAAATCTATTGTAGTGGAACCATTAAAAAACGATTAAATGCACTTCTTTGTTACCATCAAACAACGTACCTATTAACCCTTTTTTACCACCATGACATCAGGCGTTTATTCTTGCACGATGCATTTGTAGGTAATGAATGGAAGTAATTTTGTATGGAATCGTGCCGATCTGTATCTTGAAATTAGCTATTTAAAAAGGTTAAACTGTGTTAAACTTATAACTATAGGTTTGAAAATTAATACTGATTCACCGATTTAACGGATTAACTGAACGGAATTGAAACCGGATTAAGGGATGCATGATGCATAAAATACCTAGGTACTAATAAAAAAAACATTATCCTATGCAAAAAAACCTGATGGGTCAAATAGAGATAAATATTATAATGTATTTAATTTTGTGATCTATTTGAGGAGATTTCTCGTACAAAAAGTTGTTAAATTCTAGCACCAGAATCACTGAATATTGAAAATCGGAAGTAAATTTTAATTCCATGAAATTTCAATAAAATTACTTACAGTAATTCCTCCCGCGCACTAGGGCTCTCGAAGCCAATCCGGTATATGAACACTCTTGGCTGCCTAGTGCACGGACTCCCATACATGTTCGACTGGCTGCGGCAGCCAGGCTGCCTAGTGCGCGGGTAACCCGATTCCAAAATTAAAAGAAAAGTAAAAGTTCTCCAAGGGAAACTATAGGAAGTTAATACCGTAGCATACACGTGGTAATTTAATCTAACTTCTAAAACCTTGGTCAGATAAGGAACCAAGAAACTATTAGCGATTCGTGTGGAAGCGGATTTTCGATACGGACGCACGATTTCGCAATATAAGCGCTATAGCGAGGTGAGGTAATTAGTAAACAACATGAATTATTGCATCCATTTATATTGTCTTATTTTAATATTGACGCTTGATCTTTAAGGATGCTGGCAATCACGAAATTATTAAAAAAAACTTGTTACGTTTTCTATACGATGCTGAATTGTAGCTAATTTATGGTCGTTGCTCTTTGACTCTATATACGAAGTATTTTTTATATCACTGAGTTTTAATTTTCAATATTTTGTAGAGAAAATTATTTATCATCAACGTTATTAGATAATTTAGCGTCCACTGCATGAGTAGGTACGACCCTCTCTAATTTACCAGAGGCAAAGGGAAGATTTGGCTGACACTCCCCAACTGATAGAATATTTTCAAATCGTGTCGATTTCCACCAATTGATTTTATTTTTTAGGCATGGCATAATAAAGTTTAAAATAAGTTATTTAAATATGTTGTAACTTGGCACGCTATAGAATAGTAGGCGGCAACTTTGTTTTGTTTAGTATGACACAACTAATTAATATTATGATCTAAGCTAGATCTTAGTGTCTGTAGGTTTACGAGTGTATTTTCCGAAGGAAAACCAGTAAAATCAGGTTTATATGATTGCAGTTTACCTATAAGAAAATAATAAATACTTCCTGGCCAGAACAATTTCTATATTAAAAGAAACAGAGTTATGCGACTATTATAGCATCTGGTCTAGTGGTATAATCTATACTTATAATAAATCTGTAGAGAGGTCAATTCTGTACATGAAATATATTTTCAAAATAACTATCAGGGGGTGATTAGTGATCGATACCGATGCCAGAAAGGCAATCAGTAAAATTTTTGTCTGTCTGTCTGTATGTCTGTATATTCCTTATAGAAACAAAAATTACTCGACGGATTTTAACGAAGCTTGGTACAATCATTCTTCATACTCCTGGGCAGGTTATAGTATACTTAGGAATTCCCACGGGAGCGGGAATTAGCGGGAAAATCCTTTTGTATGAAAAATCTAAACCGCTTAAGTTAGACGCTTGACATTTGGCATGCAGGTACCTTAGTAAACTTAAAGCTTATTACAACAGGATATTGCAAAATTCCCACAGGAACGGTAGTTAGCGGGAAAAAACATTTGTATGAAAAAATCTATACCGCGTAAGATAGATGAAGGGGGTCAAACGGGATCCACGCGTACGAAGTCGCGGGCGGCCGCTAGTAGAAAATAAAATAAAAAATATTTTGATATAAAATGTTACGTAATAAATTACTCAAATGTAATAAAATATTTTATTTTATTTACTATGAAATATTTACGACGTGTCTAGAATAACGTCATATTATTTTACGACAGGTGCGCGTACCTACGCAACTCGCAAGATCATTTAATTAACAGCCCGGTTGATTAGTATCGTGGTTAATCACAATAAAGTTTTGGGAAAACGTTTTTCTTTCGTTCATTCTATCTTTCTTTAGTAAGGGTAAAATTATTATGTTGGGAAATAATTTTAAAGAATCTATTGCATAATACTTAACTACTTATTTAACTCTACTACTAGTATCAAGTAATTTATTTGGCCCATCGTCATTTAATTAATAATGGGGAATTATAAAACGATCGACTAAAAAATAACTTAGCGACTGATGATGGCATACTGTTTTAATAAATTGAGCGGTATGATTTTGAGTAAGCGAAAAATTAACTTAACTAACGACGAATATTGATTAATAATCAAATGCAGAACGAGCTTACAATAAGTGGGTTATGTTTAATCCATTTTAGATATTAAAATTCTGTCCGTGCGATTACATTACTAAGTGAGCGACTAGAAATACAAAGAGGGCAACTTCAATATTAAGATAGATTCGATTTTTTCCAATTGAAGTTATTTCCAACGAACAACTAAAAAGTTCACTTCCAGCAAAGTTTTGTAAGCTGCATTATTAATGATTATTGGTTACTGATAATAATAATATAATAATAAATACACTTTATTGCACACCAAACAAATAACATAACAGAAGAAAATATTCTATGTGAGGTCTTATGTTCTTTATTTTGATATGTTTTCTAATGAAGTAACTTCATAAGAGAATTCCTCTGTCGCGATTTCTGTCTGTTGCTACCCATATGGTAGCCCAATAGTCATTAGAATCCCCTACGTTACCTGAGGCACCTAATATTGAGCTTGGACAATGGATTTTGGATCTAGCGATTCGGCTGAAATTAACAACACTACCACTAGAAGCAAAAATAATTCCCATTGGACAAAAAAGAAAACAAGGTCGGCCTGCTAAGTCCAAGCCAGCACTTATTTGCCAATGACGATGAGTATAATAGTAGGGCTCCTCGTGCCTATCAATGTTCCATACAATTAATGATATTACTTTTTGTAGTTGACTGAAGTGACTTATTTTGTTTTGTTATTTCGATTTATGTAAATGCATATTATTATTACTTGTTTCATTTCATTACCTACCCTTAAATTTTAATAATTACTTGGCTATTATAATAGTGTTTCTTCAAATATCATTTTTAATGTAACTTTGTTCATTGTAGTATTTTTCAGTGGTTTTTGTATTTGAAACACTTCGTTTAAGATAAAATGCCGCTCAGTATAAAAAAAAAAATTGCCAAATATTGAAAATAATGCAGGACGTAAAGTTGGCGCTCAAACAAATATTAGGTCGCTCAAATATTAAGAAGCATTTCATTGTGTATTTTAAGTACCTCAAATTAATGTTTGTTAGTTGCTGTTCTGTTGATTTTTCATCTTTCGCAGTCAGTCGCTCACTTAGTAATACTATAACCTAAATTAATTATTTTTGACACTTAAAACTTTAATTTACAGTCACTCGTTTTAATACTACCCATTAATAATTTAGGTCCTAAGTGATATTGATATTTAATATCAACCCGCATTGGTGGTGGCATATAAAGGTAGTCACTGTGGCATTTATTTATTTGTAATATTTATTTATCCATACTAATATTATAAATGCGAAAGTAACTCTTTCTGTCTGTCTGTCTTGCTTTCACGCCTAAACCACTGAACCGATTTTGATGAAATTTGGCATAGAGATAGTTTGAGTCCCGGGAAAGGACATAGGATAGCATAGGATAGTTTTTATATCTGTATTTGAAACAGGGACGCGCGCGATATAAAGTTTTTCTGTAACAGACAATATTCATCGCGGGCGAAGCCGCGGGCGGAAAGCTAGTTTGTAATAAGAGCTATTTTGCAACAAAAATGTGCCTACTTAAAAAAAATATTTAGGCTGATAGCTCTAATAACGACATCACGCATTCTTATGTAAATAAGGTAAATAAACTTTGTATAATAAATACCTTCCAATATAAAGCATTATCGTGTTCAGTCGATTGCCTTGGAATCTACAATTGTTAAGTATAACATGGGATATAATTTAATCTTATGGTTGACAAAATATGCTAATGGGATCTTGCCTCATTTCATTGAGAAACCAATTTGATTAATTTAAAATAAAATTTTGTAAATATGCGGAAGTATCTATGAATATCAAGAAATTTTACTTAACATCAGGTGCGATTACGGTCAAATAAATGCCTTGTTTTGCATTAAATAATGTTACGTTTTATACTCAAAATAAATTAGATTAATTTTGGTCTCGTTTTTATCTATACGAGTAAAATTGGACCTGAGAAAGTACAAAGAACAACACAATTTTGGCGGTTTTATCGCTAGAAAGCGACACTTTACATCATAAAGTTTACGTTATGTTTACAAGATCTGAGATAGCTAAAATATGAAGCTTTCACTTCAAGTACGTAATATTTAATTTCGTACAAAATGAAAATGGCTAACTATTGCCTTATAATCACTTTCCATCAGGTGATATAAATAATAGTAAATAAATATAATTGATTGTTTTTCTTTTGGGAGAGAAAACAGTTTTCACGCACTAACTATTACAACGGTGACAAAATACGTTACCGTTATCACAGATTTACAATTGTATGTTAATAATTAACTTTACCGTTATGTGGTGTATTATGCAGATAATACTCACAAATGTGGAGCACTAATAATTACATTACCTAGCTATTTTTCAAATAACACTACTTTTAGAAACCTACAAACCTGTACAGCTCTATTCTATCGACTAAATTAGTTTCTCGATAAATGTACATTTCCATTTTTATCATTTGATTATATTTTTCACTGCATCGAATGGTATTTTGATGAGCTAGATAGCTATTTTTGTTACTATGCATGCATAAGGAATGAACAATTGTATATGTATAATTTCGATCGACAAATGCATTCGCTACACAAACGTTTTTCAAATGAGTACTGTATTTGTATCACAAAAAACTCAACCATCCAGTGCAGTCATTGTAAGTGCTCGTATTTTTTGCGGCCAAATAAAACATTAGAATTTGGAATGTCATTTAATAAAGTTCACTGACTAACCTTGAAAAAGTCCAAAGCTTTTCACTGTCACTGGCACAATTTAAAATTTAAAAGCAGTTTCTATTTCACTTTTAGAAGAAAAAGAAATGAAACTGTCGAACTATTTGAAATCGGAACGCGGGCGCATCGCGATGTATGCCGAGCGGTTGCGCACGCGCGCGCGACTAGAATGGTTATGGCGGCAGCATCTAAAGGATGGACCCTCGTTCCTCATGCCACCTCCACGTTTGCTGCTGGCATTTGTTTTTATCAGTCACTTGATGAAATGACTGGACCGCGATTAGAATCTTTTATCTTGATGACTGTTTACTGTGAATCAACCTATGAGATTATTTAGTTTGCGTACCAAACTACGGCGCCAACCGGCACTGTAGGTTCGATTCCCCCAAGGGGCAAAGCGTAATGTAATGAGTAAAAGTTAAGCATTTACTAGAAGTTATGGCCGTTTATAGTATGTGTATCTTTATTCGTTATCTATCCGTCTTTTTACAAACTCTTCTTAAATTGTTAATTGGACTTGGATTGCAATTAGTTTTACATGATTTGTGCTGCAGTAATATGAATCACAAAGCTAATTAATCAGATATATTTCTTGTTTGTTATGTTTTAAAATAAAAGCCACTAAAATGATACTGCTGTCTTCTTCAAGTCAAATGAAAAGGCTCTATCTAAAGACATTTGACAAAGCTTAGTGTTTAGTAGATATCGACAATCTCTTTGATCTGTGCCCACAAATAATACCTAAGTTTTAAAGTGTATTAGCATAATACAGCAAATAAAAATTTACCGAAAAAATGGACCTTCAAAGGTACGAACAGAAAATAAATGTATTTATTATACGTACTTACAAAGAACCGTATTTTTGGAACATTATTCTTTTTTGGCGTAAAAAGCGGTTATCTTTTAATTTGATAAAATAAGTTGAGGCATTTTAGAAAAAGCCTAATTTTTGCTCCTCACACACGGCTTATTCAAATGGATAAGTTACCGTTACTTCAAGTCTTCCAGTGCAAATGTGACTCACCTTTACAGACATTTTTAAGAGTTCCACGTATATTGTAGGATACATATACAATACATATACGTAGAACCATGATAATGGTTCTCTTTTCATAATTTAATTCAAATTATTAATTTAGACATAATTATGTGTTTACTGCTTCACTCTATGTTGCATGCCAATTGTCTTTAGTGTGTGAAACTGACATTTATATGATTATCATTATGTACCACATTTACCGCAATAAAGTAATTCTTATTCTTAATTAAACTGAAAATTATTACTTCATCAGGTAAGTAATATTTCAGGAAATAATGAAAAACTTTTTAAATTTTTGTTTAATAAAACTGACCAAACAATTTCAAATCAAACTCACATCTAACATGCTCATAAATTTGATCAACCTTTGCATTGCACAAGAAATAAATATTATTTGATCATCCCGCTGCTTGTTTAATTAGGATTAAGTATAGGGAACAATATAGACGAAGTTAAAATTGAAAAGAGAAGTATTAATTAATTGAACACCAAACGTTCCCTTCATTAATCATCTAACTAAACTCAGTTACGAACTAAAACCAAACCACAATTTCATCAACAAAGAGCCTTATCTACGGGAGACCCTTAACCATATTCTAGCGTCCCGAATAACCAAATAACGAACGGAGTTATGCTTTTGAATTTTAATACTCTTGATTTCAAACAGATCCGGAACGGGTCGTTTATATTTTTCTCTACTTTCACCGAGAAACTTTTGCTTTGCATATTCGTTGTTTAACCGCTAATGACTTTAACAAGCTTGACGTGGAAACGGGGACTGAACGGGGAAAGTAATTATTGGCTAGATACTTCTATTGAATACTATTTAAATAGAAGGGATGCAGATTGCAGATGTAGAGATCAAGAAATTTATATTTGTGCCCTGAAAAGGGTCTACCTACTTAGGCTGAGTTGCACCACCTAACTTTGACCGTAACTATAACAATAACCGATGCTTTTTGTATATAGTTTGACAGACTTTTGACGTTAAAGTAAGACGGTACAACCCAGCCTTAGAGTCAACCCTACCTATTAATTTCTCGTATATGTATTACTTAATCAAATATTAATTTAATTCTATTTCAATTGAACTAAATTATTATGTTCATGCTTATGTAAGCGGGAATTATTAGAATAGCTTAGTATAGTGGGTATAAATAAATTCTGAAATGCTCTATCTCAAATTCTCAATACTAGTGTAGTATAATCTGCTGACGAGGCAAAAAATAAGCGGAATAAGTATTGATGACGAACATACAGAAATTAAAAGTATGTTTGTCTTAATAGTTGTAATAGTGAAAATATAATATATATGTTACGGTTAATGTGATAAATTGAAAATTATTAATAATAACCGGTTATTATGAATAATTACCGACAGTCGCGGTAAAAGTGATAAATTAATCACATTTAACAGTGATTATTTAATAATTCAACCTTAGTACTAACAAATTTCATGAAAGAGAACAACATCTTGTGTACGTGCTCGTGTACAGCCAAACTTTTGAACGTTTTGATATCATATATTAATATAATTTGGCATAATGAGTTTGGAATGTTTCTTGCATAATATTACTTTTCCATGATGCCTATAACATAATGTTTTGATTTAAAGTGAAAAATAGGTTAAGGTGCGGCGGGGGTGGCCCTTGGGCCACCCCTAAGCCGCCTATTTAGTTTTATACACACTTAGATGATCTCATATTAATCACATTTACCAAATCATGCGGTAATTATTCATAATAACCGGCGATTATTCATAATTTTCACATTTATCACTTTGACCGTAACATATATATTACTTTCACTTTTAAACTTTACATCCACCTGGTCCATGGTGTCCTATTTATTTGTAAACATACTTAAATTGAACTCTAGTGCTGGTAGATTTTATGACCCCATCTGCAAAACGAACATAAGGCCTTGATGTTTTATGTCAATTATAAATTTCTATGCCTTTGAGATATTGAGATGTTATTTTTACACTATCGCAATCAATTTCTATTGTATGCTTGCAACTTGCAAGGGCCTTCATGCCAAATAATACGGCTTTTCCCTTGGCTTAGACTTTGATGGAGAATGTGTCATCTTGACACTCGGTAGCGAGTCAAGCCAAGTTCACTTTAAGAATTGAAACAGCAGCTTTGCGTTTTCTGATTGTACGCTAGGTTTTGTACATTTGACTTGCCTAGCTTATACCAAATTTGTGAAACGTATATTTGCGTATAACTTGGTAACATATCCTACTTCCTACTAATATTATAAATGAGAAAGTTTGGATGTGTGGATGTCTGGATATTTGTTACTATTTCACGCAAAAACTACTGAACGGATTTTGATGAAACTTTACAGTATTATTGTTTATAACCCAGAATAACATATACGCGGATGAAGTCGCGGGCAAAAGCTTGTAAAATAATATACCTTTATAAGCCAAATATTAAGATTTTTTATTTTATGTAGGCTGAAACTCTTGTTGGGAAGTGAATTAGAAGGGAATTAGACAAGTTACATTTAAAGAACTTGGCACTCTTTTATATCTCAATTCTTTTGTAAACAACCAAGTATACTCGTATTCTGAATGAACTTACCTCTTATTTGCACATTTATATTCCTAATGGGATTTTAACTTCACAATTACGAAGTCAAGTAGCTAACTCCAATCACCTTGACGAATTGAAACACTTTAAGTCTTTCTTAGTTAGTTATACGTGACTTAACACAGCAGATAACAGGACAAAGCAATATCTGGAAGCTATTTAGTAAATGAGAAACATAATTTTGTGAGGAATCGAAAAAACCCATCGGTGTAAAGGAAAAATCACGTTTTTTGCAGCGTGCGTGCACCGGTAATACATAAGTTTGACGTAATACTTATAATATCTTGCCAAGATGTTTAACATAAAATTTTAATTTCAAAACCTCTATTTGTTTTCTAGGTAATTATTCCTTTACAAATAAAAAATAAAGACCTATTGTACTAGGCTTTTGTGGCTGTAGTTTGGTTCAGAACAATAGTTAGTAAAGGACGCCTATTGTTTTAAGTAAAGGTATCGTTAGCTTTTACTACTTTAGTCGTAATACTAAGCCAAATTTGAATAGAGCGAAAATCTTTTTTAGTATAATGGACTGTATGTCCATAACATGGACTCCATACAATGAACATAATGGGCCCGTGATTAATTGTATCCCCAAAATTTCATTATTCAAAAAACCATTTTTGCCATTAACCGTCAAATGCGTTTGCAGCGTTTTAAAACAATTTGTTAAAATGAGACAAAAAACGTTCGCGCAATTTGATAATTTGCTTAAATTCTCCAAATGAGTGTATAATTTATTCCAGTATCAAAACTTCTGATTACAATAAAACGATGACAAAATAAATGTGTGTGATTGTCACTTTTTTTTCTTTACCGGTTAAACCGTTTAACCACACCAACCATTTTGTGGTTTAACACATTCTGAAGTGGCATTGAACTTTGTGTGATGTAGTGTACTTATTATAATTATAATAAAATATTAATTATATTATGCATATGAAGTACATAGGTAAGGTAATCAATATAATTATAATTTTGTTTTATTGGCCTCTGATAATATCCTAATGATGGATAATAGTGATTTAAACCGTTAATGTTATGATAATGAGGTTGGATGAACTTAAAACAAGCAAAACCTGGTAGTTCATACGTGTATTGTAAAATTGAAAGCTTGTGAGAATAGATTGGCCTTTTTTCTGTCGTGTTAAATACTAATGCCGGAACAAATATCTAAATGGCAAATGCATTTTAGATAAGGTTACTAGTTTTTAATTCTAGGTGTGTTAAACAAAACATGTACTAGAACCTACTTAGTGCAATAGGGTTTAACTTTACAATATTAAAGCTGGGTTGCACCATCTTAGTGTAAACTGTGACAAACGTCAAAAATTTGTCACACTCCATACAAAAAACACCGGTTATCGTTATAGTTACGGTCAAAGTTAGGTGGTGCAACTCAGCCTAAAACTGAGGACCATACAACCTGCCTGAGCCTCAGTCGCATGATTGTGCAATTTGTGCATATTAAGTAACTAAAGTAATTACTTAATACTTAACAAATACTGAATAAAGACGGGTCTAGTTATCACAAACTTTGAAATACTAATACACAACTTTTTAGGTTTTTTAATGGCGGAAAAAAAAAATCCTTTGTCTAAAATATTTTCGCGGTAACAGAAAGTCTGATCTGAACGGAACAAGCTTTTATCTCATGGATTTTTTTTCTGTAGACGCACGATGAAAATATAACACTAATAAAAAACTGGCGAAGTGCGAGTCGGGCACCAACATGAAAAGTTCTATAATAGTTTAAACATTAATTGTACTTATTCACGATCTTAAATTATATTTATTAAAGTGAAGACGCCAAAAAGGCGTTATTATATTATTAATTTCTTCTTTTAGGGAGTTTCTTTATTTTATTATATTTTATTTTTATTAGCTGTTTTTTATTATGACGGCAAAGGGAAACCCTTTATGCACATCATCACACACTATTAGTAGCACTAGTGACCAAAATCAAACAAAAAAATGCATGACGCACATGACTCGCAAATCTAATGACAAGCGAAAACAATTTGTTTAAAGATGCGACCACAGAACAAACTGTCCATTGTCCACTGGTTAAAACAAATAATGTCAGTGACCTTCAGGTTTTTGTCCAATTTCAAATACCTTGTGTAGTTCCCTAAGGCTGAGCGTAAACTGTGATAAAGGTGCGGAAAAACATAAGAAAAAGGGATTTCTTTTCCTGAAGGATAAGGTCCGTATTTCATCAACACATCAATCGATATTTATTTGTGCGTAGAGTTAGTCGTTACATACAATCGGGAATATGCAGAGTACGCCATCATCATGCATACAGTTTGTTTGATTTTTTTGGTCTCTACTGAGTCTCTTACGCTCGCCCTTATTATGTTTATGAGTGACGTTAAAACCATAAGCAAATGCTTGCCAAAGCCTTAAAAATAAGGTGCAGATTTCATCTACCCAATCGATAAGTAATCCAACTGAAGACTGTTAGGAGTCGGAAGTTGTGGCCATGGCCATGGCATGAAATCGGTCGGATTAACGATCATCATCATCAATATATAAATATGTGTAACAGTTAATCTATAAATTCAAGAATATGCGTGGTTGAGGATTCCGGTCGAAGGTCGCTTCCACCTTCGGCCTGATCATCACTTACCATCAGGTGAGATACAGGCCAAGAGCTTCCTCGTTGTGGATAAAAAAAATGCACTATACCAACAGCATATTTTATATTATTAAAGACTCTATTTGTTTGAACTTGTTTGAATCTGAGCATATGTCACCCTAATTATGTGCACGTTCATTTCAAGAGACAGGTCAGTTGTTCCTTTTGTTCCTTTGAGCCTGGGGGGTTACTCCGAAAAACGTTATCTGAAGTTTCGAATATTACCAACCCTCTCACGCAAAGCGAGCTGCCATCATGAGCGACGGTGACAGATAGACCCGAAAGTATTTAAACAGGGTTAAGAATAGTCCTGCTGATACTAAATTATTTTACATAATGAGTCACAGAGGGACGCTTGAATTTTTGCGGTCTCTCATGCCTTGCGGTGGCGTGAGTAGAAAGTTGATTGTGCAAACCTTTCCTTTTTCACTTTCATCTTACGTCCTTTATGTGTTGTAAAAATACCGAAAACGTAACGTGGATTGGTCATACAAGGGTTTTATTTGAATTAGACTGATTTTTTATATCGAATCGAAAACAAACAAAGAGTGAGTGAGAGCTTCCAAAAGTGACACTCGAAGTGGGCAAAAAGTGGACAACACAGCCTTATTCCGAGTAACGTGACGTGTTGTGAACTCTTTAGCTACTTTCATCATCATCTTCATCATCTCAGCCATAGGCCGTCCACTGCTGAACATAGGCCTCCCCCAATGCTTTCCATGTTGCACGGTTGGTAGCGGCCTGCGTCCAGCGCTTTCCTGCTACCTTTATGATGTCGTCGGTCCACCTTTAGCTACTTTGGGTGTCACGAAATATTTGACGCTGACTGTACCATATTCTCTATCTACACTCTGCAAGCTGTTTATTTTCAGACCTAAGTTGAAGTTTGAACTATTCAGTTTTATTACGGCAATAAAACTTTAGATACCTAAGTATTAGATAGAACTATAAAACTTGATTGGACTGATTGGACCATAGCCAGTGATTAAACGCTGTATTGTTGTGGACATTGGATTTAAATTACAAAAATTGACTTTCAATGAGAGTCATAGAGGTAGAAATAATGGAATTACAAAGCTTAGGGCACATTAATATATCAAATCAATACAATAGAGCGTATTAAATATTATGACAGCTTTTGATTTTTTTTCATGCAAGTGCAAACTTCTGAGACTTCGTTACTAAGTATTAACCAGTCTTTTGCAGAAAGTAAGGCAAGGTATTTATGAAGCTTCACAAGTTCAGTGTGCTTAACACGAATTTACACAAAAGAGTGCGTAAAAAAAGTCGATGAAAATTTTAGTTCTTGAAAGTAACCGCTAGGAGCGCTGTACAATCTGTCATGCATTTTAGGTCATTTTTTACACAATCGCTAGCAAGCATACGTAACGTAAATTCACTGTAAGCACACTCATGGTAATTATATTACATGCAAGTAAAGTCAATCGATATGAAACTTTATTTATTTAGATCACCAACAAGGCTACTCCTAATACATTTAAAATAATAAACTAAAAAAACTTCATATCCAAAGTATAATTTTTTAAAGTCATCTACCGTTACTATACCAATTCCTTGCTCACGACTGACCTTAGTGCAATTCTTATAGTAATAATAGACCATTGTACGATACCTACTTGTGATTACCGACGGAGTTTGTATTGCAAAATATAATTATTACTTATTTTGAACTTTGTGATGTTATGATGAACTTGAAGGTTTTTGTGTACACAAAAATGATTGTTTATTGATTTATTATTATGACTAACGGGATTCTCTGATAAATCTAAATAAATTTCGAATGCTAGGCCGACTTAAGGACTCTAAACACCAAGCTGGCGATAGCCCGGTACCTCTAGCATGAACAACTTTCGTCTTCGAATCATTTGCGTATTCGACAAAATTCGATACTCAATCTTCGAATTAAACGATAACGTGACAATTTTGATTCTCAAAATAAGTTTCGTGCAACCATACCTAGATATCTCATACTAAGTTTACGACACCTTCACAAGGGCGCTGATGTAGTTTTTGCACTAAATCTTTTGATGGCGATTCGAATACGCAAACGACGACGGGCTTGACTTGGACGACTTGTGCCTATGTTCTATGAATCTTAACAACATGTCAAAAGTCGACGATGCATGTTGGCTAGTCGGCGGGTTTGGTGTGTAAGTAGACTATTAAAGAAATTATGGAACGATTTATTTGTGTGTAGTACTAAATTGTTCTAGAATTCTTGCAAGGGCTTCTTGCTCATTTGCACTTGACTGATTTTCTACATTCCAGATTTCTCTACAATGTGTTCTATGTGGTCTTTATTTACCACAACTATTCTCAATAACAAATTTTAATTTTGTGTTTATTTGTTCACAGGTAAGTCACCTCAGCTGTCCTACAAGTCTAATGTAACTTAGATTAAAAGTAAGTTCTTTAGATTAAAATTCTATTACATATTCCTGTCACATAATATATATATATATATATATATATATATATATATATATATATATATATATATATATATATATACACACAATGGACCGCATAACTAAATCTAAAGTTAGGTGAAACTATATTTACTAACTAGCTGTGCCCGCGACTTCGTCCGCGTGGAATAATGACTTTGGGTAGGCACTTTTAATAATTTAGTCTAATTATTTTACAAATAGCTTTCGCCCGCGACTTCGTCCGCGGAGAAGTCGAAAACGTTCTCATACGATTTTTAAATGTTTTTAACGTTATTATCTAAATGTTTGAATACTTATAAAATATAAAAATCTTAAAGGTTAAATAAACATGAAAATAAACTTTTCTTATATTTTATGAATATGCAGCTCGGCCTTTGATCGGTGGTATTATCTTTTTACAACGAAATCGAAAACTACACCTACCGCAGTATTATTGGTAAACTTTTTTTTTCCTACGGGTGCTAGAATCACCAAGCTTCTAGCATGCCACTGGCCGTGGGAGAAGGAGCTTTTCCTCAAGACTACTCCCACTACCTCAAGGGCCTCCGCCAAAACTCTCGCGCGAAAATGAGTTTATGTATATACAGCGCAAGCAGGTGCCCGCGGCATGACCGTCATGCATTACTATGCATTGTGAGGCGAGCGCACGCAGCGGGCACCCACTCCGAGGTTAAGTGGAGGCCCCTAGAGTATGATAGTCTTTAAAATGACATGATTGTAAAAAAAATGCACTAATGAGTAATTAATATCAACTTTGAAGCAAATCACCCCTAAAATAACTTTCTACCCCTTTTTAACATAGTTACTAAAATACGAAACACATCTTCCATTAATTCTGTTATAGAATGCTTATGCGAAATTTGAAGTAGATTGAACGAAGGAATTTCGTTATCCCATACAAACTTTGCCCCCCCTTTTTACCTCCTTAGGGGTAGAATTTTGGAAAATCCTTTCTTATCAGATGCTTACGTCTTACAAAGAACACACCGCCCAAGTTTCAGGTCTCTACGATCAGCGGTTTAGGCTGTGCATTGATCCATCAGTGGCGCGCGCAGTAGGTACTTGATAATTATTTTGCTGCGATGATATTTTAAAACTGCGATATCTCCTAAGATATTTATTGAAATCGAATGGTGTAAAGGCCAAGTATGTTTAAAATTAAATACTTGTGATGAATAACTTATTTATTTAGATAAGGATTAATATCATGTTTATGAAAAAACCTCCGCAAATAATGCATTAATATAAAACAGATTTCTTTTTGCATAAAAAGGGTTACTATGAGCCAACCTTAAAAGATAGATATATACTATCGCAGACTTTTTTTTAGAACTTTTAAAGGGGAACAATCCTGTCATACATGATTTTTGCGAAACTAACCGTTTACGCAGCGTCAGCTCTCAAAAGGAAAAAAATCACTGATTTGAAACATTCTTCATTGGCGCTCCGCTCCTATTGGTCTTAGCGTGATGATATATAGCCTAAAGCCTTCAGGAACTAACGGGCTATCCAACACAAAAAGAATTTTTCAAATCGGTCCAGTAGTTCCTGAGATTAGCGCGTTCAACCAAACAAACAAACAAACAAACTCTTCAGCTTTATAATATTAGTATAGATAAGGTTAAAGTAAGGCTATGTAGTTTTGTTTCTCAAACTACACTGCTAGGAAATTGAGAGAATGCGTTCAAAAACCAAAAAAACTTCTGCTGAGCAAAAACTCTGGGAAATATCGTTAATTTAACGGAATCGAAGTATTCGACGTAACAATAACACGTTCTTAGTGTTGCTGTAAAAGTAACGGTAACGTGTACGTGTGACTACGATACTTTTACTTATCAAGTGACAACAGTAACTGCCGTTCTAATAGATAGATAAAAAAATCAAATATTTTATTTAGCGACACAAAACAACATAAAAAAATAAAAATAAAACTAAATAGAGTAGGTAATGTGCGTGTCACCGAAACGGTATCCACTCAGCATCATGCCGAGGTGTCGTAAAGGACACCACGACGCTGGTCTACCGTGGATACTCGAAGAGCAAGAGGCACTGATATGACGCAGCAATACTACTCCAGTTGCAGTAAAGTAACAGTAGTTATCACTTTAAATATTGTTAACAATGATTTCCTGATAGGCAAAGAGCACAACACTTATATTTGCTGAATAATGAACACAGTCGACAGTACATCAGGCTACACACTCCCATGCATTGCAAAACAGCTACTCTTCTAGATAACTAGATAGATACTCTTTATTTTAAATCACATACAAGAAGAAAGAAATTTGAAATACATCAGATTTGATACACAGGATGTTCGGAAAAGGTTAGCAAAATAAGTTGTAGAGCCATTTTGTGTCTACGAATTCGGTCATTTGACTTTTGATTTTTTCTCTTCCGAATAGGTGAAACCATAATAATATATTCTCACTTTTTTATAATTAATTTAATAATCTAGGCAGCTTGACAACTTATTACATTAAATAGCTAGTGATAAATTATTTAATATTGCATTCGACGCTGATATTACAGTACTTTAAAACTAGTTTGATGAATATTTTATTTCAATCTACGTCATTAATGTGCGTGTGCATATTAATGGGAAAGTTGTTAGTGTATATTTTTAAACTTTTTCTATTTATTTTGAAGACGATACTACACTCTATTTTTAGTGATGGTGTTGTGACGTCAAACCATTAGTCGGTAGCGTAGTATCAAACATTCCATTTTCTTGCATCATTTAAGTTTATTTATTCCCATTTCTCATTATCCCAAGTGAAGCCAGGCCAGCGAAGCGAGCCAAGTCTCTTAATTTTTAAATGCATTGCTCCAGGTTTTCTAACACAAACTAAACATTTGTGTTATTAAAAAATGCGCTTCATAATATCAATGCTCCATTTGGTATTGGTTTCCATAAAAAATCATTTATTTAAATTTAGTTACAGAAGAGGGAAAAAGTAAATGGCTATTATAGATATTACACATTTAGGATAGGCGCATAAAATTGTATTTGCAATATAACAAAAAAACAGCAAAATGTTGGTGACACTTTACATTATGTTGATTGTTGTTGCAATTCACGAAAGCGAGTGAGCTTTACATGTGTGGTGGCTCGCTACTGTTCGTTTTTCAAGTTTTGATAGACATTACACTATCGTTATGTGCATGTACACGTACGTACACACACTAGTAAAGCTCACTCGACTTCGTAAGTTGCAAGAACTATACCTATTCAAATACTCGTATGTTCCTCCCATAAAGTTAATATTCCTTCGGAATAGAGCAACAATCACGAGCTGTCAAACGAAACCAAAAATGAGATGTCATATGTGTGTGTAAAAATAAATATGTGTGCATGTCAGTGATGTATGTATGTTGTTACTTTTCACATGAATATCGATATCGATTAAATATTAATTAACACCTAACAGTAATAATATAAATAGAATAGGATGGAATGGGATTGTAGGTATATGGGAATTGGGAGAGTGGCCAAAGAAAATAAAAAAAAACTCAGAAGATTAAAATTATTCAACTTATTTATTTGGAAGAATGAGAGTTACAAACATCAAGACATCCATACAAACTTTCGCATTTATAATATTAGTAGGAGTAAAACAATAATTAAAAAATGATAATTCTGACGATAACGTAAGAAAATAGGATTCTAACGATGTAATAATCGTTGTTGGCCGTATAGTGTAGTGGTTTGAAACGGACTACTATTCCGGAGGTAGCGGGTTCGATTCCCGCACAGTACAAACATCTGTGTGCATAAACATATTTATTATTATATTTAGTATGTAATATTTAGTTTAGTTTATTAACTAACAGGTAATTACAAAATAATACTTTTCTATATTCACATACAAACGCCATTTATGTACCTACATAATCAGCAGTGACTGTGATAAACAGCGCAGAAAATATATTTATCGATTGTGGTACAACCCTAGTGTAAAACGAAAATTATTTCTTTACACAAAATATTCATAAATTCTGGATTATGAGCATGAAATCTTTGCTTACAACTTAAATTAATGTTTAAAGAACATAATTATCACACTTAGTGCTTAAAATTCTAAGCGCATTCACAAAAATAAAGCTAAAGTTTGGAGGTGTCGATTTCAATAAATTTACCTGTGAAATGAATATTTTGCAGGATTATTCCTTTGGTGTACATCACAATCAAGGACGGAACAGGTCACCATTATATAAGAAAACAAATTTTCCAAAAATAAACAGGATTTTACGATATTTTTATAAAAAACTATAATTTAAAATTTTCTTTGTGCCTCTATGTGTCACTGCCTGTCAAATCTTTTGCAAAAATGGTTCTATTGACGTGACGATGATAGCATCACACATCTCTTTTTATCACACAGGGTTGCAGATAGTGACATCTCGCTCGCTCATTCTTTGTTGCTCTATTCCGAAGGAATATTAACTTTATGGTTCCTCCAGTCACAGTCACGTGATCCCTATTTCCCAACTCTCTGCTGACGCTAGTTACATCTGTTTAGTGTAGAGCCAGGAATCCCGGCGCCCGCGCAGATTGTAGTAGCTCTTGAACTTATTTGGATAGACGTTTCTAGTGTTTTCTATTAGGTGGTAAAGAAAGCTGGTAATGTTCGCCTCAAAACTATAGTACACTGGTACTTTCTCTATGAAATAAACGCAATGATTTTATTACCACCCCCAGCAGCTCTATTCAAAACTATTTTTCAATTGATCGATTTCAATTTTGAAATAAACCCTCTTATTAACTTCAGTTACAATATTTATTTCTAAAGGTCATTGGTTAACGACTAAACGATTGTCTGTCTACCTAGTACCTATATAAGTAAATATATTGAAAATTTGACATGTAATGAACATTATGAATAAATTTCTTATTCTTATTCTTATTCTTATTCTTACCTAGTCGATTTTGTCTAATCAATCATGCCTAATAAAAATCATTTAAAATAGACCGTCGTGTAAGATACAAATAATATACAAAAGTGTCGTGTACTTGATATTTACTTGGTGTTAAAATTACTACAGTCAGCTCTACGCAGTCAGGGTCTACTAGATTTATAATTGAAATAAAAACCTATTCTAAATGTTGCAATGCTTTTCTAATCATATCTTGATCCTTGATAACGCGGACGTAGATAGGTATCTGTTTAATATGAAGTAGCATCCTCCAGACATTAATATTATTTTAAGAATCTGCTAGAGTTCTGTGCACTTTAAAACAACGTTACATCAAAGTTTGTTTATCAGTATTATCAGTACTAAATGTTTGTACAAGGAACTTGTTCCTGGAAGTATTTTGTAAACATGTAGTTTCGTGGAAGATATTTTGATAAATTAAAGTCTTTATCGAAGAAATAAATGTGAATTTATTAACACCAAACAATTACATGTACGGATCGTAGATCAGAGAGTAGAAAGGTGACAGAGTTGTCATAGACAAAATAAAAAATAAAAATACGGTCAAGCGTGAGCCGCATGTAAAAGGCGATAAATTTCAAAAAGGTTTAACACTCCCTCTACATTTAAGCCTTTTACAAAACAAAGATAACAAAAATCTATGTTAGTTACTTATGCATTAGTGTTATGTACCTCCATAATTACAAATTAAAACATTTAACAAACAAGTACATAACCAAATTATATTATTTTACTTTTGGAAAAGAGATTCAAAGGAGAACATACCAAGTTTAAGCCTTAAGAATTGAAACTTATCCTTTGACAATGCTTTTGTAAATATATCTGCAAACTGATTATCAGTATTTACATACTTCAAAGTTATAATTTCAAAATGATATTTCTCTTTGATAAAGTGGTATCTAATGTCAATGTGCTTACAGCGTTTATGAAAGTTAATATTTTTAATTACGCTAATAGCACTTTGGTTGTCTAAGTGAATACATATAGAGTCCTGCGTATAAACATCTAGATCACACATTAATTGTCTCAACCACAGAGCTTCTTTGGTGGCAGCACAAGCCGCCATGAACTCGGCTTCGGTCGTTGAAAGAGCTACCGTTTGTTGCTTTTGACTGGACCAAGTCACAGCCGCTCCGTTTTTCAAAAAGACATAACCGGTCACTGAGCGTCTTGTGTCGACGTCATTAGCATAATCGGCATCACTATAACCGGTGACTTCTGAACACTCTGGTGATCGGCTGTAGAACAAGCCATGCTGTTTCGTATCCTTCAGATACTTTAAGATTTTCTTGACAGCATTCCAGTGACTCTCATTGTAGCAATTAAGAAATCGACTTACCAGACTGACAGCATACATTATGTCTGGTCGACTCACTATAGCCAGGTGCATGAGGGAGCCCACCGCTTCTCTGAAGGGTATGTTCTTTTCAGGCTCACCGTCTTCCTTCTGCAACTTCACGTGCGGATCGACTGGTACGCTGTTGGGGTTGGCATTATACATATTAAATCTGTGCAGCAGTTGGTCTACATATTTAGTCTGATGTATAAATATGCCTTTGTCTGATTTCTCAATTTGCATTCCTACATAGTTACTTGGTTTATCTAATATTTTCATTTCAAATATGGTCTGCAAATCATTTGTTATTGTTTTCAGTGTATTTTTATCTTTACAGAACAATAATCCATCGTCTACATACAGACAAAGATAACATTTATTATTATTGACTTGAGCAACATATACACATTGATCAGCTGTGCATTGAGTAAAGCCAAAGTTCTTTAAAACAGAGTCAAATTTCTTATTCCAGCAACGTGGAGACTGTTTAAGACCGTACAATGACTTGTTAAGTTTACATACCATCTTTTTATCACAAGACAGACCTTCGGGTGGACTCATGAATATGGTTTCTTCTAGCTCACCATACAGGAAGGCAGTCTTCACATCAATCTGGATGATTTCAAGATTGTCTTGAGCAGCCACTGACAACAATAAACGGATTGAGTCGTACCTCACGGTAGGAGCAAAAGTTTCTTTGTAATCAATCCCAGGGGTTTGTGAAAATCCTTTTGCACAAAGTCTTGCCTTGAAACGTGGACCAGTTGGTTCATCTTTTAGTCTGAACACCCATTTGCATACAACAACTTTTGCATTTGGTTCCTTCTCTACCAATGTCCATGTTTCATTTTTCTGGTGTGCATCTAACTCTTCATTTATAGCTTTTATCCAATTTTCTTTATCTGTTGAACTAATAGCTTCTTTGTATGTTTCAGGAATGTATGCTGTAGAATCGACTGGAGTCTCTTCGTGTCTAGACAGGTAAGTATTTTCCTCTTCATCTTCCAGATTTTGTACCTTTTGTGTGTTTTTCTTTCTAGGTCTCAATGTTATATTTCTGGTCTCCGGGGAACTGATACTTGTGTCTGGTAAGTACTCACTTTCTGAAGTAGACCTGTTCTCTGTTACTGTATCATACGAGTTTTCTGAATCTGTATCATCTGTATCACATTTTTCTGTTTCAGGTGTCACTGTTGACAGCTCTACAGGAACAAAGTCTCTTTTCACACTGGATTCTATAAATACAGCATCCCTGCTTTTAATTACTCTTCTAGTATTAGGTATTATGAATCTGTAACCTTTTGTGTGTTCACAATATCCGATGAAAATCATCTTTTGTGCCTTTGGATCAAATTTCTTTCGTTTTTCTTTGGGTAAGTGCACCATAGCTTCACAGCCGAAAATCCTCATGTGATTGACTGTTGGCTTCAGACCGGACCACATCTCTTCTGGAGTTTTGAATGATAGGGACTTAGTTGGAGAACGATTTATGACGTAAGCTGCAGTATGTATGGCATCAGCCCAGTACATTTTTGGCAAATTAGCGTTCAGCAGCATACATCTTGCCCTTTCGACTAATGACCGGTTCATTCGTTCTGCAGTTCCGTTTTGTTCCGGTGTGTAGGGTGTGGTTGTCTGGTGAATGATGCCAGCACTTTTCAGAAACTCTGAGAAATTTCCATTTACATATTCCAGGCCGTTGTCTGTGCGAAGAGTTTTTATACGAGCATCTAACTGGTTCTCAACTTCATTCTTGAACTCTTTGAACTTTTCAATGGCATCAGACTTGTTTCGGAGAAAGTAAACGTAGATTTTCTTCGAATAGTCATCAAGGAATGTGATGAAGTATTTGGCACCACCAAGTGATTGTGTTTCCATAGGCCCGCAAATATCAGAGTGGACCAGCTCAAGAACATTTGTAGCTTTGGAGCCCTCATGTTTAAAAGGTAGTCGTGTCTGTTTACCTTCTTTGCAAGTTAAACATGTCACCTTCTCTGGTTTTGCTGAGAGAACTACATCTTCAGTGTTGGATGTCATCTTCTTTAAACTGTAGAAGTTTAGGTGCCCCATCCGTTGATGCCATAAGTAACTATCACGTTCTTCAACATCTGACATGCATGCATAGCCTTTTGGCATATTCAGCCGGTACATGTTGTTGACGAGACTTGCTGTGGCAACAATTTGGTTCTTGCTGTTTAAAATAGTGCAGCCAGTACTGTTGAATTTCACTTGGCCACCACTTTTGAATATCTGGCTCACGGACAACAAATTGGTTGCCAGATCTGGGACATACAGTACATTGGTAAACAGTACTTTGTTTTCTTGTCCTTTATGATTGTAGACATCTAAGCTCACTTGTCCTGCACATGTTACAGTTAACATCTTATTATCTGCAGCTCTTATATTCTGAACACCGGGAACCGTTTGAGTCAGAAACAAGTTCTTGTGTTTTGTCATGTGAGCGGACGCACCGGAATCCACATACCATGCATCACCATAGTCTCTGGATGATGCCATGAACACAGCAGCATATGAAGACTTCGTAGAGTTCGTAGACTTCTGTGCATTTGGTTTGGATTTGCACTCGGGACTCTTGTGTCCATACTTGTTACATGTGTAACATCTAGGTCCCTTAGACTCTTTCCTGTGAAACTTCTTAAAATTTTTGTTCACAGCAAATGCTTCAGTATTACTTTCGGATTGCCTTACATCTTGTAATAACTTTGCTTTTATAGCATCGGAAGTTATCTTCATGCCGGAGCTTTCGATAGCTATGATCATAGGCTGATAAGACTGAGGAAGACCGGAGAGCAGCAGTGTTCCGAGCCACTCATCATCCACCTTGAAGCCTATGTTCCGGAGCTTATGAGCTGTTGATATTATTTTGCTCACGTACTCTTCTACGCTTTGACATGCACTGAGTGAGGTGTTACACAGATCACGCAGTAAGCCGACTCGACGTGTTAGCCCAGAGTCATCGAAGACAGAAGACAGTTTGTCCCACACTTCTTTTGCAGTACTCGCTTCTTGAATGTGCACGTAGTTAATGGGGTCAACCAGAAGAATGATCTTTGTTTTAGCTTTTGTATCACGTTTTCTGTCCACAACTGCCGCTGAGTCAAAATTTTCGACGCAGTCCCATAGCTCTTCATGTTGCAGGTAAGTTTGGACTGCAAACCGCCAGGTTGCATAGTTTTCACGGCCAGTTAACTTTTCAATTAATGCCAGTGAATTATTTCCTGCCATTTTCGAGATTTTGCTCAGTTTGAAGACAAAAATTTGAAAAAACAAAAGATACCCGCCGTGTAGATTGTGTTCACATTCACTTTGTAATGATCGCTTTATGTATTTCCACAAAAGTTTTTACACTGCTTCACTTTTAGGGCTTACTGGGCCCATAACCTGATAAATTAAAGTCTTTATCGAAGAAATAAATGTGAATTTATTAACACCAAACAATTACATGTACGGATCGTAGATCAAAGAGTAGAAAGGTGACAGAGTTGTCATAGACAAAATAAAAAATAAAAATACGGTCAAGCGTGAGCCGCATGTAAAAGGCGATAAATTTCAAAAAGGTTTAACATATTTCAAGTTTGTTTCAAGGAAAAGCCTTACAAAAATGTTTGCCTCTAGTCGATATTTTGTAGATAAGTAGCAATAAATATACGATTTGTTCATATTTGGTCCAACATTCAGGATCTCCTAATGTAAGTATATTAATTAAATTGACTTCAGTTTTCAATTCTTCGATGAAATCATTCTTGAATTGAAAAATCATAATTGAACATCGTTTCAGAATCCGTATTACACAAAAACTCGATTCAACTCCGGTTAAAGATCTCCTGTGATTGGTCTAAATATTTATTTCAATTAAAACAAATAGAAGCCTTACTATTAGCCAATCTACTTACGATTCTCAATCTCTAAATTGAACCGAGTTTTAAGCTTCCCTTTCGCAATACCTACATTTAGGCGTTAAGTCGAAGGCCAGTTAACGTGAAATTATTAATTTGATAGCAAAATTAGCACCTATTGCTTTAACATAAAGTTTGCTAATATTTACGTCGTGAGAGGTGCGAAGGTTAAACCGATAGTTATTTGTATGAAGAGACCAAAAGTTAAGAATGTCGTAAACATTATCAAATGGTTAAATGAACCCTTATAAAGAGACCAAGAGGAGGAGGAGTATAATAGACGTCGTAAATATAATCTTCAAATGGTAAATGAAGCTCTAACACCGCAAATTTTTATGTTATAAGAAAATTCTCGGAAAAAAATCTTAAGTCAAGAAGTTAATGGAAAAATAATCGTTCAACGGTTTTATATAACATCGATAATACTGCTATCAGAAATGTGCTAACTTCAAATTATTTGGCTTAAATATTTGTTACAATATTATGTTAAAAAAAGTTAAGGAACAATTTGCTTGCCTTATTGTAAAAAATAATCGTTTGCATTTTCCATCGTTGGTGTTTCAACTGTCTTATATCAGTTCAATTTGCAACAAATTACTTCGTTAACACCTCGAGTAGTAATCATGATATAAAATATGGACCATTTATACTTCTCGCATCCTTATGCTCTAGGAAGGCATGCGTTCACCTTTATTTAAAGAATCCCGGATTCGGATTTCATCTCGGCATATTTTTTAAGAAATCTAAATTCTTCGAATTCTAAGAAATCCTCTTGAGGTCATCTTTACTGAAATTCAAGAGATTATAATGGATTAAATCCTTTATTACCTACTTATTGCCTACCTTTATTGCCTTGAAAAAACGTGGTAAATACGTACGTAGGTACTAACACGACTATAGAAATATGCAAACTAATCCATAATTTAAAAAATCTTCAAGTAACATATTAAATTATAATTCTTCGCAGAAATTTTACTTGAGCAAATCTACAACCACTAAAGCTCATCTGGGCTTATAAGATAATCGTTTATGTCAGAGTGCTTTTATTAATAGCGAAAAAATGAATGAGATAAACCAGATTATGCTCGTGCTTTGTCCTCGAGATTAGAAATAAGAACTATGTAGTATCACGTACGGTGATGCCAGTTTACGCACTGTTAGTTGAGGATATATTTTTTTTTTTTTTTTTTTGTGGGTATCTCACTTTACATCTTATTTGACATTGGTATCCGTCGTCAGTCACGATTCAGTGCTCTGCCAGTTCGCACTTCTTCTACTTAAATACGTACCCAGTGTTAAAAATAGTGTTTTTGTGTCGTCAAAATGCCGAACGAAAAACGTCAAATGAGGATAAGGAACATTTGCTGAAGAAAATAAATAAATTGGAGCAGAAGATATGGGGTGCTGAACGTCGTTCAAGCGGTTCAACAGAAGATCATCGTTACACATTACCATAATGCGAACAACCATCCCGGGTTGTCTCTTTATGCCAGTTGTGTTTTTTGTCTGAGGGTTTGCGGTTTAACGTTTGAGTTCTACTCCTACCCCTAATTCAGACAATTGGAAAAATCGCAAGTTCATCGCCTTCAACCAAAAGAAGAAGAAGAAGAACATCATCATTACACATTACCATAATGCGAACAACCATCCCGGGTTGTCTCTTTATGCCAGTTGTGTTTTTTGTCTGAGGGTTTGCGGTTTAACGTTTGAGTTCTACTCCTACCCCTAATTCAGACAATTGGGAAAAATCGCAAGTTCATCGCCTTCAACCAAAAGAAGAAGAAGAAGAACATCATCATTACACATTACCATAATGCGAACAACCATCCCGGGTTGTCTCTTTATGCCAGTTGTGTTTTTTGTCTGAGGGTTTGCGGTTTAACGTTTGAGTTCTACTCCTACCCCTAATTCAGACAATTGGAAAAATCGCAAGTTCATCGCCTTCAACCAAAAGAAGAAGAAGAAGAACATCATCATTACACATACTACCATAGTGCGGGCAACCATCCCGGGTTGTCTCCTTATGCCAGTTGTGTTTTTTGTCTGAGGGGTTGCGGTTTAACGTTTGAGTTCTACTCCTACCTCTAATTCAGACAATTAGAAAAAACGCAAGTTCATCGCCTTCAACCAAACGAAGAAGAAGACAGATGCAGTAAGTTCTATCCATTATTACACATACTACCATGGTGCGGGCAACCATACCGGGTTGTCTTCTTATGCTAGTTGTGTTTTTTGTCTGAGGGTTTGCGGTTTAACGTTCGAGTTCTACTCCTACCTCTAATTCAGACGAATACGGTAAATTATTTTTATTATAATATTATCATTACACATACTACCATATTGCGGGCAACCATACCAGGTTGTCACGTTATGCTAGTTGTGGTTTTTTGTCTGACGATTTGCGTTTTAACGTTTGAGTTATTACCTACCTCTAATTCAGACGAATACAGTAAATTCTATTTACTTAATACAATATTATCATTACACATACTACCATATTGCGGGCAACCATATCAGGTTGTCACGTTATGCTAGTTGTGGTTTTTGTCTGACGATTTGCGTTTTAACGTTTGAGTTATTACCTACCTCTAATTCAGACGAATACAGTAAATTATATTTACTTAATACAATATTATCATTACACATACTACCATATTGCGGGCAACCGTACACGGGTTGTCACGTTATTTAATTTGTGTGGTTATTTTTGTCTGACAGTTTGCGATATTAATATATACTTGCCTCCAAATCAGACGTTCGTAATGTAATGATTTATCTATATCTAAGGGTTTGCGGCACTAAAAACTTTGCATTAATAACCTACTTCTAAATCAGATGTTCGAAGTTAATTATTTTTTTAAATAATAATTACCCATACTACCATACTGCGGAGCTGTGTGATTTTTATAATATGATGGTTTGCGGTATTATCAACAATACCTACCCTCTAAATCAGACGCAGAATCCTAAAAATATTACGATACTTACGGTATTGCGGGCAACTACAACGGGTTGTAATTTTACTGTCTTACCTACTTAATTCTTCAAGTCAAGTAAGTTCAAGTCTAAGTTTTTCGGTGATAACAATTTGGCGATATTTAATTTTAAATTGATATGAACGTTAATATTACTAGGCATGCAGATAATTCGTGTTAAGTTGTTACCTACCCGCTACATATTTTAGCAGGCAGTCAAAAGGGCTGTTCCATACTGGTAAAAGTACATATCACATTAAAAAAAATGCAATAATGCATACCTACTTGTTTAAAAATTGGGAGTTGTCTTAATAAGACATAATTTGATGGGTTTATATCCACACTACCGGGTGGTGATATGATACACGCCAAATCGTTAGCAGGTGAAAAACCATTAGTGGCTATCGAAACATTGGACTCAGAACCCTTAGCCTCGAACCCTGCCGCCGCCGACGCTGCTGCTCTCGTTGACATCTGCGCCGCTTCCGCTGCTGCTGAAACTAGAAATCAATTAGATTCGACACCTGCAACGCTGTTGGTCTGAAACAGCTGCGCCCCTTCATGATGAGATTGTAATATTGGTGATGATCCTGTGTAGGACAAGCCTCAACACAATTACCTTAATATGAATTTCTTATCGATGCCAATCGCATTTTCTCGACTGTCTACTAAGAATTCCTTATCAGAAAAAACGTAATTCTACTTAGACTCATTAAAGATAAGATCAATTATTACCTACTTTGGGGCCAGCTGGCGCTGTGTGAAATTGTTAAAAGACTCATCTATTTATTTATTTATTACAAACACCGAAGATTGACGCCATGTCTTTTGATAAAAACTTTCCAAAACACGAAAAACTGCCTAGCGAACTTCAAAGTTTGGGGCTGATCTGGAATTGAATCCCAAAATCAAATCAGCAGCCACCAAAAAGTCCTTTCTTATACGAATTTAACCTTGAAGGGACTTCCCCGAAAGGCAGACAACCGATGAAAACAGAGGACTTGACCTCCTGACTTTCAAAACAGTCATCACGTGTCATGCTCGTGAGCGCACCAGCCGTATCCAGCTCAGAACCGCAACAGTTGAATCTCGTAAAATATGTCGGTTGGCTTTTAAATTTTTACCATCAGTGGTCACTAGTAATAAGTGACTCTGTTGTACTAGGATAGAGTTATGTGATTTCAATCTCACAACCAATAATAAATGTCAGTATAAATCACATAATACATGATTATATTCGGACATAGAAAAATTGCAATTATATCAGGCTATTCATAAACTTATATTAAGTGTCATGAAATATAGTACTCCGATGTCTCAACTACGGGATGGGGGGCGGCGTGTTACGGGGAAACTTCTGGGGACCCATGGTCCAACATCTATTTTATTTTATTAATATTATCTAATATTAAAAACATAATATAAGAATTAATCTGCAAAGATTCCAAACATTGACCTTTCTTGGCCTAAAAGTATTTACTAAGGATCTTCAAAATATTCAGTTTCTCAGAATGAAATTCAGTTTTGTACACCGCATAGGTGGCGTGCAGTTTCCCCCCACTTAACACAAATAAAAATAATTGTGGCAATGATGCGAAACTAGAAAAATCATTATAATCATCAATACACAATGATGTGTCCTATCTAATGATCTATCTTATCTAGATAATAGCATGGTAGATACCGAATCTTGAAGAGTCCATTCAACATTAGTATGGACTCGACATTACCAAATTCACCATTTTATTATTTTTGCATTTGCAATTAAAATTTTAAGACAACAAGGTCAAGCTTATTTCTGCGGTTTCCTTCCTTTTTTGTATTACACATACATTGCAAAAATCACATGTGATCAAGCGACGGGTATACTAGCAGTACCCTTATAATGTAGTCTAGCTTTGTTTCTTTAATTGGATAAAAATAAAAACGCTACATGTGTCTAAATGTCTCATATAAAACGAAGATTACATCTTCATCTATCTATGGATATTATATCTTCATCATTGTCTGATGATCAAGCAGTACAATAATTGTTCAAGGAAATTGTTTTACTTTTACCATAACTATCATTCATTGAGGTATTAGATTCCACTATTTTAATAAAGAATTGTGAATTTCGATAGCTGTAATAAGCTTGTCTTTTAATTTGGCTGTCATATTGGAAACATAATCAGATATTATGGTTTCCAAAAAATTTAAAATATTGAGAAATTAGCCATTTTACTGTCATTTGTTAGTGTAATTATTACACACATTGTTCAAACCTTCCTTATAAGCATTCAAATATTATGCATACAAATATTCAATTTAATCACGACATCGCGCCCAAGTTCACAACAATCAATCTTGGTATTGTTTTGACAATTTATGTCATGTACAAGCATTTTGTGCAAAGTGTTGCTTACGAAATTGTTTACCGCTCTAACACCGAGCACTTAGTTTAGTCACAAGTTTAGTTCAATTAACATTGCAGGCTTGTGATATTGACACCTTGATATTCACCACTCACAGCACGAGGCATGCTGCCTCGTCTAGAGCACATACATTAGGAATTAATCTTGATTATCAGAATTACCCCCGGTTGGAGCGTTATTTCAAATAGCTACTTTGGGCAAATTCTTTAATAGAATGCCTATTGCGTCCAGAAATAACAATCAAAATTTAATTGCCAGAAGAACCTAATACTGACAATTGATTTGGGAAACAATAATTAACTTTCCCACTTACATTATGGCTAATATAACAGCTAATTATACTTGCCTTTAATTACTTACCCTTAATAATAATTATCAATTATACGAAAGTATTCACTCGGGTAACTACGACAGTTATGTCACACTTAATAGTAATTATAAAACAAGCATTGTATTCTTACTAATGATTTATTATTTTTGCAAAGTAATAAACAGCTTTGTTTTTATTATCATTTCACATCAGTACTCTCAAAATCTACATAGTTCTTATTTCTAATCTCGAGGACAAAGCACGAGCATAATTAATGATTAAACGAACTTAAAAAGTGAAGTTCTATCATAATTATGCGAGGGCTTTGTCCGAAGAGATTAGAAACCCTCCCACCCGTCTTTAACAATCATATATGTATATTATTAAAAACACAAACCCCCATATTAGTGAAATGATAAAAAATACAAATTACTACTCCAAACTAACTGACGACGGATACCAATGTCAAATAAGATGTAAAGTGAGATACCCACAAAAAAAAAAAAAAAAATATATCCTCAACTAACAGTGCGTAAACTGGCATCACCGTACGTGATACTACATAGTTCTTATTTCTAATCTCTTCGGACAAAGCCCTCGCATAATTATGATAGAACTTCACTTTTTAAGTTCGTTTAATCATTAATTATTTAGGTGTTAACAGCTTGGAAAGGTTTTAATTATGGAGTAGCCAGCCGAGCGAGTTAATGTAAAATCGAGGGTAGAAGTTTTGATCGAGTGTGTCCAGGCTTAAACGAGGACTGTGTGCTTTCGACACTCGATACTTTAGCGATTACAGATTTTGCATCCGATGTTTCGTTCGATTTGGGGCACCGTTTGTTATTGTCGATCTGTTTTCGCAGCTTTTAACGATATCACTTATCGAATCATAAAATAAAATTCGAATCGATGTGAAAACTTAAAATACAAATCATTGGTTAATTATACAAATAATGGCATTATACACGTTTAAAACAAAAGCAATTGGTTTATTTATTAGTCATTCAGAAACTCGTCATGCCAATGACCCATGTTACTATTAAAGTTATCTGCATATAAGTAGCTTTTTAATATGAAGTTCAATTTGATTGTCAGTGACCACCTAAAATTTGTGATCACTTAGCCGAAAATAAATCTGCATTTCGTAATCCCTTTTTTGAGTCCTTTCTATAAGGCAAATGGCCTTTTAAATCTGCATTTAGACTTCACATATTTATCTCAAAACGCAAATCACTGACGTCCATTGTCACACATAAGTACCTACATAATTATAAATAGGAATAACATGGGGAAATCCTTGTAACCCAGATTGATTGAGAGTTTTAATTCTTAAATAATTAAATCGAAATAGTACAAACAATTCCCTAACATTATTTTTACTATTTTCCTTCCCAATCGGACATAGTCATAGCGTAAAGGACCAAGTATATTTCATTCATATTATACTTACGTCAAAGCTTGGGTGTGTAGTTTCCACTACATTGTGAACGCTGAAGGGAAACGTCCTTGTGGTAACAGAACTGCAGACAAAAGGAAAAAACATAGAATCTAAGAATAGCGAAACCACCCGATAAATGTCAAATAAATTCGAGCTAAACTCGGTTTAAATTTAACTCTCTTCTATGGTGAAAGCCGCCCTTAATTTTTTGCTTCAATTTTTTCCTTTCCTTGCGAAGTGAGTGTTTCGTATGTTTCGTGACACCCAAAGCGGCCAAAAATATGTACCACAACTGTACCAATTGTAACAAAGACGTGTTGCGTACCTAGTTATTGGCTAACTTGGATGTCACTTTTTTTAACGCTGACTGTAAATACTTTTTTTTTTCATTTATTTAACAACTGAAAAGACAAACTTGTTTACGTCGTATATGTAAGTATTTTTTTATTTATTTAAATTTATTAAATTACAAAAGGACATTAATTATCTGTGATTTGTCGCTGTTACGTCGTACTTATTGAGGTCAAAAGTACATACATTTGTACTCATTCATTATGAATAACCTGAATACCTGAGATAAGTAGTGTCGTCAGATACGAGTACCTACTTATTTACTATGTTTCTAATCTTAGACATAAGTAGGTTATAATCCTCGGCGTATGTTTAGAGTACCTACTAATATAGGTACTTACAGGGTTAATGAGATATGTAATAAAACCTAAACCACAAAGTTTGTGCCTAAACAGTGAGTTTACACGGCAGTTTTTTAAGCAGAACAAGGCAATTTCCAGTTCTTCAATATTTTAAATACAAGGACAATGAGTTCAAATTTTTTCATTGAGTTTTATCGTAATTTTCTTTGCAATTTTTATAGCTCTACGCTACTAAAAAATCAACCCATATTATAAAACTCTACTTAATTCAAACGGATTTTAGAGTTTCTCTCATTTCTAAGAATAGAAATGAGATTCTATTCTGATTACAAGTTTGACATTGCATACCTTATTGGCGTCACGTAACAAACAAGACCATACACAAATTCATTCAAGAGAGTTCTAAAACGATGGTCACAAACAAATAAAGAATTTCAGTAGGCTTACTCATAACATAAAAGAAATCGGATGACAAATGTGTTGAATGACCCCAAGAAAAAGAGGTTCGAGATAGAATTAAATGGCGGCGCATGATTGGGAAAGCCGGCCCCGCGTAAAGGGATAAAGCTTCAACCACACCAACGCGTGCAGATCGCCATCGCCGGCGCAATCATAGGCCAATAACAGTTCGCGCGACCCATGACAGTCCGCACGACCCATGACAGTCCGCGCGGGTAGCGCATTTTCTTACATAACTTTTCAATTCCTATCATTGGAGGTCCGAAAATATTTCTCATACAATTTGATACCATAATGATCATTCTTCATAAAAAATTTAAAACCTACATATTTAAAAACATAATCATTGATATTCATAATATCACAAATCATACACTTAGTTTTTACTAATATTTGTTTTCATATATTTTTCTATACTAATGATCGAAGCTCATAATCATTCGAATAAATAACTATAATATTCATAAATGTGATGTATCCTAATATTTGTTTTCATAAATTTATTACTCATAAGTGTATTTATCCATATTATTGAAAATCATGATGTCTATATTCGTATTAAATAGTATTTTAACAATAAATTCATTTGAAATGGTCCAAAACAGGCAATATTTTGTGCCAAAAAACTAACATGACAGAAACGAATCGCTGCAAAACCGACTTCACGTAGTCTTGTCTGCCCTACCCCTAGAGTGTAATTTAAAAGCCGGAGGCGCGGAGGGAGGGCAGCCCTCGCCCGCTGTAACGAGGCTCAGGCGCCCGGGTGAGCTGGAGCGGCTGAGGCTGGTCGCCGAGGCGCCGAAGGCGCCGATGGCGATCCAAAAAGCCGAAGCTGCGGAAGCAAGCGTGGGTGCCTGAGCCTCGTTACGCAAGGGCGGAAGGGCTGCACATCCCGCAGCGCCGGAGACGAGGAGATACCAATGCATGCTGCATGCTTGCTTTCATGCTGCATGCTCTGCATGCTAGATAAGCATCTCTATTAAATTATATATGATTTTTTTAAAGATACGAGTATGTCTGTTATAAAGTAAATTATTCTGAACAACAACATTATGAGTTGAAGATGTTCTTAGTAACAACATTATTAATTAAAACAATATGATCAATGAATGTTATGAAGAAAAAAGATCTGAAAATAAAAATTATGTATTTTAAATGGTTCTTGGTAGTAACAGTATTGATAAAAAAATTATGATTACTAACTGTTATGAGCTCCGATGGTAGTAATAAAAATTTATGAATAAAAAAAGTATGAAAAATAAAATTATGAAGAGAGATTATTATGAACACAAATCGGTAGTAAGACAAAGAATAGGATTTAGAATTTTATGTGAGCCAATATAGAACCGTCCGCGCGACCTGTCATTGGCCTATGATTGCGCCGTGATCGCGCCGGCGATGGCGATCTGCACGCGTTGGTGTGGTTGAAGCATTAGGCGAGCCAGAAGAGAAAAAAAATAGGAGATTCCCGTAGCTCCTGATATTGAATGTCACGAGACAAATGTTGATTGCTTTATCAGCAATAGATGAAACTCGATCTTTAGCTTCGGATACCTGTTCCTTTTCTATTTTCTCCTGGATCAAGCTGTAGGATGTACACAGGATTTGCATCGTGAGTTGGAATACCTAGTTGTGTTTTTATTATCATGACCCAAATACATTTTTGTCTCTAAATAGGCAACTTATTTATATCTAAGGCGATAATATCCCAACGGTATCTTCAATCCACTGCCGATTCAACAATACATAGGAAATATTTATTGTTCTATCAGCGAATCGTTATTTGACGAAAGATTCGAAAGATTCCGTCGTCTTAGGCTGAGTTGCTGCACCATCTTAATTTAACTTTGACAAACGTCAAAAATCTGTCAAACTCCATACAAAAAGCACCGGTTATCGTCATAGTTACCGTCAAAGTTTGGTGGTGCAACTCAGCCTTAATATTCAGAAACAAATAGTTCTGTCGATGAATCGTTCGTAAACAAAAGGAATTCAACGGAATTCCCAAAAGCGAAAGGTTCTGTCGATCAAGAGTCAGACGGAGAAATAACTGTCGGTGATAATATGTTTCAAACTCCAAATCAACATTATCTACCCGAGTATTCTGTCCTTTCGCCTCTTATGTCGACTGAGTGTATGGACCTATGACGAACGCATTCGTCACCTCTGTGGGTGTGCCAAGGAATCACGTATGAAGTCTACTACGCTCGCATACGCAAGGCGGTTCGACGAAGTTCTTACGACCGGGTTTTCCAAACGATGTGCGATGATTTTTACCTGCATTTCGATTCAGATAACGATTTTAAGTACCTACTTGACTAATCGATTTGACCAATTTGTTAACTCTTATCTGTAATATCTGTGTCAACACGAGTTACATGACTCATTGACAGTTATATTTGATTGATATATTTTTACACTACAATATAAAAAAAAACTATATTCAATAATGAATACCTATAACTTTTTTGATAATAACTCACTTAACATAAATTCACCTGTATAATTAAATCAATAAATAAATAAATTTTAAAGAAGAAGCAGCTCCACAAAATTATAATTCAAGTCACGGTTGTGACACGTTAAAGTAAATTTATTAAACATCATTTTGTCATTAATTTGATTAACCTCTGTCTAGTTCTCAGACAATTATCAAAACATGATAATCGCACTCAATATTAACATACAATATCAAATTGAATTCGAGACAAAACCTTTAGGAATTCAATAATTACCTCTAACTAGTGAGTTTTAATTGCCTCGTGTCACCGGTGATTTTAGTAATAATTACAAGGTAAGCCTTTGCTTGTCAAGCATAATATGACCTCATATACATAAATCTGTTTAGAGAGTTAGGGATATAGTTATTACATATTTATTATTGCGTCACAATACCGCATGTAGTAGGTACGCGGAGCGTTATGATAGAAGTCTATTGTCAATTTGCCAAAACTCGTCACACTTTTGTATGTTTCATACTCCATTGAACGTAAATTCGTCATAAACGTTAACATGTACACGTCAATTGTCACAAAATATGTTTTATATTTTTAAACTCACTCGCTAACTGGTGGCTTTGGTATAAATTCATGATGAGGCTGGTCCAGAAATAATATTGTTCAATTTTTGATTACACATGAAGTTTTACTAGTCTATTCGGTTTTATGTTATTACAAAACATTACCACGCCAAACTCTGTAATATGCATAACTACTTAAATGCTAATTTCGAGTGCTCCTTTGCATAAGCGTTTCAAAATTGTTAATTGGGGCTTGCCTACAATAGCATACTTTGTTATGTATTCTGGCTTAATTAATCCCAATCCCATCCCAACTAATATTATAAATGCGAAAGTAACTCTGTCTGTCTGTCTGTCTGTTACGCTTTCCCGCTTAAACCTCGCAACCGATTTTGATGAAATTTGGCATAGAGATAGTTTGAGTCCCGGGAAAGAACATAGGATAGTTTTTATCCCGGTTTTTGAAACAGGGACGCGCGCGATAAAGTTTTCCTGTGACAGACAAAATTCCACGCGGGCGAAGCCGCGGGCGGAAAGCTAGTATAATATAATGCAAACGTTTCTCTAAGTTCTAACCAATTGTTATTAGTAAGTAGTATAGTACCTACATTATTATTGACTAGTTTTTGGGAGCCGCCCGCGTAAAATTCAAGATGTTACAGAAAATTAAAGTTATTCTATGTTATTTTTGCGTATAAACAGAAAGGCCTGAACCAGTTGAGATGAATTTTTGTATACGCATCATCTCAGCCATAGAAAGTCCACTGCTGAACATAGGCCATAACTTAGACATAAATTGGATTAGGTTTTTGTCTCAAAACGTAGGGTGAAACCGTAAACGGAGATTTTGGACAACGGGATTTGGAATTCTAAGGCTGAGTTGCACCACCTAACTTTAACGGTAACTATTACGATAACCGGTTGACAGATTTTTGACGTTTGTCACAGTTAAAGTAAGATGGTGCAACCTAGCTTATTAGGTGTGATTTTACAACTTTTGCAACAATGAGATGTCGACTGACTCCGATAAAATGGCACTTTGTTCGTTACAAAATAAGTCATATGAGTGACTGCATTTGCATCTATAACAACATTACAAAGTTACAAAGTCTAATAAGTCATGCTGATAGAGCTAAGACAACGGGATGTTCCTTAGTCATCGAGCCAAAGTTCGAATAACATGTTGTTTTGTACTTTAAAACTGATATCATATGTATTACGTAATACGTCACAAAAGTAACTTACAATTGATAGCTATTTGTGTAGAATGAATTAACTATTTATGCATAATAATTAGGTAGTTAATAAATGTGTCAGACAACACATCACACACATTAATTAAAACTTTGTGCTAAGAATATATTCGTACAGATAAACACTTTAACGTTTTCTTTAGCCAGGAATCAAACCTGCGAAACTCTGTACCTTTTCATAGATTAAGATGCATGTTTTTGAGTTTGTTAATAAATAAAGTTTAGTGTTTTACGAGGGCATAATGATTGGTGAGATACTCAGACAAAGTCGTGAAAAGAAGCCAGTTTAAAAAAATCCTTTTGATTATGTACACTAATATTTTATTACTTGTGCTTATGCACAATACATTTTAACAATGTAGTAATTTAACTAAAAGTTGCTATCTCTATGCTCGCAAACAAGCCAAAACCATTAACGGTGTTAGTTTACAACTAACTAACAAAATGATACGTAAGGTCACCATAATTACGGGTTTTTCCAATGTCCTACTTTGTACAATATTGTTTCACATGTCAGTACAACTTGCTGCTGAAATGCAAAAGGGCCAACATTGAAAAATCTTTTAAATAATATTAAAAGTATTATAGCTGATAGCATAGTAAATTGATGGTTAAAATCCTACACAGAAACTTCATTTCAAATCTTTTTTTCCAAAACATACTAGACGTTATAACTAAACTTATTCATAAAGCTCTATAAACTATTCAAAAACTTTTTTTAAAGTGAAATTTGAAGCCAGGACCTTCGATATTTTCATGAAAATTGAAAAGAAAAATTCTGGGAGATCAATTTGAATTTATCTATGAAGCAACACTGTATGCACAGATGGCGCTGCTAGCTATCTGATACGCCGTGCAAGCTATCTCACGGCGGATATGAATAAACTCATTTCCTACTCCATTGATAACTAGATCGACAGCCCAGATAATATGACTGGAATAGATTTTCTTTGAATTCATTTCCTACAAAAAAAGGTATGTCCTGACTCAGGATGTATCATTTCCTTTAAATTTTTGTACCTAATCAAATTTTTGTTTTGTACATATCATTGAATGAAATACCTACAAATATTTGACCTGTTTCACAACTATAACAGCATCATAGCATGACAATTGAGGATGACTTGCCAAACGCTGTAAAGGACAATGGGCAAAATGGTACCCGGCTCCAATAGATATGTGTCTAGTATCGTTTGAAAGGTCTTACCAAGATGAACAACTTTTACTATGACCACCAGCCTCAGATCTGGTTGTGTACGAAGATATACATACTTTTTTGCAGAATGGTACCCGGCTCCAATAGTTATGTTTGTAGTGTCATTTGAAAGGTCTTACCAAGACGAACAACATTTACTATGGCCACCAGCCTCAGATCTGGTTGCGTTCGAAGATAAAGATACTTTTTGTGTAACCTAAGTATCATACAGTATGAAGGGGGACGCGCTCAGGGCAGGGCACCGACGAGATGGTCGGACGCGGTGAGGAAGACGGTGGGCGGGAGTTTGCATCGTGCGGTCCACACAGCTTATGACCGCAGTCTGTGGAGGAACACTATCTGTGGTCGCGATCCTCATCAGTGAGGGACCGAGGAAGAAGAAGAATAACTATCATACGTGTCCATCGTATGGTACTTAGGTTATGCGAGGCAGGAAGGGTTTACTGCTCCAGCATCCTTCCTTAAATCTATAATTATTGATGGGGATAATTGTGAAATAAATATTTTTATTTAAAGAAGTACTACCCCCTTATTAATAAAAAGTTACACCTAGGAAGAACCTTGGATTAAAATGACATTTCCATACCAAATGACAATTTAAGCCAGAATTCAACTAGGGTGTAACTTTTATTAATAAAGGGGTTAAAGTTTTATTACTTCTTACGGGTTTTATTATGAGTTGCTTAAGCGAATAAACCCACAAGACCCAATAAGTCCACCCACAAGATGGACCGACGACCTCATAAAGGTAGCGGGAAGGCGCTGGATGCAGGCCGCCACCAACCGGCCATTGTGGAAATCATTGGGGGAGGCCTATGTTCAAATGGACGTCCTATGGCTAAAATGATCATGATGATGATGATGAAAGCGAATAAAGGGCTAATAGCTTGGGTAGTTCATCGTAGGTATAATCCTTTCCTTTTCAATGCTTCTTTTAGTTATATTAATAGATTGTATTCATAATACATACTCGTATACATGGATGATTGTGTTATACTTTCATTATAATACTTAGTGGAATTACTGCTTTCAAAACGTGAATTAGAACTGGCCCCATAGCAGACATTTTCCTACATCTAAAGGCCTTTTAAAATATATATTGGTTATGGCTATTGGAGCGGGTACCACTTTCCATACATTTGTGCCCATCATCCTTTTTAAAATAAAACATTAATGAAAATGATTTAAAAATACGAATTAATTATCTCTAAGGCCCGTATTTAGAAACGTCACTGAAGCAAAACACCAAGCATAGATTAAAACTGGGATTAGTCGAACTTCATAATTTAGCCTTGGATATTGATTAACACTACCAACCTAAAGGCCCTTATCTACACAAATCTATCAATTAACTAAACTACGGAAGCGTACTCAATACCCCGTTTGTTATCAAAATAAACATTGAGTCACTTATCATGAAGGCGTTACAGAATTACGTTATTACGTACTTTGACACTAGACTGGACTGACTCATATCTACCTTACAATCTGCCCGTATCGTATGGTGGGTTTTTCCACATTGACACAACGGAGAAAGGTTCAGAAGACCCACTTATGATATCATGATGAGACCATATTCGGGCTGCATTACGAATATCTGGTGGAGAAGAAGAATCAATGTTAAACTAATTTATATTCAACTCATTATAGGGCTTCCTTCTAAACGGAATTATTTAAAGGTTATTTCTTTTCATTCCCCTACTTTTTCGCATCCAAGTAATGTTGTCTAAAGGCCTCCTTAATAACCTACCTACGTCATTGGTGAAGGTAATAAAACCAGGATAACTGGTTGTATCGCAAAGTGTTAGCTAAAGGCTGGGGTTTTCCTACCTGGACCCTCGATTGTTGAACCCATTTTATGAGCCTTTATAAACTGGATGAGTTTTATTTTCTTGTTCTTTTTCCATGTACTGTCGACGACACATCAGAATATACTCGTACATTTGTTGCAAATAAGCTTCTAAAATAAGCCCCTAAGTACTTGTATACTTTACAACGGAGGGAAGTCGATATTATATTTAGAACTCCTCCTATATTCTTCTGATTACATTCGTTGTGGATTCCAAGACAGACGGAGGGAGGACTACTCTACCTTCACTGAATGGGAATAATTGGAGGCCAAGTTGTAGATCTTAGATGTCGTTTACGAGTGAAAACCTCGTAAGTCTATTTTTACCAAAAAACTTTTTATTGTGGTGGCACTAGGTGAGAAAACCTGAACACACATCTCGAGCTCACCTATATTCGAATGGGATGATTGTAGTACCATCTATCGTGTTCAATGAAAACCTCGTGAGTACTTGGTGTCTGGTGTTTTTTGTCTCTCCTGAATTTTTTTTCTTTCGGTACTCCAGAGGTTTTCTCTCGTCAACGACGCTATAGGTACAGAAGCTGCAATGGTGTGAAAGTGTTGTGGAATAAAGTCCCGCTAAACTACTTAAGATGCATTCGTCTGTACTAAGAGTCGATTTAATATTATAAGCAGACTAAAGGTTCTTCTGGCGTGTAGTGTGAGTCTTAGAATGCAGGCGATAACACGGTATTGCAATTTCACGCTCCGGCTGTGCTCTATAAAATTATTTGGCTAGCTAGCTTTTATGCAAACTGCTTTTATTGATGATAACTTTAATTTTTGTACAGTCGACGGCTTCAGACTTCAGATTTTTGTTGCAAAATTTCTTCAACAACACGACTTCATAAGATGCTTCATTGCTTGATACTGTACAAGTAGCCCTACTGTATTTATTTGTATTACGATACTATCGCCATTCGTCGCGGTTGGTACTGTGATACTGTCGAATGCAGCTGTCGAATGAATTTAAAAGTGTTGACTTATCATATCAACATTACATGCATAGTAAACATCATATTTTGTCAATGACTTGACTTTCAGTAATAAACTCAAAACTATATTTTCAAATGCTGAAATCGTAGTGTCATAAAAAAGAAGAATGCTTTCATGTCTGACGTGTTTTTTTAAAACCCGATGTGAAATGTTAACTCCTGTTGATGAGGCAATCATCATCATCATATCAGCCATAGGACATCCACTGCTGAACATAGGCCTCCCCCAATGACTTCCACATCGCACGGTTCCACACACAGCGCCTTCCTGCTACCTTTATCAGGTCGTCGGTCCACCTTGTGGGTGGACGTCCCACGCTGCGTTTTCCGGTACACGGCCTCCATTCTGAACCTTGCTGCTCCATCGGCTGTCAGTTCTGCGTACTATATGTGCCCTGCCCACTGCCACTTCAGCTTGCTAATCCGTCGGGCTATGTCAGCGACTTTAGTTCGTTTACGGATCTCCTCATTTCTGATTCGATCGATGAGGCAATATGATAGATTAAATCTTTAATTTGCCTTTTTTATTAAGGCATAAAACTAGTCATTAATTTAAAATATTCCCGTAAGAGCCTGTAGCTACATGAAGGTTTAATTAACGGAATCTTCAATGCCTTAGCATATTCTGCAATGTCAACCAGTGGCCAGCGAATTAAAACCAATAACGGTGTAATGCACTCGCTTCCCATACAACCGGTTGCGTCATCTCTTTCTGACTTTACCAAGATGCCGATATGCGGGAAAAGGATGGATGTTGCCTGTTGCTGAACCCCACTTTTACCGGAGGAAAGCAAGAGAAAATAAATTTCGTCCCTTTTGCCAACCTTCGCAGCTTTATTGTTTTTCGGAATGATACTGGGGTATAAATGTGCGATTTGGGGGAGATTTGCTAAGTAATATATTTGGATGTCCGTTGTCCATATTTAGAGATCGGATACATTTTACAATTTAACATCCTTATTACATTTAAGGATATAAATAGGTAGAGAATAAGTAATTAAATAGGTAGATAATGAGTAATTGGGATATTCTTCAAAATGCGGGCAACTTTCTAAAGGAAAAACATGACTCAAACTTTTACATTATTTTTACATTTAGGACATTGTCTCTTATGTACCTACCTAATGGCATGCATACTGTTTGACTTAGATAGTTTAATATTGGGATGATTATTATCCATTGCCTGTAGTAAACTGTTTGTTGTTTTCAACCGACTTCAAAAAAGGAGGAGGTTCTCAATTCGACCCGTATGTTTTTTTTTTTTTTTTTCTATGTTTGTTACGCGATAACTCCGCCAATGAGGATCAGTACTGTTGTAGAAAATTCAATAAAACTAGTATCTACGTTAATCTTTAAGACATAAGAAAGATATATCTTTTTGAATTATCCAAATCGGACCATTACTTACGAAGATATTAAGTAATAAACATAGGCCGTTTTTGCCGCTAAAAGTCAACGTACGCAAGGCCGCGTGACGTCATTATATCCGAATCGAGCGCAGCCGGCGTACTAATGGGATGGAAAATATTTTTTTCCGGCTAAACTATCAGTTTTAGAAAAAAACTTTTAATAACATTTATTCTTCAAAATAAAGTAACCTATCGACCAGTAATTTTTAAAAATAAAAATTGTGAAAAATAAGTATTGCTATGTCCAAAAACCACATTTTCATAGGATTCGATGCAATGCGGAGACGCGGTTGGGGTGAGTGTAACTTAATGATTGTTTGTATTGAACATAATAATACATAATATGATGCTAATACCCAGTTTCTGGCCTGGGGGGGGGATAAGTCATACCCAGCTTATAGCCTGGGGGGAGGGGCAAGCCTTACCCAGCTTCTGGCCTTGGTGGGAGGGGGGAGAGGCAAGTCATACCCAGTTTCTGGCCTGGGGGGGGGGGGGGGGTAAGTAATACCCAGCTTCCGGCCGAGGGGGAGTCATACCTAGCTTATGCTTATGGACTGGGGGAAGGGGCTAGCCTTACCCAGCTTCTGGCTTGGGGAGAGGGGGGGGGGGGGGGGGGAGGGGTCAAGTCATAACCAGTTTCTAGGGCTGGGGGGAGGGGCTAGCCTTACCCAGCTTATGGCCTGGGGGAGGGGGGGGGGGGGTCAAGTCATACCCAGTTTCTGGCATTTCTGGCATGGGGGGGGTGTCATACCCAGCTTCTGGCCGAAGGGGAGTCATATCCAGCTTATGCTTATGGCCTGGGGGTAGGGGCAAGCCTTACCTAGCTTCTGGCCTGGGGGGAGGGGGAGGGGTCAAGTCATACCCAGTTTCGGGCCGGGGGGGGGGGGGGGTGGGTAAATCATACCCAACTTCTGGCCGAGGGGGAAGTCATGCCCAGCTTTTGACCTGGGGAGAGGAGAGGGGCGGGGTAGTCATACCCAGCTTCTAGGCTAAGATTAAATAGATTTCCAGCACGGAGCGGCTGTCCTTTCCTGCAGCAGCTGGCCCGCCCATGGGAACGGCGAATAGATAGGTAGGTGCGTAGGTTTAACTCAGAAAAACTAAATAACAGGTAGGTATTAACTATTAAGTGTACATCGAAATGATTTTCATAGCAATGTCTTATTGTTAGAAGTTATACCTTATTGTTAGAAGTAAATAAATTAATACTTATACATTTTTATATTTTACTTGGAAGAAGATATGACTCTAACGGCCGAATACTGAAACACTACTCAAATCTGTCACTCAGCTGACGGGCTCCTAAATTTAAGTATCCTTCAATTTTAAATGGTATTCTCAAACGCCACTCAACGGATTTGAAGCCGTGATCAGCTAAGCAGCTCTCAAATGTTTACATAATGGCAACATTCACCAAAAAAAGTATGTTTTCATTTACACAAATGATAACTTTACGTTTTTTATCCATTACACGCAGCATCGTTTGGTTATGTATTGTCTTTTATGGAAATATACTCAATCAACTTAACATAGAACAGTTTATTTTTAGTTTCTATTATATATAAATCTCGTTTTATCATATAAAAAAAATAATGCTTGCATTTTTATTTAATTAAAAAAATAATTTTAAAGGTGATACTTTTTATTGTTGAAATCTATTAAGTGGCGATCGTGGACCGAAACGTAACCACAATTGACATTTATCATTGTTGACAGAGCATCAAATTGACAAATCAACAACTCTTGGAAATGCTGCTATGCGATGTCCCCTAATTCTTCAGAAATAAGCATGTTTATGTAAAGCGATAATTTCATAGCAGCTATTTTGGTTGTTACTTCGTGCACTATACGATGCACAGTTGGCTGTTAGATGTGGAAGATATCACCTAGTAGTACACGTTCATAACTTCCCGTTGCGTAGAACAGTAGGGTTATAATAAGTATTTGGTCCACTGGTTGTATGGCGTTTGGTGAGGGGTTTCAAAGAGCTTCCAAATTATGAATCCAGAAACAACACCGTTTCTTTAGAGACGCGGAACCTCGCTCGGAATTGCATGTCATTATAATAATATTTTTCAATAGCGTTCAGCCTTATTGCGTTCCTGCGATTAGATCTAGGTATTTCCTCGAGGCTCGAAAGAAATGATAACGACGACACACATTATTTACCACTATTTAGGTCGATTTAGGTATAAGAATAGGATTTAAGATACCGCGCAAGCACTCTCAAACTTAACAGCTGCTTAAGACGATTTGACAGTTGTTTGAGTAATGCTTAGCGTTGAATGGCGTTTCAGTATTCGAAAATGCATTTGAGAGGCGTTTGAGTACAACTTAATTTGAGAGGTGCTTAAAAATTGAGAACTGCTCAGATATTGTTTTGAGTATGCGAAATGTAAGTTTAGGAGCTGCTTAACTATTTGAGAAGCCGTCAAATATTTAAATGGCGTTTCAGTATTCGGCCGTAACACTTATACACACTTATGTACACTTTATTTGAATAAATCGCCAAATATACCACCGCGGAGACCCCAATCGCGTCTCTGCGTGCCATTGAATCGTATGAGCGTATGGATTTTTTGCGTTATTTTTCACAATTTCCATTTTTAAAAATTACCTATCGATAGCTTACTTTATTCTGATGAATAAATGTCATTACAAGTTTTTCTCTAAAACTGATAATTTGGCTAGAAAAATTTTTTTTCTATCCACGCAGTACGCCGGCAGCGTTCGGATCGGATATAATGACGTCATCGTCCCCGCGCCGGGCGGTCAGTGAACTTTTTTAGTAATTTGGCCATAACTTCGTCAATTTTTGTCGTAGAACAAAAATTTTTGCACTGTGTATTAAGGATTTCTTAGCCCTATAAATCTGCATTCACAGCTAAAAATCGAAATGATCCTCATTATGAACCGATTTGAACAAATCTTTTTTCGGCGTATAGGTAATACCTCAAGGGTGGTCCCATTTAAATTTAATAATAGAAAAAACAACCCCCAAGGGTGGAAAATTGGGGATGAACTTTTTTATACGCAATATCTCCGCCGATTATAAATCAATTTGACTGATTATTTTTTTGTTGAATAGGTATTATCAAAAGGGTGGTTTCATGCGAATTTGAAGAAAATATTTCACCCCCAAGGGTGGAAAATTGGGGATGAACTTTTTTATACGCAATATTTTTAATTTTTAGTTTTTTTTTGTGTTCACGCATTTGAAGTCGGTTTTTTTTTTTTTTAAAGTTAATTATTTTATTACAAATAAATAATTATTTTTTTATTTCAAAGCAAAAGCAGTTGTATGTCCTACGGACATTTAAATTCCCCTGTAAAAATGCCATAAAGTGTCCCGTGCACATGGGATCTTCGCCCAGACAAAAATTCATTAACAGCAATAGATTTCAATTTCCGATACGGGATCCCATTTTGTTGTTTCTGTGTTAGGATGAACCCAATTTATTAACACACGTGTGTTTTGTACCATCGAAGTTCATGCCAAGTTTTAAAGGAAAATGAACCTTAATTCTTTCAGATGTTCATAAAGCATAAAACGAGTGCCAATTGCTACCTATTTGCTATTATTTCCTCAAGAGAAGTATGCGAGTATTTTGTATTAACAATTATAATTTTTCGAATGTACTTAATTTCAATTACAATAATTAACCTTTGAAGCCGCATTCCTTTCAGAGAATATTATTTCGTCAGGCGTGTAATTATTTAATGATTACAGATTAAAAACATAAATTTTCTCATGAAAAAGGCAATTTCTAATGTAATTCAATTTAATCTGTTTAATATTTAATTGAATTTCACCAATAATAAAACATTATTTATTTCATTCACGTCAATTTATTGTTACTTATATTAGACATACATACATTAATACAAATACAGACTAGGAACACTTAATATCTAATTTTAGATTATAGTTCACTTGTTACAGGGTTATTTTTCAAATCGAGAAACGGTGGTCCAAAAACAGACCCTAGAACAAATGAAATATAATATAGTAGGTACATACTACTATTTTGATGTGGCTCAAAGTTTGTCTCCTACACACGTAGTTTAAATGCGTACATTTGTCTGCCGACCCTGATCGCACTATGACGTATCATCGCCTATTATGGTCACACAAAAACCAGGTATTTCGAGGTCAATGTCTTTCCACACACAACTCAAGGATTCCGTGTATTATCATCAAAATTTGGCGTAGTGCGAAACGGTTCAACAAAAAACATCAAGGTATACAACAAGGAACAATCATGATATGGCATCAAGACGAGAAAGTTAAAACTAAGTACATATAAATACTACAAGTATTACTTTAAGGCAAATGGCTCTGTTTTCAATTAAACTATACGTCGCTGAGTAAATAGAGAATCACGAAAGTCATACAATTGCATTGTTTTGGCGTAAACAATAATGAACTGTAAGTTCGTACACTTAAAAGGTAAAAAATGGCTTAATAAGGTCTCTTAAAGCCCAGCTGGATTCAGACGAGGTAAACGACCGTACTCGGCGGGATGTTACGCATCACTCGCCCTGAGGAGTCGACCAGAAAAAAACAAGAGAATCCGCTACTGCGCCGTTTGAGATTTAAAAAATCCGTGCAAAATCTTCACTCGTCATTCTCTGGCGTATTATGTAACCGTTAGAAAAAGACGAGCTAGCTTTTTTACTTCAAAAGAGGTCACCCTCGTCATCACTAAAGAGTCTTGCTTTCATTCATAAATACAAAGTTTGAATTTTGGTTAAATCTCAACGAACTAAGATAAGAATACTGATCAGGCTTCAACCTTCATCGCTAGAGCCTTGGGCTCATAGAGACGTGTAAGCGTTTCTGTAGGAGTCTATGGCGGCTGCGATGGACTGTGGAGTGCAGGCGTTTCCTCGAGCGAAGGTCATGCTGCACCCTTGTCTCGTGAAGCAAGCCTTTTGCTGTTTTTCGCTGCAGCACAACAGGATGGCAGCATTGCAAGCGTTTGTAGTCTTACTCGTACCTCCGTTACCCATAGGTACTCGTTCTTGTCTGACATTCTGTAAGAAAGAAAATATTAATTAGAAAAGAAAAAGGTGCATCACAGTTATGTTATTCACAGATATCAGACTTCAAAACTTTTTGCAAGTAACAGACTAGCCATGACAAAATTCATCGTAAGTTCTAAAGACTCAAAATAATCATAATTTCCTGAGCTATTTACAACATGTAATAACTATGATCAAGAGTTTAATTGAGTTTTAATACTTACAGCTTGATTGCTGCCATGTTCCACTTCAGGCTGAGGCCTCAACATGGGTGTCTTCGGTTTGATAGGGTCAAAGGAGATCGGTCTCGTGCCATCATTGCCATCCTCATCTGCTTCATCCTCTTCTTCGTTGGTTTCAGCGATGCCCCAATTCTGGTTAATATCGTCCATATCTGGGAATCGCTTTGTGACGTTTGGAGTAGGTGCCATTTGGACGTTACATGTACAGTTTTGGGGAACCGGGTAAGGTACCGGATAAGGGACATAAATAGGCGCGGGCGGGTACGCAGGTCGCCGCACGTAAGTCGATATCTCGTCCAACAACCTCCAGATTTGGGGTATAAGTTCCTGATTGCGGTCATAGTCTCTTCGGTCGGGGTAATAGGGATTAGGCGGTGGTGGGTAGTCGTACCCGTAGTTCATTTGCCAGCGCTTTCTCCTGTGGCGCGTCTGCCCTCGGTAATCTTTGGTGGATTCAACATTGTCCGTTAGTTCGTCGTCGCGTTTTTCGTTTTCGATTCGATCGTTGTAATGCCGGGCGTGGATGGCGATTATGCATAACGCGAGGCACAGGAACACTGCTAGTGACTTCATCTGGAAAATAACAAAAGAATAATAAATATCCTGTTACATGACCTCAGGAAAATATAATAATTATGTATCTAATTGGTTGGTGTTTGTTCGGTATTGGTAAGATATTGATAAGCATTTGAATACAAGACTTGTGAAACGGGTTTGGCTGACATTTCACTTGTTTGAGTGGTTATTATCAAGCTGTTGCATGACTAAGGTTTTAAAAAAACCACAACTAAGATTTCTCTCGTTATTATTTTCAAAATGTTCTTTTCAGTTGACGGTAACTAGCATTTAATTGATCTGATGTTAAATAAAAAACCTGTTGGCCTTTTTTATTCATTAAGTAATCGCTTTAACGTAAAAAAAACTGGCATTTATGTTATATCGTCATTAGCAAAATAATGATCAAGGACATTAAGGTCGATAGATTGTGGCATCAAATTAAAAATAATAAATACCAACGCAGCTAAGTGATTTAAAATTACAAATTGAATTTTATACACATTTGTTACACCCATAACACCAATAATAGTATCATTGATCACTTTTACGCATATTTTAGAAGTAAGTATTGGAATATTTTTATCACACCACTTTTAAATACAACACTGAGTCTCATTATTTTGATGGTGCAGAACATTTTTGCTTGGCAACGCATCCTGTAGAAAGTTGGTCCAGTGGAAAGTGATTTGTTTGTATTTTTATGATTTAACAAGATTATATAAACTTAACAACACTGATCTATAGTAGCGGCCGGTACGCACCTTGTTTTATTTTTGGGCAGCAGTGGGATGTTCTAAATTTAAACTTTGATTTATAAAGGTCGCACTATTGACACTGTTTCACTAGTTTTGTACCACAAATGCCGGCTCGCGACGACCGTCCGTGTCCACGCTTGGAAGTAGACTGCCGCGTCTGCGCCTCACGACCGTGACAATGAATGCGCAAGCGTCGCCGCACCTCATCAATATATACGACTAAACGAAAATCATGCGTAGGTACAGATTGTTATCCACATACCTAACGCTTTTTCGATGAACTATGCGAGTTGCGACTATTTACTAATGAAATAATATACAAATGATAAATTATTGGAGAATGAAGTCATAGTCAATATTGAAATTAATTCTAGAAGGTGATATTTGTTATGTCTGCTGATACACATTTGTAATCGAATACTTATTTGTGCTAAAAATGCATAATTTACTGCATTTTAATGTCGGAAGGTTCCGGCTACATTCGAAAATTTCTGTTGATTATTAACTCACACGTAGTTTCGATAAAGTGAAATGAGGAAATCAACATAATAAGTTGAACCAATAACTGAATGAAGCTGAAACTTACGTCACTTTTGGTAGAACCCTAAAAAATTCCAATAAGGAACGATTCTATTGTTTAACCGACTGCAAAAAATGAGGATATGACAAAAAATTCGCCTCACGTTTAGACCCGTGTCACATGAGGTGACAATTACGGAAAATATATTCGCTAGTTCAGAAACATCCTTATATCGTCTACGAAAGAGACTATTTCTACTAAGTTAATCCATAATAATATCTTCTTTGTTAAAGTTCAGGAAATCATTTTTGTTGTCTCCTAAGTAACAAGCGCTTATCCTCTTTTCCTTTATTGTTTTAACGCCTTTTTCAGGAGCTGTGTATAATCCTCAGAGAAAAAGTAAATGTTTATTTTTTCTGAAATAATTTTTGGAACCACCTTTACTTAAACTAACCATAAAACTGTAACTATAGACGTACACATCATAAAAACACCAATATTTTATAGAAACCTTGATTTATACAGGGTGACTGGAACTGAATATGGATATAATATAATGGATAGCTAATACGCGTATAGAGGAGGTCATTTGCTAATTATTGAACCTTACTTTCTATAGTTTAGGAGATATGTCAATTTTTAAACTTTTTTCAGATTTTTCCGAAATTTTACCTAAAAACTGCTTAAATTTTTTTCTCGCATGATTTTAACCGATTTTTTTATTTGATACTAATATCGAATAAACTTTTAGTTAAATAAAAGAAATTTCAGATCCTGATAACACTGGCCTACAGCCAATTTGGTGCCGGGGATTTAAGACCTGATTTTAAGTATGTCTTGCATGGCGATATCAAAAATGTAATCAGTTTTTCTCTATCAGCTCTAGTTCCCGAGATAACTAAAAAACAATTTTCACAATAAATATGTATTTTTATTAGCATTAAACATCAAGAAATTGTCTTTTGAGTGATTTTTTCGAATGAAACTTACTTGGGCAATCTCGCATGATTCTCCAACAGTAGTCGGTCATCATATAAGCGTCCCATCTTCCTTGGTAACTATTTTTCATTGTTTTTATGTCTTGGTGAAAACGTTTTCCTTGTTCTTCGCTTAGTTCTCCTAAATTTTGTTGGAATTGATCTAGTTTACTGTTAAAATAGTGTAATTTTATACCTATATAACAGCCTAAATCTTTGAATTGAACCAGCACATCCTAAACTAATTCTACATAGTTGTCAGCCTTATGCTTTCCCAGGAAATTTTGTACAACTGCTACAAAAGATTTCCACGCAAACCATTCCGCATCGTTAATAGAAATCTAAAATTTAGTGGAGTCTTTTATTAATACAGTTATTTGAAGTCCATCAAATATACCTGCTTTTAGTTTTTCAGTACTTAAACTTGGAAATTTCTGTTAAATTAACTGGAAATATTGGCCATTTTCTCCATATCATAGGCACTCCAAGCTTCAAAAACTTACGTGTGCCTCTCTAGTATCTTCGCAGATGTTCAACGCACATTATACATACAATTTGAGGCACCTACACCTTACCTTTGTATTGAATTTCAATACCGAAGTAAGCAAAATACAAAAAATTCGCCATGTTTTTAATAGTTTCACGCTGATATTTCAGTAGTATTCACCACAAACTTATCCAAACTAATCAGGATCTTTAACACAACATCTAGACGTACTATCCATAGCTAAATAGTAACATAAAGTTTATCGATGTTATTGTAATAATGACTATTTGCGAACAAGACGGGAAAAAAACTAAAATGAGGGTAGTCGACAAACTAGAGCTGATGAGTTGAAATGAAGTATGTCAATATATTGTAGATTACCCATATTATCGATCGTATATACAAAAAGAGCTGCACCAAAAAAAAAAAATTTTTTTTGCAGGCCTGTGTAATGATTGAATAACTAGCCACGAGCCACCAAAGTTCAACAAAAGTATAAACCACGATAAAAAATCAAAGTTCGAATTCGATTTTAAAAAAAGCTAATGGTGATAATGGATTGCCAATGATCTTCGGAAAATCTAAAAAAAGTATAAAAATTGACATAATATCTCCTAAACTATAAAACTTTAGTCATAGAAAGTAGGGTTCAATAATTAGCAAATGACCTCCTCTATACGCGTATTAGCTATGGCGGGTTCAGTTCCAGTCACCCTGTATAACATGTATAACGAGTATTTAAGAAGAAAATACAGATTTTTTTAATTTTAGTTTAGTTCTACTGTACCTACTGTGCTTCAGTTGTTATGTCAGTTATTAATTAAAGTACATAACGTCATAAAAACTATTAATAATGGTCTTTAATTAATGTTATATAACCGTTGGCGTATGTCAGTCTAATCAAAGGTTTGGAGGATAACCAGAAATTACGTCAATTTATTTATATGAGATTTTCCTCATTTTGATTTCCAATGGAGTGCAAAATTGCTGATTGAATAGAAGTAAATGGGTACATAGTAAGCTTCCATAAGTATGGATTTTAGTCACTCCACTGAAATAGGGATGTTTCCTGAGTAAAAAAGCAAGCTTTTGAATTAGTCCGTCGGTTAACTTAATCAAAAATACTTTTTTCACTCTTTTAAACTAATTAAAACTGAAAGAGATAAAGCACGTCAAGGTTTAAAAGAATAAACCCGTGACGTCAAGGCGTGCTTAAAAGTGTAGCACTTTGTGACTTCACGCGGAAGGTATCATAAATTCGTAATAAAATTACTTGTTTGATTGACAAATATAAAAATATGTGTCCAATATTTTTGATAGTGTAATTGACGGACTAAAAGTTATATTTTAGGAAACTAGCCTATTGCGGCGGCCATTCGAGCTTTTGTCCGTACCCTGATCATAGTTACTTAAAAGGTTTAGTAAAAATATGTGTTTCATTAACACAAAGTGGCCCCGATAAATATAGGTTATGTTTAATCTAGATATTGCATTGTGCATATTGTTATTATTAAACATTACTTCCTAGTTGAGTCACGAACCTAAAAACCCGAATGTGACGTTTTGCTTCGTCACGTAAGGACGTCATTATCTAATAGATAGAGTTTAATAGAGCTTAATTGGCGCCTGTTTTTTTTTGGCTAGACTACACAGTATCTATAGTAACAGTACAGTCAGCGTTAAATAGTAAGTGCCACTCAAGTGGCCAAAAAATTGACAACACAACCTTTTTTCAATTGTAACAAAGACGTGTTGCGATCTTTTTGGCTACTTTAGATGTTACAGTTTGACGCTGACTGACTACATTTTAACGTTCTTAAAATACTATTGTTCGTTGTCAGATGCCTATTTATGGCTGCTTATAAAGGCTTCTTTTGACCACAGCTGGCAATCAACGATACAAAAAAAGAAGACCGGTTATTTTTAAGAATAAATTCAAATTCAATGCTTTATTGCTCCATTAGTCTGACTTTGTCACTAGTCATGTGCTTTTTGGCTGAAAATAAAACTGAAATTTACTAAATGATAATAGATATCATTGTGTTCTTTTCCTGAAACTGTATAGGTACTTACTACTTAATCAAAATCAGTAATGTGCTAAGTTTCATTGAACCATTGCATTCAGATCAGATCTCAGTCCTCTAGCTAGAGAGATTGTAAGAACGATTTGTATGTTATCTATTAATAAATTGTGACATATTTCCTAATTAAGAATGTTGGTCATTGCTAATCAATAAAACGATGAATGAATGTATCATCAAATCCATGCGTAAAAAGTCATGATTAATGGGTGCCTATTACTAAATTTATCTACTAATTAAAACATTTAAATACACCACAACGAAGTATCAATCAACGCATCTTTAGGCTGGGTTGCACCACCTAACTTTAACAGTAACTATGACGATAACTGGTGTGTTTTGTATGGAGTTTGACAGATTTTTGACGTTTGTCAAAGTCAAAGTAAGATGGTGCAACTGAGCCTTAGTCGTCGTATTGTTTATACAAGTAGTACCTACCTATTCTGATTATAGTATTTGTCATTAATGTCATTAATAGTCACACAGTTTTAGACCTACCTACATCTACTTATAGATATTTGTCACACATGTTTCATAGTATAGCTATTATCGATTTGAACAATAAAGTTATTTCCTTGACACAAATCGCGCATCAGTTACGGTGCACGCACAAACTAGGTACCAATACTAATGTGTCACACAACACACATATTCTTGAACAGTAAGTGGGTAATTACTGTAAATATAGATGTTTTGTGCCGTATTGTTAAGGACTGAACAAATATAAAATCGTACTTGTGACTGAGCAAAAGATAAGGCTACTTATTGCAAAATTCGAAAAATGTTACAAAAACGGGAAATATTATTCCAACTGTTTTCACGCGTACGAAGTCGCGGGAACAGCTAGTTATTCATAAAATCGTACTTGTGACTGAGCAAAAGATAAGGCTACTTATTGCAAAATTCGCTTAAGAAAGATAAAGACGCCCGGATGTTATCGCAAGCGTTTTTTTAAAACACGCCGGCGTGACGTCGCATCCGGATGACGCGCTGTTGCTACGTCACTCCCCACTCCAACAACTTTCGTCGAGGCGTTTCACGGAGCTCTCGGCCTATTTCTGCTTGGACCGTCGCCGGGGACACTCGCCTGACAAGAAGTATCGTGTTATTGTGGTATCGACCCAAACTCTGTTCCATTTTTGTTACCTACATTCTAATTCTTATAAATAATTTTAATAATGAGTAGAAATAATTACTTTAACTGTGCCTGTGTAAATTAGCTTGCAAATATAGAATTAATTTATAGAACTGTTTGTTACTTACCTCCCAAACGAAAACTATCGGTGCATATTAGGTAGACTTATAATAATGTTTGCTCTTTTCTAACATCAGAAGTGGGATGCACAACGCTCACCGGCCACAATATGCCACGGGGACGAAAACGTAGAAGAGAACCTTCAACGAGCTCGGATTCCTCCGCTCGAACACCGTCGCCGAGTCCTAGCTCCAGTTCGTCGAGCAGTAGCAGCGACCGGGATCGTCGGAGGAGGAAGATGAAACGACGCAGCCGCAAAGGATCGCCAACCGTGAGTCAAAACGTTGTATTATCATCAGTGATTCCCGAATTTGACCCGTTAGTGGATGACGTAGATATGTGGATTAATGTGCTAGAGGCTAACGCTCGTGCTTTTGGATGGTCTGACAGTATGATTAAATACCAGGGGTTGCAAAAATTACGTAATACAGCCAAAACGTGGTTAGATTCTTTACAAAAAAATGAAACTATGTGGACTAATTGGCGTTGGAAGCAGTGGCGTAAGAGGTGCAAGAAAGGATTTTTTCCTGGCGGCTTGGTGACTGGAATTGAACCGCCACCGGTGCAGACGGAGAAGATGGTGAATTGTCTGCACGTGAAAAGAGGTTGTCCGGCTTGCAGAAATTTATATAAGTTACCGTTCCTTGTGTTGTAATTAGAAATGTAAATAAAACAGCTCCCTCTCAATTGACACAATTTATTTTTATCTCGTATGCTCGTATATAGTTAACAATTACGATATTATAATAACTACTGTAATAGTGCCAATCTCAAGGGATTCAGGGTCGTTAATTAGGTTCGGTTTGGTGAATATTATTGCCACTACAAATTTCTTAAAACTCAGCCTAAATATTAAAAGACTCTAATAGTTAAGATAACTGCGCGATGTCAGGTCGGAAAGACTCCTACTTGAAGGATGGAAAAGTGGGTACCTTGGAAGCCATGCGGTTATAAGCCGTTACCCTGAACGTTCCTCTCTTCTTCCGGGGTCCAACGGGTCTCGCACACTTTTAAGCTACAAGCAGCGTCCTCCACGGCCTCAAGCGCGCAGTGCCAGATGAAGCTCATTGCATCTCCTCGACAGGTAAGCGTTCAAACTCTTGCAGAGACAGAGGTTTGATGACAAGGAGGAAATGCGAAGAGATCAGCAGTTCAGAAAGGAGTAATAATTATAGAAATCAATATGAAATATTGAAATATCTAAAATATGAAATGTAAAATCGTAAAATATGAAATTGTAAAATACGAAATTTGAAATCCCGCATCTGAAACGAAAAATACACTGTCAGCATCACATGTGGAACGTGGCATTAGGTTATGAAAAACCCCGCAATGGGAAAGAAATACTTACGAAGGCTGTTCACTAATTTGAGCTTCGCTCGCAGCCCTCAGCAACCCAATACCCTCATCCGAATAGAATTTAGGGAATTTCTGAAAGAAACCATCACATAAAATACCACGTAGGTGGAATACGAAAAATATCAATCACGAAAAATAAATAAATTCTCCGACGGGAACTTACCTCATGTGTGATTATTTTAAATTATATTATGAAATATCGTGGATGCATTCTGCAACACACGATCTAAAACACAGGGGACTACATCCCCGAAAATAATAAAATTGCGGTTGCGCAAGATCGACCAAAACTCCAAAGTGACTTGACAGCTCAACTGACAGCCTGCGAGTCATTGACATCGCAAGACGTTTCGTTTCGCCGCTTAGGTAAAAAGCAAATACTAATAAAAACCATGATGAAAACAATCTCCTGAACACTGAAAATATTCTATTAAAAAATAGAATAATCAAAACAAAAACATTAGGAAATGTTTCAATAAAATATATTTGAATTGACTGAGCAAAAAGCGCCATCTATTGCAAATTAATTCAAAATCACGCCAATAGATGTCGCCAGCGGCATCCCAAATCCAAACATCGAGAAGAAATATCAATTTGTGAAAACAGCCAAAACTGCAACGCTACAATACCCTCCCCCCTAGACATTCGCACGGAGAAAGAATCTGAGCTGCCCTCAGCGAACTACAAACTGAAAAAGAAAAAAAATGTGTCTAAACGCAGAAAGACCTCAAAAAGAAAACATTCCAGCAGAAACTTCAACTAAAAAAAAAATTCGAAAAAACAAACAACGAGTTGTAGGGTATGCTGACATAACAGGAACAAAAACAAACTGACTTTTCACTAAGCAAAACAAACCAGATGAAAACCAACTACCAGGACTGATGTTCTTCAAACCTAAAACAATCTCTGCTGTCCGAGCATAAATAAAACCCAACACTAACATACAATCATCTTTCATACCTCTCTTTCATACCTGTAAGCATCAGTTTCAAATTACACTGCTTGCCACCTGCATTCAAAATTCCCCATAGAGTCCCAACTGTGAACCAGTGGTACTCGAATCCCCAGTAACGTTGTAAGGCTATTTCGGCCATTACGAACATATTTTCTGGAATAGCCATCCAGTGGGCCCTAGGGAAAGTGTATATTTCAACACATGTCATCCCTAGAAAAAATGTCTGGGTTAAAAACCACAGAACAAAAATGTCGCTGGCCACAATATAAATTGGACGTCATCGCAACAAAACACAAAACACAGGGAATAGTGCATAAAAGCACATGATGTCATCCCTGGAAAAGACAAAACAAACGAGGCATGTATATAGGAGATACATAGCACTCACACAAAACAAAACAAAAACACAGAGATAAAATCTCTGGAAAAAAAAAATCTGAACTTTAAGTTACAGATAAAGCACCGAGGCAAAACTGTAGCAGATACCCGACAACTCGAATGTGTCCAAAAAAATTTTGCTATAAAAGAATCTATCAAATTCCCAACAGAAATACATTACACAATACGATTGTGTCAAAAAAAAATCTAAAAACTAAACTCAAGTTAGTTACCAAAGTACCTACCTACCCAGAACAAAGAAAATCCTAAGTCCTACGACTGAGAACCTTGGCATAACTATAATTTCAAAAAAAATCTTCCTTATAGAAGGTAGCTTAATCATGAATTATTTTTGAAAAAAAAAACTAAGTGGCAAAAATATTTTCCAAAAGTTAAATGAAAAATTATTATTACTATTTATACAAATTTAAGAATGGCACTTTACTAAGAATTAATAACTTTGAATTGTTATCAAAACCATAATAATAATCAATTAAGTTATTCTTGTATAAAAATTAACAAGTTAGTAAGTGTACCCACAAACAACTCACTAGCCAGTAATAACATTATGACATTAAGTACCAAACCTTATAATACACTGCAGTATAATGCCTAAATAACTAATAGGAATATCTGCCTTAAGTTATCAAAATTATAGCCAAATTAAATTAATTAAAATTTCAAATAAAAATTATAATATTATGCTAACATAATGTAATCAATACAAAATAATGTGTACTAGGTAACATAAAATAAAAGTTATATGTCCATAGTGACACAAAAGCAAATTGTTACCTAAGTACATAAACAATAATTAAGATTAGTCAGCACTATGTAACAAAATATCTGGGTAGGTACTTTAAAATACATTATGTACTTACTTATTATGAGTACAAATGAATAAACACTAAAATTAAAACTAAAACTGTGTTTGTCTTGTATGAAAAAACAAAATAATTAAAGTAAGTAACTAAAAGTTATAAGCTATAAAGCCCAAAAGCAGTGTAGGTATAAAATAAATATAACCTAACAAAAAAAAAATGTTACTTACTTGTCCCAACATAATATACAAAATAAGAGTTGCAACACACAAAATATGTAACCTAACATCATGTAAACTAACCTCATATAGAGTAGTACGCTCTGTTATAATGGTTAACATAATAATATGTAAAAAGTTGACAACCTAAAAAATTTATGTGGGCATCACAAATAAAATAAATTACAAAAAAAAACAAGACAAACAACAGCACACACATGAGAGATTCCCTAATAAAAATTATTAAACAATAAAATAGAAGTGTATGAGCGGATAGTCAGCACACAATGTTGCTTCTATTATTGGCTTTCCACCCATAAACTTCATAAAAAATAATGTGGCAATAATAAACATCAAAAGATGGGCGCCACTGCAAGAATGGATTTTTTCCTGGCGGCTTGGTGACTGGAATTGAACCGCCACCGGTGCAGACGGAGAAGATGGTGAATTGTCTGCACGTGAAAAGAGGTTGTCCGGCTTGCAGAAATTTATATAAGTTACCGTTCCTTGTGTTGTAATTAGAAATGTAAATAAAACAGCTCCCTCTCAATTGACACAATTTATTTTTATCTCGTATGCTCGTATATAGTTAACAATTACGATATTATAATAACTACTGTAATAGTGCCAATCTCAAGGGATTCAGGGTCGTTAATTAGGTTCGGTTTGGTGAATATTATTGCCACTACAAATTTCTTAAAACTCAGCCTAAATATTAAAAGACTCTAATAGTTAAGATAACTGCGCGATGTCAGGTCGGAAAGACTCCTACTTGAAGGATGGAAAAGTGGGTACCTTGGAAGCCATGCGGTTATAAGCCGTTACCCTGAACGTTCCTCTCTTCTTCCGGGGTCCAACGGGTCTCGCACACTTTTAGGCTACAAGCAGCGTCCTCCACGGCCTCAAGCGCGCAGTGCCAGATGAAGCTCATTGCATCTCCTCGACAGGTAAGCGTTCAAACTCTTGCAGAGACAGAGGTTTGATGACAAGGAGGAAATGCGAAGAGATCAGCAGTTCAGAAAGGAGTAATAATTATAGAAATCAATATGAAATATTGAAATATCTAAAATATGAAATGTAAAATCGTAAAATATGAAATTGTAAAATACGAAATTTGAAATCCCGCATCTGAAACGAAAAATACACTGTCAGCATCACATGTGGAACGTGGCATTAGGTTATGAAAAACCCCGCAATGGGAAAGAAATACTTACGAAGGCTGTTCACTAATTTGAGCTTCGCTCGCAGCCCTCAGCAACCCAATACCCTCATCCGAATAGAATTTAGGGAATTTCTGAAAGAAACCATCACATAAAATACCACGTAGGTGGAATACGAAAAATATCAATCACGAAAAATAAATAAATTCTCCGACGGGAACTTACCTCATGTGTGATTATTTTAAATTATATTATGAAATTATCGTGGATGCATTCTGCAACACACGATCTAAAACACAGGGGACTACATCCCCGAAAATAATAAAATTGCGGTTGCGCAAGATCGACCAAAACTCCAAAGTGACTTGACAGCTCAACTGACAGCCTGCGAGTCATTGACATCGCAAGACGTTTCGTTTCGCCGCTTAGGTAAAAAGCAAATACTAATAAAAACCATGATGAAAACAATCTCCTGAACACTGAAAATATTCTATTAAAAAATAGAATAATCAAAACAAAAACATTAGGAAATGTTTCAATAAAATATATTTGAATTGACTGAGCAAAAAGCGCCATCTATTGCAAATTAATTCAAAATCACGCCAATAGATGTCGCCAGCGGCATCCCAAATCCAAACATCGAGAAGAAATATCAATTTGTGAAAACAGCCAAAACTGCAACGCTACAGAGGTTATCGAATACTTTTCAAACTAAGCGTAATATGTATGCCTTATTAAAACAGTTGGTAGAAACCAAGCCCATGCCAAATCAATCTCTTTACGAATTCTATTTCCAGCAAAAAGGCAAAATAGACAGGCTGCAATTAGATTTCAAAGATCGCGATATAGTGTCCGTTATAGTAGGGTCTATTGGTGATCCAAACATTAGCACTGCCGCCGAAGCAGGGAATTTTCCGCGTTGTGATGATTTAGCGTCATTTTTGCATGGCAAAATATATTCGATACCCGAAAAAAATACATTGCCAAAAAATTTTTCATCTACAAAGCCGGTTTTGCGTAATTTATCATCATCATTGCAGGGAAATATTAATAGCAAACCTGACATTAAGAATGAGTCTTCAAATAGTGGGAATAATGTAACTAACAGTAATATATCGTGTTTTCGCTGTGGTGAATTAGGTCATAGGCGAAATAATTGCAATATTAAGGATGATATCCAGTGTAGCTTTTGTAGCAAGAGGGGGCATCTAGAAAAAGCATGCAAATCGAAACCTAAACCTAAAATTGAGACTGACTTGGAAGTAAAAATGATTAGTGAACCCAAAAGTAAACAGAAGTTTTGTAAATCGGTTTTACTTAATAATTCCCAATGTGAAGCTTTTTTTGATATGGGTAGCGAATGCTCATTGATTACAAGGGATTATGTCAAATTATATAATTTACAAACATTTGATTTGAATCTGCCTATTAATTTAGTGGGTTTTACCAACGGCACATCTACCCAAATCTCAAAAGCTGTTGCTGTTAATTTGAAAGTAGATACAGTGGAATTAGTCACGGTTTTATATGTCATTGACGAACTAACAGGGTGCAACGTGTTGATAGGCCGTAATTTTACTGAGGATAGTAGCATAATGTATTCTCGAGTGGGAAACAAGTTAACTTTTGAGTCTATACAAACAAGGGGAATATTTAACATTAATGCGGAAAATACCAATATAAACTGTGCCACTGAAAACGAAACCTTATTAAATTCCATTCTCTCAAAATACCCTTCGTGTTTTTCTGAAGATTTGTCTACTTTAGGCAAAACTAATTGTGTGGAATTGGATATAGAGTTAACTTCTACCAAACCTGTCTGTTTTCGACCATATCGAATGTCTGAATCAGAAAGAAAGATTACTCGCGACATTACAGATGATTTATTAAAAAACGGAATTATCAGGCATAGTAATTCGGCGTATGCGAGCCCTGCTTTATTGGTAGACAAATCTTCAGGAGAAAAACGGCTATGTATTGATTACCGTCAACTAAATAAAATCACAGTTAAAGAGAAATATCCAATGCCTATGATCGAGGACTTAATTGATAGATTGCAGGGTTGTAAATACTTTACTTCTTTAGATTTAAAAAGTGGGTATCACCAAATCCCTATAAAGCCAGAGGCAATACCCAAGACAGCGTTCATTACACCAGATGGGCACTTTGAATTCTTGAGAATGCCCTTTGGGTTAAGCAATGGACCTTCGGTATTCCAAAGGTTAATGAATACTGTCTTGGGAAACCTGCGTTTTGGTAAAGTGATTTGTTACATGGATGATTTGCTGATAGCCACAGAAACTAAAGAAGAAAATGCTGCTTGCTTAGAAAGTGTGTTAGAAATTCTCAATTCAAATGGCTTAACGATTAATTTAGATAAATGTTCATTTTTTCAAAATAGTATCACGTTTCTTGGTTACGAAGTTTCTGAAAGTGGTATTCGACCGAGTTCCAAAAAATTAAAAGCCATTGACGAATTTCCGACTCCCAAAACTGTCCATCAACTTCGCCAATTTTTAGGTTTGATAAATTATTTTAGAAAGTTCATTAAAAATTGTGCAACTCTCTGCAGTCCTCTGACAAAACTATTAAAAAAAGAGGCAATCTGGAGTTGGGGATCTCAACAAGAACAAGCAGTCATTGATATAAAAAAAGCTCTTATTGATAATGCTGTCCTTAAAATATTTAATCCAAATTTACCGGTGTATTTGTATACTGATGCCAGTCGTGATGGTCTAGGCTGCATAATGGTTCAAGTTACAGAAAATGGCGAACAACCAATCCATTTTTATAGTCGCCAGACTAATAATGATGAAAAAAAGTACCACTCCTTTGAACTTGAACTATTAGCAATTGTAGCAGGTTTGCAAAAGTTTAGGCACTATTTACTCGGGATAGAATTCAAAATGTTTACTGATTGCAATGCTGTAAAACACGCTTTGCAAAAAAAGGAAATCATTCCGCGTATCGGTAGGTGGGTTTTGCAAACTCAAGAGTTTAACTTTGAGATCATGCATAAACCAGGGACACAGATGCAACATGTGGATGCTTTAAGTCGCAACCCAGTCATGGACAAAAGCATTTCAGTGAATAATGACGTGATGTCCATAACTGAGGGCGACTGGCTCCTATCTGTGCAGCTTCAAGACCCAAGTATATGCAGTATTAGGGATATTCTGTTGTCAGGTGAGGCCGACGCAAATCAACAGATCTTTAATCAATATGAATTGCTGGGCAATAAGGTTTACCGTCGAACCGAGTATGGTAGGAGATGGCTAGTACCAAAAACATGTATTTGGCAAATCATCAAGGCTAATCACGACGATATAGGGCATTTTGCTGTAGATAAAACAGTCGAAAGAATTAGATCTAAATATTGGTTTCCACATTTAAGGAAAATAGTCTCAAAATATATAAAAAATTGCCTTAATTGCATTTATTACAAAAATATTCATGGCAAAAAACCCGGCAAATTATATCCAATACCAAAATATGCCAGACCATTTCATACCCTACATCTAGATCATTTAGGCCCTTTTGTGAAGTCTACACAACAAAATTCCTATTTGCTGGTTGTAGTAGATTCATTCACCAAATTCGTATTCATATCAGCAGTGAAAAACACCAAATCTAAGATTGTTATAAATGAGTTAAATAAAATTTTCAAGGTTTTCGGTAATCCCAAGCGCCTAATCAGTGATGCTGGGAGTGCATTTACTTCCAACGCTTTCAAGACCTTTTGTTCTGAAAAGAATATTAGATCTCATGTTATAGCCACTGCCGTACCACGTTCAAACGGCCAAGTTGAGCGGTATAACTCAACCATTTTGGAAGCATTACGTAGTATGGGTGCTAATACAGACAACAACAAATGGGATCAGCACATTACAAGCATACAGCAGGGCATTAATAGCACAATAAATAAAACCACAGCTGCTATTCCTAGTGAGGTCTTTTTCGGATACCGTATTCGAATGAATAACGACGGGGTTACTGATGATGATGCGATTGAGGCTACGGTTGATCTCACAACTTTAAGACGCGAAGTTGATGAGAACATCCAGAAAAACGCGGAGAGGCAAAAGACAGCTTTTGATGCAAAAAGGAAGGACGCGCCTGAGTATAAAGTTGGGGACTTGGTGGTCATCAAAATACCAAGCATGTCTAATGACGGGCAGAGCACAAAGTTGATGCCTCTTTACAAAGGTCCATTTCAAATTACGGAAGTTCTAGGCCACGACCGCTACAAGGTTGCTGACATGAGGGGAGCTGAAAGGAGTTCCAAACGCTATGATGGTGTAGCGTGCGTCGAGAACATGAAATACTGGATTCGTGTCGCGGATTCAAGTTAGAGGTGGGCGCCACGCCGGCGCGCCGCCGCCGCCGCGAATTTTTTCACGCCGCCGCCGCCGACAACCAGCTGTCGGCGCGCCGATACTGATACTGTACCAACTATTTGCAATTTATTCCTCTCCTATACTGTGCTTTCTGGATTTGTGTTTCTACTGTAATATTTATTCTTTAATGCCATATAAATTGGTACACAAGGCGAACTTAATGCCGTTGATACACTAATAATTATTGATTGAATAACTTAATACTAACTATATTAACAACAATAATATACTGGATTAACTCCAGTATATTATTCAAGTTGCTGCTTGGTCTAGTAAATAATTGATCGCGAGAGGCGCCGGTCCTCTTGCTTTCAAGAAAAAAATCGCCACCTTCGTCTGGCAGGCAACCCGCACTATTGGACTATACTTTAAGCGAATCACTCACACAGAGATTGGCAAATATGTCTCGGAATGCAAATGGGAACCACAACATCTGGAAGGCAACAAAGTACCTCCCTCAAAGTGTTCTCCGCCTATTAGGTCCGGTAATACATGAGTGTGAACTGACAAGAAAAATTTCAGACCTACATGACAAGCCGGTTTATTTAAACCCATTGGCACGGATAATCCAAAAAATCCACAATTCAATCCAAAAAATAAGATCAAAAATTGGATTTGTTCCGAGACTTGCAGTTATGCCTGCCTTTGATTCCTACTGACGATGATGATTCATTCGACCGATTTCGGTCATGAAGACCACTTCGACTTAGCTGTCTTAGTGGTGCTGGTGCGTCCGAATATGGTTTACATAGCCGATCTTCGCGGCAATCTCCTCGCACATTGAGAGTATCTGAGTACGCCGCCAACATAATTATAGTCAATGGCTGCAGATGGACGGGATTTCCATTTTCGCGTTTTACGTCGAGTTCAGTTGTACGCTGCTCCTTGAACTCGTGGACTCGCCTCTTCACAATATCCCGCTATTCTAAGCACTGTGCTGCCAAACCTTCCCATTGTGATTTGAGAGTGTCCATTTTGCATCTTTACGTATGCTGCTTCTGGACATCTTTGTACCTGACTATCTGAGGAGATGACCGCCATGTTTCCGCTTACCCACCTCAAGTTCAAAGTAGAAGATTGATTCCTACTATGCTAAGTGAGGACGAAAGACGCAGGAGGACCAAAGTGACTGACATAGCCCGCAGAATCGCTAAAATCAAGTGGCAGTGGGTGGGGCACATATCTCGCAGAGCTGATGGCCGCTTTGGCAGGAAAGTTCTTGAGTGGCGACCACGAGCCGGAAGACGTATCGTGGGTAGGCCTCCCACTAGGTGGACCGCCGATTTGGGGAAAATCGCAGGAGGTGCCTGGATGCGAGCGGTGCCGGACCAGTCTTTGTGGAAATCCTTGGGGGGAGGCCTTTGTCCAGTAGTGGACGTCTTTCGGCTGAAACGAACGAACGAACGCTAAGAGAGACGGCTAAGCTAAAGAAATAGCCAAAATGGACACTCGTAAAGCACTTGCATTTGATCTGATCACCATGAAATCCATGGTCTTGTCAATGATACACTGAGTGAGAACCTCGCAAGTCTCTTAACTGTGGAAATGATTCATAAGGCTGGCAAGTCGCCAAACGAATTCTCCTCCTATCGCTCAATTGATCTGACATTTGTATTGTTAAAATTATGAAAAAGGATCATTCTTTGCTCGTTTATTCCCTTGCCTAAGTATGACCCATGTAAATCATGTAATATAGTATACCTGGCCATACATTTTGGCAGAAACCATACCAACCATAATCAGCACAATCACAATGTTTGGAAAAGAAAGAATCCTGTACGTCTGCTTTCGCTGCGGCTTCAGCTGGGTTTAGCATAAAGGACTACTCTATGAAATTTAAAAGTACCTTCCAGCACACTTCTACCGTGCTACTACTACCTGCTGATGGAGTCTTATCTCAGTGACAGACAGTTTTAAATCAAACTCCATGACAAAATCTTCTCTTTTTAGCTGCAGAGCTGGAGTACCCCAGGTCTCTGTACTTGGTCCGATACTCTATAACGTCTACTAGTAAAGTAGCCCAGACACCAGAAAGCTGCGGCCTTCCTCAAATGTAACTGTGATCTTAAAGCTAATCTAACATTAACTATGTGCCTCCAAAGAACTCAAAAATACATATTAAGGGTACTTTTATCGGCACATTGGTGCGCTCGCCTTTAGGAAATACTCAAGAACCTGATATCAAAGTATCTATGATCAAGAGAGCTAATTTACTAGGGTAAAACACTGCGCCAGTGGCTCTACCGTGTCAAACCCCAACCAACTGCAAATCACCTGATTAGTCTTGACCCAGATACTAAAGGCAGATTAAAAAAAAAAGCCTAATGAGTAAAGGTCAAACAAGGTCACGCCGCCGACGCCGCCGCCGCCGAGGTCAAAAAGTCGGCGCGCCGCCGCCGGCCAATTGTATATCGGCGCCCACCTCTAATTCAAGTACACCGGATGTTATCAAAAATTAAGGTAATGAGAGCATTTCTATATTTGGTAGCTGAAAAGTGTAAGGAGGTAGTACCTACTTTGATGATAATTTCAAAAATTTTCAATTATTTATTTTAAAACTATACTGACTCCCTATTTAGTGTGCTTTGTTTATTTATGAAACCTGCAAAATATGTGAATAACTATAGTCTAATGCATTCGCTTCGAACATTTTCCAGTAGTTGTAGAGTTGCAAAATGTATATTTGGTAATGGAAATCCATGGTGAACACCATTGCCATATACATGGCGATACACAACCGAGATGATTGTAAACATCGCTTGGTTTAAGCCATTTGGTTGAGTTGGTTGGCCGACGATGGGATAGCTAGCTCTGCCAAATTCTGTTGCCCTGCTCTACTGTGTGAATGACGAATTAAAGCAATAACTTATTTCAAAAGTTGAACTCTGAAAATCTAGCCATAATTGATTTACACTAATATTAAAATTAATTGTTCTCAGCTCCTGCATCAGACAATATCGCTGTTCGAGGACGAACGCGATAGCAGGACGGCCGGATGTTATCGCAAGCGTTTTTTTAAAACACGCCGGCGTGACGTCGCATCCGGATGACGCGCTGTTGCTACGTCACTCCCCACTCCAACAACTTTCGTCGAGGCGTTTCACGGAGCTCTCGGCCTATTTCTGCTTGGACCGTCGCCGGGGACACTCGCCTGACAAGAAGTATCGTGTTATTGTGGTATCGACCCAAACTCTGTTCCATTTTTGTTACCTACATTCTAATTCTTATAAATAATTTTAATAATGAGTAGAAATAATTACTTTAACTGTGCCTGTGTAAATTAGCTTGCAAATATAGAATTAATTTATAGAACTGTTTGTTACTTACCTCCCAAACGAAAACTATCGGTGCATATTAGGTAGACTTATAATAATGTTTGCTCTTTTCTAACACGTATTCATAAACGATGCTTGCTTAATTGAAGCAGCAAATCGAACGCACAGCGTTGAATAGAGCTCTGTGATTGGTTCGTGTGTGACTCTTTGCGTTGGTAGCACTGTGAGACCTCATAGTAATGTTTGAATACGGGCGAGAAAGTGGTGACATTTTGTAATAGAAGACCTACTTAGAATATTGTTTAAGAAGGATATGAAATAATATTTATGCTTATGGTAGGTATTTTGTAAAAGTTTTTGACCCGCAAAGAGCTTAAATCTATTGCTATCAGTGAGAAATCCGCGCAAAAGCTAGTTAGTTTATCACAAAGATTGTTCCCTGCCTCATAATCCTTTTAAATTGCGATGCAGAAAGTAATAATTTACTGTCTTTCAACCTTAAGACAAGCTGACAAGATTCACATTACAACGGCCACTGTACAAAGACCTGTAAAGGCCTGTAATCCTTATGGATCCTGATATCCAATAAAAATATAATAGAAAGCAGAGTCCAGCAAAGAAAGAGGGCGCTCAACCGCAGTAATGCGGGCGTGTAGGTACAGTCGGCCCCGTTTTATTGAAATGAAGTGGCACAGTACAGTCGTATGCATAATGTTCTTATCAGCATGTACGAGGGTCTGCAAACACGCTGCACGCATACGCACTTGACCGAGTTAACTCATGTGCATGGTATAGCATAAGGAGAACAGCCACGTCTCACATTTAAGCTGGGTTGCACCATCTTACTTTAACTTTGACAAACGTCAAAAATCTGTCAAACTCCATACAAAATACGCCAGTTACCGTTAAAGTTACGTGGTGCAACTCAGCCTAATGGGACACGAGCTGGTGGCATTGAAAAGTCAATCCGATCATTGGTATGCACGAACGGAAGACATACAAGATTAGCTCGTAGGCATACATTATGTTAATATTTGATAAACGTCGTGAAGTTTGGCAGACAAATATTTGATAAATTACATAATCTATACTAATATTATAAAGCTGAAGAGTTTGTTTGTTTACGCGCTAATCTAAGGAACTACTGGTCCGATTTGAATAAATATTTTTGTGTTGGATAGCTCATTTATAGGAAGGCTTTAGGCTATATAACCTACAGCCAATAAGGGCGGATCAGTAAAGAAATATGTTACAAAAACGGGAAATATTATTCAAACTATTTTCACGCGTACCTACGAAGTCGCAGGAACAGCTAGTTATTCATAAAATACAAGAGGTTTTGTATTACCTGCAAAATGTATATTTCTTGCTATCGCTACTTTAAACAGAAGTTTTCCGATTACAATTAGGTACGATATTACTCGTAAGACTTAAAACTTATTGGAAAACCCTTCTTAATTTTTATTGACACGCCCATTTAACACCAAATTAAATTAAATTTTGAAAGTAATAATTATTATCAGAGTTTACTGTTCTATTTTAGCTGCTTTTCAGACCAATACGACAGTTAATTAAATTACACCATTCATCTGCTGCAAACATGCCCCTTTGGGTGATCATCGCATTTTGATGGAATGTTTCAATGGCTACAACACAACCATTCAATATTCACACAAATATTCGACTTATAATTGGTTTGAGAATTGAAATTGACATCAGAAACAATATTGACTTATGTTAAATGAAAATGTCAATTTGCAGAATAGGATGATTTGATATTCATAAAATGTTCTTTGATATTTTACAGTCCAAGCAAGAAAAGGTTACAAGGCAGACAACGAATATAATAGTTTTAATTTATATATAATATATCAATACCTATTTATTTATCTTAGAGAGATTAACAATTGACATGCCACTATCCATATTTAAAGCAATAGTTATAATGATGAAATCTACTTTTCATAGATGTTGTATGAGAATAGGTACAAAATGTATAAGTACTAAGAACTTTTTTCTAGTACTATTGGCTGATTCTTTCATATACCTATTATTTTATTTCATATTTATAATTAGCACTAGCAGGGTAAAAGTAATACTGGGTCGTGTAAAAGAGCTTTAAAAAACCTATTTGTTGAAAATAAATTACTTTTTTACCATCAAAAGATGTCCATCTCCCCTCTCTTAAATAAAACAAAACCTACTAAAAATAAGTCTGAAAAAAAAACACATCAAGGCTTATTCGACTCATGTTACCCAAGTATTTATGTAGGTAGTTATTTTCTTGAAAAGCACAACCATAAGTAATAAAACTCCAATTCTTTGCAAAAATATTTGTTGACTGTCTGGCTCGCAGCATTTGGAATGAAATAAAAACAGGAGTTATTCGAGGAAGCGATGTACAAGGGAATACTTTCAGCCGGCCCGCCGCGGTCTGCCGCTGAAATGCTTCTTTGGTATTCAGACATTTTCAGTTCAATTACCGATATCTTTGTTCTGAAAAGTCTAAGCTACCTAGAAGTTATTTATTTATAAGTTTTTATCATCAAACGTACCTACATAAATAAATAATAAATAAATAAATATCCTTGGACATTTACACAGCGCTTCTAGTCCCAAACTAAGCAATGCTTATACAATGGGTACTATACAACGGATATAAACATACTTAAATACTTTTTTTTTGTAAATACATACCTACTTACATATAAAACACCCAGTCCAATACAAACAAATATGTTCATGCACACAAATGTTTGTACTGTGCGGGAATCGAACCCACTACCTCCGGGATAGTAGTAGTTCGTTTCGAACCACTACACCAAACGGCCGACATAGCTACTTACCTACTACTCAGTTACAAGAAAAACGAGAGGAACAAACCGGTACAAAATACTGAAGTAGTTTTTAGATGGAAACATAGCTTTTCTTGATTGGGGGCAAGGATTGGCGATGATACTAAAAGGTATTTAATATCTTAATTACAAAAAAATATTGATAATATTATTTAAAATATTGATAAAGGCAGTGTCAGTTAAGTTTAAGTGTATTACACTAGTTAAGTATCCCTGAAAGGAGATCGTATACTATCACAAACCACCAGATCAGTTATTACGAGTACAGACGTTCAAACAAATATAAAAAATATAGTATAAAACCATCACAGATACAAAGTCACAGATTTCAGACAATCGCAGTTTACGACGTCGACTCGACGCACAGACAGACGATAACAAAGCCAGATTACTGAACCCAGCTCGTAAAGTTAGACCCTAATAAACTGATATGCCGACTGTGGCGCGAGGATGGACAATACGGGATTTTATTGATTGAAAGCTGTATAGCATGGGTACCGAGGTCATAAAATAGAGGAAAAACAGGAGGCAGAACTGACGGCCGATGGGGCATCAAGGTTCTGGAGTGGAGGCCGCGTACCGGAAAACGCAGCGTGGGACGTCCACCCACAAGGTGGACCAACGACATCATAAAGGTAGCAGGAAAGCGCTAGACGCAGGCCGCTACCAACTGGGCAACATGGAAAGCATTGGGGGAGGCCTATGTTCAGCAGTGGACGTCCTATGGCTGAGATGATGATGATGAAAACAGGAGGTATCGAGTTGTACAACGAGCAATGGAAAGATGGATTGGCTTTCCCTACTAGATCACAAAAGAAGCGAGTGGATCAGAGAAAAAACGGGGTCAGCGACGTGGTGGAAGAGATTGAGAGCCGTAAATGGAGATTGGCAGGGCACATTGCACGGATGAACGAAGATCGCTGGACCAGGAAGACCCTGGAGTGGAGACTCCGCAACAACACCCGCGGCAGGGGAAGACTGCCTAAACGTTGGACAGACGACATCCGGCAGCAGGCTGGAGTAAACTGGATGCAAGTGGCCAGGGACAGAAGTCGGTGGAGGGTTGAAGAGGAAGCATAATATGTTCAAAAGTGAACCCCCTAACGGCTGCTATAGATAGATAGATTGATAATTATATTGATGGGCAGGAAGATCTAAACATAAAATTAGTTGTCTGGCACAAGCTTTGCTTGGTTTGCGCCTAGATGACGTAGTGTAAAATGTCCAAGGATATTTATTAAACTGTGTTCTTGTCATAATCAATTATAGGAAATTTTTTATGTAGGTGGATTTTCGACTTTGAAAACATAGAGTTATGTTAAAACTTTAACTATCTACATATTTAAAGTCGGAAATTCATCAAACTGTATACAAAGCACTAAGCAGTAATGTAATAGTATTAACGCCACACGTGATTATGCGACTGTTACTATGATATTAGTATTCCGATTGTTATCTCAGAACAGCATACATAGTCGTATATGTACGTACATTACCTACTCGTACATAGACTTACGTTATCTAGGATTATCTTAGAAATCCATCAGGGCATGTAATTTGATACGGCTCCTTGAAATACCAATTTAATTGCTACAGACAGATGTCACCGCATGACTTATGTGATAGGTAGGTACGAGTACATATGATTTCCTATTATTTATTTTCCATATCACATAACTTACACAATACTTTTCGCAGGTTCAATCTGTCTCTATACCAAAATTCATCTCAGGAGCTACTGGATCGATTTTAAAAAAATATATGTGTGGTGGGGGTCCGATTCATCATCATCATCATCAACAACCCTTTACAGTCCACTGCTGGACTGTGAGTCTCCTCCAGTATAGTGGAGGGTTTTGCCATAATCCCCACGCTTGGCAGGCGGGTTGGAGATAGCAGTTTAAAAATTTAATGTTTTTCAGAGAGCGCTGCTGCCCGTTCTCTGTTTGATGTGTAGACTGTAGTCCCTAAGTCGCCTCTTACGACACACACACATACTTTAGTATTATTACAGATATTGTGCCTGAAATGACCTTTTCAGTCATCATTAATCAGAAGAGTTTATAAGAAGGATCTCCACATCTGTTAACCATAACTATAATCTTTTAATCTTCAGTAGTTTATTTGTTCATGTATTACATTATTTTAACGCCTCGAAATGAAGTCAGCTGTTTTGACTGAGGATTATTATTAATGTAGTTACAACGTGTTGAGGCAGCTGTTCCACAAACTGGCCCAATTATACCAAACGGTTTATTTTACCGTTAAACGAGGACGACCTTGGACGATTAAAATGAAGTTTAGTCATACAACATTACCACTGCTGGTGCTTCTTACGTTTAGTTACTACTAGTAAAAAGTGTTAGGTATTTATAACCAAAACAGATTAACTTAACCATTTTTAGCTTACTATAGTTTTGCATTTTCATAGAGAGTCCAGACCCTGGATCTTTCAGATTTAGGTAAGCACCTGCAAAATATATACTATAATATTATAAATGCGAAAGTAACTCTGTCTGTCTGTCTGTCTGTCTGTCACGCTTTCACGCCTAAACCACTGAACCGATTTGATGAATTTTGGCATAGAGATAGTTTGAGTCCCGGGAAAGGATATAGGATAGTTTTTATCCCGGTTTTTGAAACAGGGACGCGCGCGATAAAGTTTTTCAATGACAGTCCAAAATCCACGCGGGCGAAGCCGCGGGCCGAAAGCTAGTAGGTACATACTTACATAAGCGAGTTTGATAATTTTATGGGGCTTATTTATAGACATGTTAATTAGGTATGAATATGAAAATAGAAATAAGTCTCCGGTAATGATCGTGAGAATTTACAACGTTTTGTTTTACGCCTAAAATTAAACTTTCAATTATCCGTGTGGTTAAAAAAACTGTGCACTTAACCTTGAAGTCAGTCAACTTACTGATAGTGTTAACAAAAAATATTACTAAGTATACCGCACTTATTATTTTGTAGTGACTGAATTATTTAATAAGTATGTACCTATTTAGTTACTTACACGGCGTTAAAATGTCCGGACTATTTCCAAAAGACTTTCCCTGATGGTGTAAGAATTGATGCAATAATATTAGGATCTTTAGTGAAATAACGTAAGTTTCAAAACCAATAAAAATATTGTTCTCAATTCTAGTAGTTAATGGGTTATGGTCTAAGGTGTGTGTGGTCTATAATGTAATCCACACACAAAACCCCAGGCTTGTATTTATTATTGAGTAAATACAGTAAATATCTACGATTCATTTTAGTTTCAGAATAAGCACATATCGAAGAATTTAATTTAGCCGCTTAATTGACTAAATCACGTTTCGTTTCGTTGTCCGGCAAATGTCTAGTAAATAATCCTTAATCGATGGTTCCCATCAGTCCCATTAAGGGCCCTTTGGTTGTAGCCTAGGTTCAGGTATGCAATCAATGGGTACAGACTTCGTCAGTTCGGTCCATCAGACAAGGCGGACGGCCATTGTCGGCAACCGCTTTATCAAGAGATAACTGCTATAAAGCTATCAAGTGGTCTTGATACTTGCCTTGACTCATACTAGGTTCTATAGTTTAATCCTCTGCCATCGGGTGGATTATGACTGAGGTCACATCCTTTATCAGTGTCAGACTTTATGACAGTCGACTTTATGACACGAACGAAATATGAGTGCCTTCTGGAACACGGAATCATAAATCTTTTTTAGGGTTCCGTAGTCCTGACATAAGGAACCCTTATTTAAAATGAGTTTGATTGATCGTACCTACAATATTTTTGGGTCACACTTTAGTGCTCTGAATCAGAAACAGTCCAACTCTAACTGTTAAAGTTAAGAGGCGATAACAAATATCCGAAAGGACACTGTCGCCCGTATTCACAAACATTACTATGAGGTATCACAGTGCGCGTGGACGCACAGGGTGACATACGAACCAATCACATAGCTCTATTCAACGCTATGCGTTCGATTTGCTGCTTCACTTAAGCAAGTATCGTTTGTGAATACAGGCGTGAGACTATAGTAAATGTAGTTGTACTTAATTGTGCTAGGATTTCAACGAAAATGCCGGCGACTGACTGTACCTACGTGCTGGCAGGGAACGCTATATTTCAGCTCGCAGAGAAAAAAACATTAACGAAAATTTTAAACGAGGAAAGCAACTGTAAATTACTACAATTCACTTTAGTTCCGCACTCATACAATCTCGCCGACGCAACCGCTCGTGTTATTTTACGTATTTCCCCAATCGAGTCCCCTGTCCGAACGATTTCCGCTCTCTAAAAGTTTTTTCGTGTACGAAAAGGTTGTTTTCTTGTCCTCTAAACTCATTTTACCCCGAAGACCCCATTTGTTCCACTTTACGTGGGGTTATTGTCATTTAACGTGCCGTTAAGCTCTGCTTAATGAACTAGAAGATTTTCAATAAAATGTTTCGTTACCACGCTGTTATGGTTTTCCGATTGACAGGACGACGGTATAAGAATATTTATTTTTCATAATTGCCAAAATACTGGTTGAAATATCTTTGATTTAGATTTTTCCTTATTAAGTGTTTCCAAATAAATAATAAATAGATTCTATAAAATTCTGTTATATTATTTGGAAGTGACAAAACAACACAGTGTGTTTATTATGTGACTTTATCGGTCTTCCTTTTATTTTCATCTTGTAAGAACACAACTCATTTCTCATCTCTGTTGGAAAATTTTACAAAGGTTTCTATTATTATTATAACATATCTACTGTTTTAAATGTAATACAATTTTAGTCTCTCATTCACGAAATAATCCAATTTCGGTGCCATAAATTGCAATTACTCACACGCTATAAATTACGGCAAGTTTTGTGAAGGCTTATTGTTCGCATAATTAGCTATGTCGAGCGTCTGTGCAAATTAACGTGTAGCCATTTTTATCTAGATCGTTTAACGAGCTATTGTTATTAAATATATTGTTAAATTATTTATTGTTTTAATTAGGTTTGTTAACACTTTAGTAACACCATTGACTAATATGAATTACAGATTCTTTATCCAATCAAAGCCAAGTGGTCGGTGACTCGATTCGCGGGGCTTGAAAGGCTATAAGCGAGTATACATTTACATCAATCGTTTTACTAAAAGTACTGCCAAAGGTTATAGTAGTATAATATTGGTTATTATTAGGACTCCTTGTTAGATAGGTACTATGATATCAGAAGATTCTTCAAATCAGCCATCTTCCCGCTAACTTTCCTAGAATGTTGTCAAGAATGACTAAAAACTAGCTTTGCCAAGTGTGAGTTCTGCTACTAGCCTAACAAAAAACAGCACTATACCCGTGACTATACATACATACAATCATCATATTAATAGTAAACGAATAAAAATGGAATACTTCAACCCTATTCGTTGAAATCAATTAATTTTTCAGTAGCTGAACATTTCGGATTTCATGAATATTTTAACTTAACGCAAATTTTATTTCATTTTAGTTGGTATTGCAATATTTGAATTGGCTTCGTTGTAATTATCAGATATTTCATTATTTTAAAGCTTCCATTAAAGTTTTACAATTTCCATAATCCTGTAAATTGTATAATATTGTGTATCGAATTTAATAAGTTTTAAAATTGAAAAACTCATAACTGAAAAATAATTTTGTGAGACTTATCGAATCGAAATCTTCAATGAATTGTAAAATTGTTTAAAGGCACTGTAAAGTCCTTCGGTACTTCTATACAAAGGCTTTTGGATACGGTTGAATATAACTTTTGACGATGATAAACGATTCTGTTAGAATGAAAAAACGTAACATTTTTCATGACGAAGTATCCGCGCAACTTTTAAACTTGCTGATTCTTGCTTGTATTGTTGAAGAAGGTACAGTCAGCAGCACATAAGATTATAATTTTTTCTTGCAGAATAATACTTACAATTAAATCGAAAATATTAATCTAGAGTTTTGTATTTTGGAAAATCTTTGGAATTCAAAAATGTTCATTTCATGATGTTAATACACGATATCACCTTTTGAATGCGTTTCCTGCTCACTTAAAAACGAAAATTATCTGCTTGGTAAGTAAAAAGCATATTTTTTTTTTTATGTGACAGGAGGCAAACGAGCAGACGGGTATCATAAAAGTATCACTTACAAACTCCTGATGATAGTTAGGTATACGTTACTTTTAATTTGCTAAACTTCTTTTTCCCTTGCGAATAACACACCTAAAACCACAAAGATATTAAAAAGCATTACCGAATTTGGAAAAACAAAAGCCTGAAAATATTTAACCTAAGCAAACATCGTCAACCGTACAAGCCAAGGGTTGAATTATAAAATGCGCACGTAAGCAGAACGGGGGTTAGACAATAATGCGATTAGCCCCACGGTCTCTAATCAAGGTTAGCGAAAACCGGGTAACGTTTTGCACCGGGTGACTTTTGACCCGTCTTGTTAGCGGGATACCAGGCGTGTCTGCCTCTTTTTCTTCACTTAGATAAACGATTTTGGGGTTACTTTTTATTGCGTTATGGTTTAGAATTTTAGATGTAAGCATAGAGTTGAACCTGTGGTTGAACTTTCTCTATCTGAAAAAAAATGAAACTTTTCATACAATTGTCTTCAGTAATCAACCAATTAACATGGGGACGTAATTATTTTTTTGATATTGTTCCTGTACGAAAGCTGTTGCATTTGCACAATAGGCCACTTTAAACTAAATCTGAAAGCAACTATTGGATCAATTCAACATATTTTTTCTGTAGTTACCTAAAGTAGGTAATTTTACTATTTTTTGAATCTTAATAAAGTTAGAAATAAGATAAGTAGAAGATAACACAAATAGTATGCGCCATTCAGGTTTTATCGCTGAAAATCTTCCGATATTCCCACTTCACGGGGAGCCCTTGTCGTTACAGACAACGATCAAATTATCTTTATTTCTATATAAAAGAGAGTTTTTCCGCATTAAAACCTAAAGGTACTGTCTACGAAGAGTTTTTAAAAGGCAACTGTTGCTGAAAGTCGTGCTTTTTTGTCCCTACTTCCCAACAAATCTATATTATTATCTATAAAAGCGAAAGGTCACTGACTCACTCATTCATCACGAAATCTCAGAAACTACAAGTGCTAGGAGTCTCAAATTTTGCATGGGGGTTCTTTTTAGAACGTAGGTGCGCACTAAGACGGGATTTCGGAAAATTCAACCTCTAAGGGGGTAAAACGGGGTCCACGTGTACGAAGTCGCGGGCGGCCGCTAGTAATAGGGGAGAGTTCGGTATATTGTACCGCCGGGTAAATTGTACCACCCTCATATTTCGTAAAGTATTTATTGAATGTCTGTAATTGCAACACTCACCGATACACAATTAAAATCAATTAATGTCGGCCATGTGGTTTTTGGCGTGACAACAAACACGTGTGTTTTATTTTGAAAAGTATTTTTTCATTGTTTTCAAGTAACTTTTGACAATACATGTTTAGATTGTAATTTTGTTAAATTTAATCACAGGGTGTTTCTAATATATTATTTAAAAGCGTAAATTAGTGTGGATTACAATTATTTGAAACATTTTTCGGTATTTATAAGCTATATTTTTTACCGATTTTTTAAAAGCACTATCACCTAGTCGGCTAAATTGTACCACATCAAGTTGTATGGAATTTTACCAAAGGATTTTGAATTTTTTTTTAAGTAAATCATATTTTGAAGTTATAATAGCGTAGTTATGTTTGACTAACAATAAATGAAAGCAAAAGACTTTCAAAGTAGATTAGGTACAAGTGTGCGTTACGATAATTGGAATTACAAAACTTGTACTCAAAATCGTGATAACGTGTAAAACAATATCGATTGTCTATGTTATTAACTACTGTTCCTCTTCGTTTCCTAATTTGTTAAGAATGTATCGTATAATATTTTGCCATAGTTTTTTTATAGGCTTGAAATTTATTGAAATCCAATTTAGTAACCCTGTGGTACAAATTATCGAACCGGTTGGCTAAATTGGACCGAAGCTCTGAACTCGTACTTTGTTGATTTGTGCTAAATATACAACAATCATGTTAATTAATACTTATGAAATAGTAAGTTGAATAATGTATCTTTGATTATATACCATGGACATTAGCAAAAACAAAAGAAAACTATGTGTAAAATGGGATTGAAAAAAACTGGTCCAAATTAGCGGACTCTCCCTTACGTGTCTGAAGTTTTTCTGTGACAGACAAATTTAATAAAAGCTAGTATACATTGAAAATAATTTTACTTGTATTCTTGGCAACTACTTCCCTGCCTAGTTATTTTCTCATTTATCATCAGCTCTTGCTTACCTACATTTCCACTATAGCCTTACATTTTATTGCTTTAAAGTCGGTTTTGGAATAGCAAGAGGCCGCAGTAACCCCAAATAGCATTATGTGCGCGAATCGTATTAACTTCCCAGTAAATTATTTTAACTCCATCGAGTGGCTGTCGTGTCATTGCTAATTTGACTTATTACGTCGTGTTCGGCTATTAACCTTTATTGCATTTAAAACAAATTTATTTAAACCAGGCGATGGAAGAAGATATATACTTGTGGAAATATGCTGTAAAAATACTAATAGCATAATTTGGAAAAACGCTTGTAAATTAATAAAAAGTACCAGGGCAACATAACATAGGTGCGCTTCGAGGAATACTTTAGGTGCGCTTAACGAAGTGCGCCTCAAAATGGGTGCGCTTCGAGGAATAAGTACCTCAATATTTTACTAATGAAGGTTGAAAATATAATCAAGCCAAACTCTGTCTTTTTACGTTTAGGTATATTTGCTGTTTTACTACAACTATAATGTAAGTTATTGTGTACTATCAACTAAACTACAGTTTCTAATCGAACATCGCTTCTAATGATTCACATTTTAAAAACAAAAAATTAGGTAACATTATTGCACACATGAATAATTGAATATTGATATGGTTTTATTTTCCCAAACGTTCACAGGCATAGTTACAAAAAACATTTTAACTGAAAACTTTTAGCGGTCTCATTTGAATTTTATTTGCTAAGCTCCGGACGCGTATAAAAATATTCGGTCTAATTCTGGGACCAGGGCAATAATGTTTAAGTACACATCCAGGCTAAAAGGCTGCATCACATGGGTTTCATTTAGCCTGGGCATCGTTATAATATATAATATACGTATATTACCAGCTTTTGCTTCGCTCTACCCACGCCGATTCTGGGAGAAAAGGAAAATGTTATTTAGGCTTATTCCATGCTTTATTATAATTTATTAATTTCGCGATCATTACGAGATCAAACTACTATTACGTACGATAAACACTATACGTTTTAAAATGGTCGGTAACATTATCATCGTCATTTTAGCGAAAGGACGTACTATTGCTGAAAATAGGTCCTCCAATGATTTCCTGACCGGTTGGTAGCGGTCTGCATTCAGCGCCTTCCTGCTACCTTTATGAGGTCGTCGGTCATATGTAGGTTTTTTTTTATGTGACAGGAGGCAAACGAGCAGACGGATAATAGGTGTCATAATTAATTCATTTTAACGAGAAAATACACAAATCTTATCCAATACCATATTTACTATACCTATTAGAACATGTCATTTCTCAAAAGCGAAAACATACATTTTTGATGTAACTCACTCATTTCATATGTTTTACAACCTATAAACCGATTTTCCAACAGTTACGTACATTCCCAACGCGACAAATATCCGCATGAAGCTATACGCCCCACAATATCCGTGAAAAACAATACCTGAAACTCGAAACTAGTAGAAAAATGCGAAAATACAGCGCAGCATTCGGCAGTTACCCGTATTGACAAAAGGATAAATACGCGCTAGTTTGTTATACAAGCTCATAGGGGTGAATTTTGCCAAATATCTACCTAAACAGTAAATAAAGGAAGGTTTTTGTTAGAATACGGTTAGTACCAAAGCGTAAAAAGCAGTTTCTAGAGGTGTAGAAACTAACTGAAAGATCCTCTGTCAATAACTACTACGATGGACTATGTAGTCTTTTATACAAAATCTTATTGTAGGTACATGCTATTAGCTAAATGGATTTGGGAGTGCCTTAGAACTTATTCCTATACTAATGCCCGTTTTCACCATCAATCCCTAACTTTTAAGTGACCCCTATGGTAACACATTACACATACCTACACACACAACAGGCATGTTGTTTTCATAGGGGTCACTTAAAAATTAGAGATTGATGGTGAAAAAGGGCATTACACTACCATATCCATCCATATCATTTCATACCTGCAAAAATTGGTTTAAAAAAATAGGTTATTTTTCGTATCAAAGAAATACAACAGTTTTGATTTGAGTCAACTCAGACTTTAAGAATACAATGATGCGAGAAAAACAATTAAAAAAGTTAGTGCTCTTTGCAATTTAGAGTCCCTTTGATGTCTCCTTTTAACTGCCTTTTATTTATTGCACTTGTGTAACTTCCCAAGAAACTAGAGACAAAGCTTCAATGGATCTAAAAGACGTCCTCAAGTGTAATGCAAGCAAACAATGCTGCTTCCGTCTGGGTCCGATAAGTCAAGATGAGGTTATCTGGATTGAACATAGCTTCGCTCCAATAAAGTATAAATAAATGTATTACGATTAGAGATGAAACGGATATCCGGTAACTATCCGGTAGGCCGGATATCCGGCCTAAATTTACTATCCGGCCGGATACCGGATATTAAAAAACTACGACAATTTCCTATTAATAAAATTAAATACATTAATCTTTGAGGTAAACAACAATAAAATGGCTTATAATAACGACGGCTTTTATTTAAAGTCCAAAAAGTTACAAAGAGCCATATTAAGGCCTTTAAAAAAACTTTTTTTTTTCTAGGCTATTCACTCTAATGACGAATACATAAATAGTAAATTTATCTGTTAAGTCGAAATATTGCCAAAGTAGGCAACCTTTTTTTTCACTGATGGTCTGATGTCATGATGCAGTTCAGTCAGATTACGCAGCAAGTAAACTAATTTAATTTTCGCTATTCATTCACACACTCACGATGGCAACCGAAATCGCCCGAATTGATCTGCCCCCTATTATAGACAAGTGGCAAAATCTGACATTCTATTCGGACTGATTCTATTTTCGAAAAGTGTGACTAGTCTAGTCTATTAACAGACCCACTGCTCGCGTTCGAAGCACCTGTGCGGCGCTAAACTCGTCACGACATGCAACGAGACAATGGGCCAACTATCCGGCCGCCGGATATCCGGCTATCCGGCCTAGCAGCTGGCCGGATATCCGGTATCCGGTATCCGGCCAAACAACTATCCGTTTCATCTCTAATTACGATCTACAGTCAAATAGGTACCCGTACTTTAGATGCTGCCTTTTAGGTAAGATTTGGTTACCAGTATGTGAAAAAAGACCGTTAATTTCTATTTACTTCGGCTCTAAGTATCTTTTCTGCATTACACATTTAATATGTTTGATCCTGAAAAATCACTGTGACACAGAAACTTGCGCACGCTTGTGTTATCCGCAGGATATTGCATATAAGCCTAGGCTGAGTATACACCTCCGTTTTTAGGGTTCCGTAGCCAAATGGCAAAAAACGGAACCCTTATAGATTCGTCATGTCTGTCTGTCTGTCTGTCTGTCCGTCCGTCTGTCCGTCCGTATGTCACAGCCATTTTTTTCCGAAACTATAAGAGCTATACTGTTGAAACTTGGTAAGTAGATGTATTCTGTGAACCGCATTAAGATTTTGATGCAAAAATAAAAAATAAAAAAATATTGGGGGCTCCCCATACTTAGAACTAAAACTCAAAAATTTTTTTTTCGTCATACACATACGTGTGGGGTATCTATGGATAGGTCTTCAAAATTGATATCGAGGTTTCTTAAATACTTTTTTTCTAAATCGAATAGTTTGCGTGACAGACGCTTCCAAAGTGGAAAAAAGTTGCCCCCCTCCCCCCCCCCCCCCTCTAACTTCTAAAATAAGAAAATGAAAAATCTAAAAAAACCTATGATGTACATTACTATAAAAACTACCAACGAAAATTGTTTTGAACGAGATCTAGTAAGTAGTTCTTTTTTAATACCTCGTAAATCGTAAACCGCTTATTACCGCGTAATCTTTCATACAAATAACTTAAATTAAAAAAAAAATTAATTTCATAAATCAATGGTACGGAACCCTTTTGTGCGTGAGTCCGACACGCATTTGGCCGGTTTTTTACATACGAGTATAAGGTTGGTGTGCTAAACTTGAAATTCCTGCTATTTCGAATTACTAACCAATAATGTTATGAATTACGTTGACAACCTTCGCTTCTAGAGGTTTCCTGCCTGGTTACAGAAGCATGAGAGGCAAGAAAAGTGCCGTTGACTAAGATAGTTGCCCAAAAGGTAAGAATCTGGCAAGATCGTTTAAGAGCTGGTCCGGATGACGCGTTTTGACTCGCGCGTTTCGAGTCGCGCGATATCGAGATACTAAGGTTCATACATTCTGTCCTGTTCTGTAATGTAAAAACCAGTTTCTATCACAATATACCCATGCAATGCATATGCAAGCAGCCTTATCTTCATATCCTGTAAAACGCAATCCGTTTCACGCTCATCCGCTACACATCCGCTCGACATTCACGCTGAATTTGTTTCCAACATAAAAGGAATGTCTTATAAATACCGTGCACAGCATGCAGCCAGGAATTCGCAATATTGAAACCAGATGACAATCGTTCTTATACGAATATAAATCAAATAAACAGTGATAGAATAAATACGATCCGAAACTATGGTCCTTTTTGAAACATTAGCCCAAATAAACGGAAAGAAAGTAAATACATACAATATTAATAAACATTTCAATAACATAATTAAATTACTGTACCTACTTAGGTATTATCTTTTGGGTACTGATGAAGAGGAAAATGACGATTTTATATGACTTATAGGTAGATCTTAATAAAAGAGTTCAAGTTAATAACTAGAATCTATGTAATGACGCATTAGAACTAAATTTGAATACTTACCTAGATAGATATTGATATCGATTCCCAGTACAATGTACAGTCTGACGGGATACATGACATCACAGATTTATGACATCATAAGTAAGTTACACGTGTACAATGAACTCGTGACGAGAGGTTATCTTAATGAATCCCGGGTCAGATCGGTGACTAAATTAACGATTGAATCACCCGATTTAACCCACTGATTGGAGGTATTGATTCTAATTATGTGTAATATTGACTGTGATATGATTAATTGTCATTTGTCATCGAACTTATTAACATTAAGCAGGCTGATTCGATTTTGAATGCGCTGTAATCAATATGTTGACTAATTAAAATTTTGATTTATAAACCCCATCGGCTATTGTTGTAACTTTTATCTAACTTAATTAAAGGGACGTTTGTGTAAATTAATTTTATTACTAATTCATGTTCTCTACTACATAATAAACAGCTTTATTATTATTATTGTAGCCGAGTACAAAACCGAGTTAAGTTAAAGCGTATATTTGACGTTTTTACTGCTACTTGTATATTTTTGTAAAAATTTTGGAAAACAAAATGCTACTTTAATACCGCATACCGGACATTTAAAGAAATACCTCAAAACATAACAGCCAGTCACAATTTGAGGGCCGCGGCCTTTCAAAAGGACTTTGACAACAAACGAATATCCCGCGTGCCTCGGCGACAACCGGCTGTCAAAGGAATATACACATTACACAGTGTATATGTATACAGGTTACACAATTATGCCATATACTCAAAGACTGGTCAAAGGCCGCCTTGGACCTCCTAAGCCTCCTAAACCTCCTTAGGCAAACAGGAATTCAAGGTATTTGAATGAAGAATGTAATTTACAGCGTTAACTGAGGTACGGGGTGTAGTGAATTTTGGGTGAATAGTCAAATCTAAAGTTCTATTAATAAAAGGACTAAGTTCTAGATTGCGTAAAAATTAACCCATCATTTTATAACGTAGTAAGTATACAATTGAACTGGTTTAATTAGTCTGGCTAATTTTTCATGCATTTCACTTCATTAACATTGTATATGTAGATTATTCTCATATTGTTATAATCTAAATGTTTCTAACAAAACCGACATTTATTTCAACGACACAGACTGATAAATAATGTAAAACTATGTGAAACAACATTAAGCGAATAACAAATTCATAAAATATGAGCCCACATTAAAATTATTTCAACGCAAAAACTATAATGAACATGTGAAATAACATACTGTGTTTCATACACAATGTGGTAACCTTGTCAGAAATATCTGAAGTATATCTTTTGATACGGAACAGATATTGTTTATAAGTAATACCTGGGAACCAAAGCTGTCTTATTTCAGACTGTTTACAATATGGCTACATACTTAGGTAACATGTGTCAGGGTTAACTACATAATAATATAAAATTTTAACCGCTTCTAAAGGCGTGCGTAAAATTTCTGAAATATCTTACGTTATATTTCGTTGTGTTGTCTTCTCTTAGGGCTTATTTCATCACTGTTTGATAAATTGTCTGATAACTTATCTGCAACTCATCTGACAGCTAAGAATTATAGTTCAAGCTTTGATTAGTTCAGACTATTGTTTTGAACAACAAGCTTTTGTTTTAGACCCGTCAGATGCAATTGCCGGTGCGCAGGAAGCCTAACATAATTAGTCCGTTAGTAAGCTACTTATTAAGGCTGGGTTGCACCATCTTACTTTAACTTTGACAAACGTCAAAAATCTGTCAAACTCCATACAAAAAGCACCGGTTATCGTTATAGTTACGGTCAAAGTTAGGTGGTGCAACTCAGCCTAAGACAATGGCTAACAAGATTTTTATCTGCACACGATTAACCCATTTAACACTGTAGAGGCGAAGGCCATAAAATTCATGAACACGTAAATGTACAGTCAGAAACGCTAGTGATTTGGCATTGCTACACATATTTTGACAGTCAATGCAGCAATGATGCGAACAGGCCATGGTATCAGTCACTGTCGAAGTGTCGAATCATCAAGTATCAATATTGCAACTTACATAATTTTTGAGGTATTTTATACGTCTTTATATGCATCGCTCACCGACGATCGCCAAACGGCTAAAGTACCTTCTCGCCTCTATGCCCGATGAAGCTGGAAAAGTTCCTAAAGCAAAGCAAAGAAATAATATTTCTGGTAAGCTGAAATCCATTCCAACTGGCTGTCGACTGAAAAAGCACAGTCCAAAATATAGAACATAAGCCTAACTCGAAACCATAACAAATTCGGTTGAACTGTTACAGCACTTAAATTATAGTGCTAATGTGATTGTACAGATTGCAGCACAAATGCGTTTTAACCTGACCCAAACTGGACTACTAAATTCCGCGGCTGTTAGCGCGTTAATAGGATATTACTGGTTAGATTTTATCGGATATTAGATTACACTATACTCGTACAACACTTTACATCTAATATTAAAACGGGAAATTTTACCATATTTAAAACGTGAACTGAGAAAGTAATTTGAAATTACTAATTTTAAATTTAATTTCTTCGCAAAAGCAATACGAAGGCTTACCTTATACTTAATCATGTAGGACAAGTACATAAAAGTATATAAGTATTGCAAGTACTCATGAAAATTATTTAACTAGGTAGCTACTACTTAGATTTGTACTATACATCCTGAAATAAAAGAATAAGGAAAAACTCCGGTAGCAGATAGAAATATAGAATACAGATCAAATCGAAACCTATTCATATGTGTAGACTAAACCTATTATGAAAGGTTTATGTAACCCATACATTCTGCATTCTTAAACGACTTCCAGATAGACTGGTAAAATGTCTCAACTCTTTTCTAAGCAATAAAGGTTTGAATAGCTTAATGATGAAAACTCCACTCCATTCGCAATTGTATGTTAGGAAATTGGATGTGCATTACGGTTTTAAGCCTTATTAGCGAGTGTCCAAATTATTGAGCCTATTGTTGCGTAAATCGCTTGCATTGTTATGGAGATTGTATCGTGATAATGGGACTGGCTTATGATTGCCTTCCATTCAACTTTTTAATAAGGTAATTAGGTCAGTTTTATATATTTTTAAACTGGAGTAAACAAACATAAGTGTTGCCAAAAGAAAGCGTTAATGTGGTGACGAAGATTTGAAAGCTCAAATGAAAGAAAGTTTCAAGAAACCCGTTAAGTTAATCTCTTCTTTAACTCTCATTATTGAGCAGATTTTATGAGACTCGTTATACTTATGTCAGATGTTTATGCATTTTGAATTTGGCCATATACATCCGGATGACAGAAGATAGTCGCAGGCAAAGTAACATCAAGGGATCCTGAGCAAAAAGATCAACTTTTAAGCACTGAGAGAGAAGTTGCTGTAGTTTTATGGTTCTTAAGGTGTTTGTTTTATCTGTAATGTGTGCTTTAGATGTAGATTTCCAATTACTATATCTGGCTTACAAACGCGTTTGTGTTTGTTCGTACATCCACGAACACAGTTCAATCCATTAGCCTATGCATTTATATCATCGTAATCCCTCAGTTTATACGTAACCATTCATCTTTGAGTGAGTGAGTGAGGATTTTCTGTAACGGTTAAACATAAAAAGAGGTAAAGGAATTCTGAGCACGTTTGCTCCGACGATTTCAATATGTTGTGACCGTCTCTGTCACTCACACTGGGGTGGTGGTATGAATAAACGGCAACTTAGGTTAACGCCGAATTTTTTATATCCCGTTTGTCATACTAAAAAGATAAAGATAAAACATATAAAAAGTAATGTAGAGTAGGTATTTTATTAACCGATGAATCTGTTAGATAAACTTCATCAAACCTGCCCCCCTAGACAAGTGGCAAAACGTGACAGTTTTAATGTCGAAAGGCCTTAGCTCCGGCGTTTTTAGTATGGATTTACAACACACTCTATTCGATTTGATCAAAGAGTGACACTTGTCTAGACCTACTGATGTTTACAAGGTTGCCTAAAGGTCAAATATTTGTCAATTTGTTGGGTCATATTGTATCAAAAAACTGGGCCTAACTGGGCTGTGTAACATAAATATATTCACGAAATGATACGGGTTCAAAACACAGTTACTAAGGTAATAAATAAAGATTACGTCCACAAACGGGTCATCACAAAATGGATCAACAATTCGAGTTAAAAGAACCAACCAACCACAGTTATATTTAAACGCACGGTAATTCTCCACCGCGGGCATTTGCGCCGACCATAAATTTTATTAAACATGACCCGCTAATGAGGGGAATGTGAATTTGAAATGAAAACTGACGGTTACAAACGAACAGACTTTGTACGCGAATGAAAAGATACATTGCACTGCGAATTCTCATTGTAGATTATCAGAAGTCACTGCGCTGGACTGAATTGTAAAGTCCGGGCAATTAACTTATCTCTCCAAGGAAAGAATTCTAGAAGCATCTTATCTCTCATCGCCTTTACAACCGCTATAAAGGAACGCGACTACTCCTATCTCTAGTTCCCTCTGCTGCAACGACTCTCTATCCAGTACTAACTATAGTATGAACTCCAAGGAAACCCAGTGACGGCCAAGTTTTCTAAATTTCCACCTGGTAAGATGCAAGCCAAGCGTTGCGGTAAAAATAAACAATAATCTGTCATTAGACCAGTAGGTAACGAAATTACTTAATAATAAATAACGAAGCAAGATACGATAATCTATTTACTTAACATGACGCCAGATTGTTCTAGGAATTCGTTAACTTAATAATTTTGATAGCAGCATTTCAACGTAACAATTTCCACAAGCAGCGAACTTGCGTAGTTCTGAATTGTTTCTGCCGTGATGAAAACTTGGCGATGCCTTAACTTTGTTGTACAAGAACGTTTTCATGTACTCTTAATTCGTAACGACTTATTTTACATGGTTTATTAAGTTAGACAGCGATCTTTAATATTCATTTTAAGTTGGGTTCTTTGTTTCCGTCGGTCTAAAGACAGACTATGGTAGTTTTTTCTAAATGAACTTTGGAGAGAAACACTTAAAAAGTCTTGTACTTACACAATTGCAACTTATGCACTTAATTCAAACTTGACTTCATCGATTTCAAAATGGTGGTATTACTAATTACTTAGCATTATTATACTCGTACCTAACTCTATCTTTTAGTTCATATAAGTCTTAATAAGTATCTGCATTGTTCTTAAGTAATGAAATTAACGTTTCCTCGATATCTAAAATATCGCTCATGCTCAATGTGTCATCTCAAATAACGTCTATCTAGAAACCAGATCAATGACGTCATTCCACGCCGTGACATGCTAGTTTATAGTATTGCCCCGAATTAATCTTCATCAATCAATCAGCATTTAACCTATTACGTATCTCTTCGCCGAACGCACATAATCTTGTAAATATCGAGTGAACGAATACTCATCCATATTTAACCCCATCACAAGGGGATTGGGGACTTACTTTTTAAGCAAGTGACAGCTTTCTTTTTGATACAGCTGAATTTCAGATCTATAAAATGCCAGCCTGCTTCATATAGAAACGGTGTAAGAGTGTATCAAACGTTAAAGGTTCGGCCAAACGCGTGCAGCCCGCGTGCGCGATGGCGACTTGGCGACCCTACTGATTTCTACTGATCGCCATCGCGTTGGTTTCGTCGAAACTTAATTGAGACTAGTGAAGCACGATCTGCACGAATTCTAATTCCTTTGTTCTGCTCAGTCAGATCATTTGTTAGGTTCATATATAAATTTGTTCAATTTAATATTATAATTATTATTTTTAATATTTTATAAAGCAATTTCAATTGTTAATAGTCGATTTTATAACATTAAAGATTTTATTAGTTGTCTATTTGACTACTTGAGTCAAAAGATGTTTCCGCCAGATGGCGTGGTCTGAGCAGAAAATCGGGTAGGGAGAAAAATAATAAAAGTGAATGCTCTAGGCTGACTCGGTCTCTTCTCGGCAGAACTTTGAAACTGTGAAGTACTGTATTTACTGTGCACGGTGGAAAATAAATATCCTGTTGAAAGTCTACAGTGTTTAACTTGTGACCTGGAATATAATCCAACAAGTCAGACGCGGGAGAAACAGCGTTTTAAAACGTAAGTACACGCCCATAATGTAATCTTTTAAGTGTGTGAAGTGTATAGTTAAAAAGGAATACTTTAAATTTTGCTACTATCCCTTGGTTCCGTAAAGCAATATATTATACCGGTTAATTTTGTTTTAATTATTTTTAATTCGTGAAGTATACAAGTACCTGATAAACTACAAAGAAATCAAATTAGCTAGAAATAATTTTGAGTCAAAGTTGAAATAAGAAACCGGTTATTTAGCTACTGGCACCTGGGGTCTCTCCTAACGGTGACTTTGAAGCATGGTATGGTAATTTCTTTTATTCCTATTTTTCCTATTGCTAATAGTGGCAGAGATTTATTAAGATTTTTGAAAACATTTTTTTTCAATCAGTTTAATAAATAAGAGTAGGTACCTACAAATTATTTTTAATAGTGAATTATAAGTGAATATTTTTATTTTTGACGGGGTAGTTGTACTATCATTTATTTTATTTTAACAACGTAATATTAGAATATTTGGATTTGAAAATGAGTTTTTGCGTTTTTATTAGTATCATTTTTTTTAATTTTTATACTTTGATAAGAAGTGAAGATTAGTGTAGATTCTATAAAATTTGGTTAGTGTTGTATTTAGGCAATAATTTTAGTATCGTACGTTTATCTCTAAGGGATATATTTTTTTTAAATACCCACAAAAAAAAAAAAAAAAAAAAAACCTTGAAAGCTAGGCTCCTTTGGCTTTAGGTTTATTTTCGGGTATATGACTAATATATTTTCTTCTCTTTCGAGTGGCAATCGATGGACGGCTCAAGTTCAGAACCAGGACGCAAGCGTCGGCGACTGGAAACACCGGACCCTAGCCAGCCCCGACAACAAGATGACATCCCAAACGAAGACCGCAGTCACAACTTGGATCGTCGAAGCCGTAGCCGTTCCCGCGAGAGGAGTGCGAGGAGCAGTCGTCTTCGGGAGCGTCAGGAGGAGTTAGAAAACGTACGTACAAGACTTCAAATATTAGAACGCGAATTGCAAAAAGATCGTGATAATATAACCCGGTCACGTACTAGAGAGAGGAGAGTAGTAAATTCACCATGTTCTTCACGTCAGTGTTATCGAAATAGGCGTCGAGACACAACTTCCAAAGAACGTTATCACCGTCGTAGGCAGGAAGAGGATAGTGATAGGCCTCGTTGTAGATCCCGTAGCCCTAATTTCACGAGTAGAGATATCACAGAAATTGTAAAATCAATTAAGAACGGTATTTTACCATCTCAGCCAAACCAAATCACATCATCAACTAACAAAAATTTAGATCATCAAAATATTATTCCTAGTTTTGACCCAGCTACAAAGAATCAACGTATTAATATATGGCTAAAGAAAGTTAACGAGTGTGCATCAGTGTATGGCTGGGACGATAAAACTACCGTTCACTTTGCAATGCAAAAATTACAAGGTTTGGCCAAAATTTGGTACGAGAGCTTGGACACAATTTTGTTTTCGTGGCAAGAGTGGCAAGAGAAATTGATCAAAGCTTTCCCTTCGGAACTGAATTATGGTCAAATCTTGGAAGAAATGTTGAAACGTAGGAGTAGGTTCGGTGAACCTATTGAAGTGTACTATTATGAGAAATTAAGTCTTTTAAATCAATGTGATATTAGTGGTAAACGGGCAGTTGACTGTATCATCCACGGTATTAGTGACAAAACTATGAAATCTAGTGCCCTGGCTTTGCGTTGCTCTAACCCGGATCAATTATTAGAATTTTTGTTAAGTAACAAGGACGCTGGTAGCTTTTCTGATAGATTGCAGTCTAACTTTCATGCAAGGCAAAAAACTTGGTCAGATAATACTAAGGAAAGCTCAAGGTTTAATAGTAAACAGCCTCAGGGTCCATATTGTTTCAATTGTAGGGAAAAGGGACACCATTTTACACAGTGTTCGAAGCCCTTGATTAAATGTAGTCGATGCAATAGAGTGGGTCATAAAACTGAAAATTGCTTTAGTTTCAAATCAGATAAAATGCAAAACAACCAACATGATGAAACTCGTAAAACAATGTGCATAACTAGCTCAAGTCAAAATTCAAAATTTTTAAAACCGGCAAACGTAAATGGGGTCGAAACAGAAGTATTCATTGATTTTGGTAGCGAGGTAACATTAATTAAAGAATCGTTTGCATTGAGTTTGGGTTTGACAAATGATTCTAAAGAATCTATGATGAAGGGTTTCGGTAATAATATTGTAAAATCTTTGGGGAATGTGAATATTACATTGGAAATAGATAATGTGAAAGCGGAGGTGCCCTGTAAAATTGTGAGAGATAATCTTTTAGATACGAAAATTTTAGTAGGTCAGACTTTTACAGAGCTACCCCATATTGTGGTTTATAAAGATTTGTCTCAACTACGCTTCTATGATATAGGGAATGAACTACCGCAGACTGAATCTAGTAATGATTCATTCGTTAAAGTTTTGGCTCAATACGACATAGAGCTATATGGACCTGCTTCCTTTAAAGCTTTTACATACGATGGTTTTAGTGGAACTATTATTATAAAAGAAAGGCTAGTAGGGAAACCCGGTCAACAGTTTGTCATCTACGGTGGTTTACATAAAGTTACAAACGGGGTTGTCTATATTACTGTAGCCCCTAGTTGCAGTCCTTGTTTGATAATGGATAATTTTGCATTGTGTAGAGCTGAAAGGATAGACACTGTAAATAGAATCTCCAGACACTCTCCAACTGTTCTCGAATCGAGAGATTTTGGAGAGATATTGGATTCGGATCTCAATATAGGCGAATCGGTATCAAAAGACCACAAAGATAGGCTTATTGAGCTTTTGAATAAGTATAAACATTGCTTTGCCTCTAGTCTAGGGGAATTAGGATGTACTAACGTCACGGAAATGAACATAGAGCTTAATGATCAACGCCCAATTGTTTGCAGACCTTATAGGCTTTCACACCATGAAAGAGAACAAGTCCGTAGTATGATTGATGAGATGTTAGATGCAGGCATAATCCGAGAATCGGTTTCAGAATATGCTAGTCCCATCATTTTAGTGCGGAAACCTGATGGTAGCCTCAGAATGTGCATAGATTATAGGAAATTAAATTCAGTAACCGTTAAAGAAAGATATCCGATGCCTATTATTGAAGACGAGATAGCGCGCTTATCCGGACAAGCTTGTTTCATCACTTTGGACCTAGCATCTGGTTACTATCAGGTGCCTATCGGGGAGCACAGTAAACAGTTGACTGCGTTCGTCACCCCAGATGGACAGTTTGAATTTAACAGAATGCCATTTGGGTTGGCGAATGCACCAGCTGTTTTTCAAAGAATGATGAACAAGATTCTGGGTTCATCGCGATTTACAAAAGCTATGGTTTACATTGATGACTTGCTTATTTTTGGCGCTAACCCTCTAGAATGCTTAGATAGGTTAGAGGAGGTCCTGCAATTAATTGATAAATCCAATTTGACTTTAAAATTATCAAAATGTAATTTTCTTCAAAATAAAATTGATTATCTGGGGTACGAGATTAGCGCTGAAGGGGTGAAGCCAGGCGAAAAGAAAATACAGTGCGTTCAAAATTTTCCAACACCTACCGACATACATAAAGTTAGACAATTTTTAGGCTTGGTGGGATTTTTCCGGAAGTTTATACAAAATTTTGCCCATATTGCATTTCCACTGACAAAGTTGCTCAAAAAGGATGCTGTATGGGAATGGACTAGTACTCAGGTAGAAGCGTTCGAAACACTCAAAAGTAAATTGGTAAACAGACCTGTTTTGGCTATATTTGATCATACTGCAGAATTAGAGCTCCACACCGATGCAAGTAAGCACGGTGTTGGTGGTATTCTCTTACAAAAAGCTCATGACTCTAAAGACTTTAGGCCTATCGCTTACTACAGTCGGCAAACCTCGCCCGAAGAAAAGAACTTTCATTCATATGAGCTGGAGACACTCGCAGTTGTGTGCTCTTTAAAAAAAATTCGGATTTATTTGATAGGAAAAGAGTTCAAGATAGTTACCGATTGCAATGCCCTTCGCTCAACTTTCTCAAAACGTGACCTCGTGCCTCGCATAGCCCGCTGGTGGTTAATGTTACAAGAATTTAATTGTAGTGTTGAATACAAACCTGGTGTTAAAATGCAACACGTCGACGCTCTATCTCGTAATCCGGTTGCAGATGTAGACTTACAAAATGAGTGTTTTCCTTCAGTAATGACCATAAATAGTGAAGATTGGTTACTTAGTCTACAACTTGGTGGCTCCGAATTAGCCAGGACCCGCAATATTCTCGTTAGTGACATGAATCCAAAAGACCTTCAATATATCAAGGATAATTATGTAATCAAAGACAATAAACTGTTTAAATGCGTTGACGGCGATAAAAACAACTTACGTTGGGTTGTACCAAAGGGGGCAAGGTGGCAGGTATGCAGGATGAATCATGATGATATTGGCCATTTTGGAATTGAAAAGACGCTAGATAGAGTAAAAAAACAATATTGGTTTCCGAAAATGACCCGTTTTGTAAAAAAATATGTAGCAGCCTGTGTTGAATGTGCTTTTGCTAAACATAATAAAGATAACCGTGAAGGATTATTACACCCTATAACTAAAATAGAAATACCGTTTCATACTCTGCATGCCGACCACCTTGGGCCTTTTGTTAAATCTAATAGGGGAAATTCTTATTTACTTGTCGTAGTAGACGCTTTTACAAAGTTTGTCTTCATAAAACCCGTAAGAAACACAAAAACAGTTAATGTGATAAAAATATTAAATGATATATTTTATACATTCAGAACCCCTGTGCGATTAATAACTGACCGAGGAAGTTGCTTCACTTCACATTCTTTTAGGAAATTTTGTCTTGACAAAGGAATTAAACACATTTTAAATGCTGTGTCGAGCCCTAAATCAAATGGCCAAGTAGAGCGATACAATCGCACAATTTTGGATTCCTTGACAGCTCAAAATTTAAATAATGCCGAAAAAGACTGGGACCTTCAGGTAGGAAAAGTCCAATGGGGTATGAACAATACCAAACATAAAACTATTGGTAGGACACCAGCAGAAGTTATGTTCGGAACTGCCATTAATGGGGACATAAATTCGTCACTTGAGGAAATCTCGTCAGAGACTCGAGAAACCACAGATTTAGATACTATTAGGAAAGAAGTAAAAGATAAAATTGATAGTGAACAAGTTAAACAGAAGGCTTATTACGATAAGGATAGGCGCCCTGCACACATGTATAAAGAAGGTGAACTAGTAAAAATTACTCAAACTTCTTATAATAATGATGGCAAAAGTAAGAAATTACTTCCATCTTACGTAGGACCATTCAGAGTCATAAGAGTTTTGGGAAATGACCGTTACAAAATAAAGTCGGTGCCAGGGTTCAGTAACATAAAACATAAGCGAGGTACTGTTGTAGCCGCAGACCGTATGAAGCCCTGGGTACATATCGCAGCTCTAGAAATTAATAATGACACTGATACTGATGATGATACAGTCGATTGCTAATGAATTTTATCAACTCTTATATTTTATATATTATACTCATATTAGGTAAACATTTATTTCATCAATGCATCATACTTTTACATCTCATTGTCAAATTAAATATAAATTAATAATTACAAGGAATATAATTTAATATACATTTTTACTTTAATATACATTTTTAATATATACTCTATTCTTACCTAACAGATAAATTAATGTACTTATCTGTTTAAGTATTTATTGATGTACAAAATTATATTATAAGGATTTGTGTGAGATCAGATGATTTGCTCACTGTTTTGTTTATTGTAGTACAGCGAGAACAGATTAGCTCGCCTATTGTAACAAACACTTGTGAGAACATTTTAGCTCACAATATAATTATTTTGAGATTTGTGTGAGATCAGATTTGCTCACTGTTTTGTTTATTGTAGTACAGCGAGAACAGATTAGCTCGCCTATTGTAACAAACACTTGTGAGAACATTTTAGCTCACAATGTAATTATTTTGAGATTTGTGTGAGATCAGATTTGCTCACTGTTATTAATGTATAGTTTAGCGAGAACAGATTAGCTCGCCTATTGTATATAAAGTTTTGTGAGAACAGTTTAGCTCACAATTTGATTAATTTATGATTTATGTGAGATCAGATTTGCTCACTATTATTTATATTTTAGCGAGAACAGGTTAGCTCGCCTATTGTATGTAAACATTTTCGAGAATAGTTTTGCTCATAGTACTTGCACATTATTAGTGTTTTTTTTTTAATACGAACTAATCTGATCCCATTTGGGAAAAATAATGTATGATAGGCATTATAATAAAATTAAGCAAATAGTAGAGTAAGACACTTTATTTTTATTGTGGAATAATACAATCAAATACACATTACGTTTAACAAATGTACCTAATTAAATAAAGTACTAAACTGTGAAAGACCCAGCCAGCCTAGTGTTAGGTTATCACATGATGCATGTATGAGGGCATACATGCTATCAGGATGGACGAGTGTTAGGTTCATATATAAATTTGTTCAATTTAATATTATAATTATTATTTTTAATATTTTATAAAGCAATTTCAATTGTTAATAGTCGATTTTATAACATTAAAGATTTTATTAGTTGTCTATTTGACTACTTGAGTCAAAAGATGTTTCCGCCAGATGGCGTGGTCTGAGCAGAAAATCGGGTAGGGAGAAAAATAATAAAAGTGAATGCTCTAGGCTGACTCGGTCTCTTCTCGGCAGAACTTTGAAACTGTGAAGTACTGTATTTACTGTGCACGGTGGAAAATAAATATCCTGTTGAAAGTCTACAGTGTTTAACTTGTGACCTGGAATATAATCCAACACATTGTTAAATTTTTTCTTTAATAATTAATTTGATCGCTATATCGTTTGATTGTTAGTAGATTGAATTAACACGAAAAATAATAATAACAGTAGATTATGAAGCGGGCGGCTTCATAATCTAGCTCAATGAATTGACAACATAATGAGACATACCGCCGCTCTCCACTTTCGTCGGCCGCCGTCTGAAAATCAGCGTCCAGGCATTAGCTTGTGACACATGCTGAGACGGAGACCTTTTGCTGCCGCAACTCTGCTCACATTATTTCATTTCTCATTGTTATTTATTTTATTTTTTTATTTTGAATGTGCATGTTAAATATTGTATTATGTTATTTTGTTGAACTATGTATGTGACTTTGTGTGCAGCAAATAAATGCTTACTTACTTACATAGGCTTGATAAAAAAGCTGTATGAGTCGGCTTCTATCTATCTATGTCAGCCTTTGGGTTCGCCTTCGAACATAGGCCTCCTCTTCAACCCTCCACCGACTTCTGTCCCTGGCCATACGCATCCAGTTCACTCCAGCCTGCTGCCGGATATCGTCTGTCCATCGTTTAGGCGGTCTTCCCCTGCCGCGGGTGTTGTTGCCGGGTCTCCTCTCCAGGGTCTTTCTGGCCCAGCGATCCTGGTTCATCCGTGCAATGTGCCCTGCCCATCTCCAGTCGGCATAAATGATGATAATAATGATGACGTTAAAAAGTTAGTACTTATAAAAGTCCTTTTGCTTATTTCGTCTAGGTCTAACTTTAAGGAAACACCAAATTGAGTGAAACATTCGTACTTCTCTTTTAGTTCTGTATAGAGTTGATACTAAAGCTTTGGAGTTGACAAATTGAATTTACTTTACTCCAAAAAGTTTTTAGCTCCGGCCCATTTAGAGAGTTAAAGTTTTCAATCGGTTTCAATTAGGTCCCAGTCTTAGATTTATTTTAGGGTAACTGAAATAAAACTGTTTCTTAGATAAAATTCAATGCTGTATTTTTAGCTTGGTCGATGTGCGAAAAGGTGAGATTTTTGATAAATCTATGCTCAACTGAAGAAATATATGAAAAAATCAAAACTGTTGATAACAAATTTCAAAAGGTACAACCATAAAGTCATAATAATAGTGCTAAAGCAAATCCAATTATTTCTTTCAGGAAAGAAAAATGTCTTTAATTTGTTTACATATTAATCTCTCATCCTGAAAACTTTCAAATAAAAAGTCGAAAATAAATTACAATAATTTGATATCAGAATATTCCTAACTGGACATAGCATTTTATGAGAAAACTTCGTCAATACGTACGTACAGTCATCGTCGCGTCAGATCAAACTATAAATCTTTGTTGGAAAATACACTTTATTTCAACTACTTAAGAAGCCACAGTGTGTAGTTTTATGTGCGGCTGTACAAATAAATGCGAATCCTCGACCTGTTGAGAGCGTCCGGAAAAACAACATTATTTACATAAATCGACACCAGTAACGAGTATTTGTTCGAATATATAGCTCGTATAACAGCCACTACGGGGCGTAGTGTGAGATTACGTCAAACGAATTCGATGTCGACTGCGTGAAAAAGTGACATCAAATGTATGACGGATTGTACAGCGCCTAGCGGAAACTTTCAAAAACTAAAATCTTCATATATTTTTTCGCTAGTGACGACGTTTGATGTAAACTCACACTAAGCCCTCATGTCGCGTAATTACGAAGGTAGTTTGATTAATTTAAATATTTTAGACATAACTCAGGTGACCTTATTCCGAAAGGTTCACGACTCTATTGTTATTTTCTTTACCCACCGGATTCATGAAATTTTAATCCCGATTATCCCGAGCTTTTGTGTTACTTAACTAGATCTTAAATATCCATAATGCAAGTATCACGTCATAAAGATTAAGCATACTCAATAATTTATTGTACTCATAATTTTACATGAGTAGACTGTACTATTTGGGCTATGCCACCTGTCAGCGGTCAAGCTCGCCGCGACCTTGAACTTCTGTTGACCTGCCGAAAATAATCCACATACCACTGATGACTTCATTCTTTGCTTGCCAAGCTAGACAAATGTTGGCAGCAGTAAAAACTGACATGCTGGTAAAAAAACATATTATTTTATTTGTGGAATGACAGTGAGGAATCACTCTGAGACTTCTTAGTGCCACTATTGTTGCAAAAATACATGTAACTCCATTTTGGGTTTTTTATTGTACAATTTGGCACGGAATTGTCGGGGTTCTTGTATACCTTCTACTCTATTGGATACTGCACAAAGCCATTTGACATGGGCTTGGGCACTATAGGTGTTAATTTCCTCTTCCTGTAATAAATAATAATAAAATAATAAATGCAATCCTTATTGCAATCCTTTAATATATACTCAACATCAAATAAACCGCACCTTCCGCGACGCGAACTTTAACGATTTTCTTCTGACACAATCATGGTGCCCCAACAATATTGGTGTTATTTGAAAGCCCAATAAATATCCTTAAAGAAAAACACATTTAATTTCTTAATAAATGATTAACATATACCATAAATGTGACTTGAAAAAATACCTCACTTTGGGCCCACCTATGGGATCAATTAGACCAATTTTTATGGTTATAAAACCAAATAATGATCTCACGTGTCCTCTTTAACAGATGGATAGCGATTAATCCCAACTTAACAGTTTTATAGCCATAAAATTTGGCTCTAGCGTAACTACCTATTTTTTGAAGAAGTGACTCTGGATCCTTCTAAAGACACATTTTTGGGGTAAAAACCTTTCCTTTAATGAAATGAAGGTTAGAACTAGGCTTTCAAATGGTACCAATATTGGTGGGAAGTGGGGAAGCATACGTTTGAAAATGCTTGTCGCGGGAGGTGCGATTTATTTGATGTCGAGTGTAATTTCATGCCTATCCTACAAAGGTTACAGTCGTGACTGATGGATCCGAGATTGATTTAGTGACATTTGCAAAAGCTTTTAAGAACTAAACTTAGATATACTGTTCTTATTTCTGACAGACAAGACGTTGCATTTAAAATGTTATTTTATTTTACTGCATTATGTTTTGGCACTTTGTTTTTACAAGGGCAAAGAGAATGTATCCAACTGCGTCTGATAAAAATGCACAATTCAAACTAAGCTAATGGAAATTGATGATCAGGCTGATCACTTGTAGGTAGTAGTGTAATTATCCAATTAATGATTTTAAATCTAGATAAGGATGTAAACTTCCTCTAACACTACTTCCTATGTAAAATAAATGAACTTGATGCTAATTTAGTCAAAAGTTTCCGATTTTGTAATACTCAGATCGTAAATCACCTTTTGTGTTTAAAAGGCTCACTTATTTAACATTTTAATACCACAAGGCGGACAATTTCCTTCATGATCTTTGGATAGTGTATTTCAGTATTTGTTCTGTTTATGTAGCAATTAATTTGTACTATAGATTTTACCTGTCTCGAATTCATGAATTTCGCCACCGCAAATTATCTATTACGATAAGTACCGATCTTCCCCCATTTGCATTGCAAAACTTGTCATGAACCTTGTTACCTTATCTTAAGCTATAATATAACTGATTTAATGTCTCAAGAAAGATATTGGAATTCAAATTAAAATCGCATATTAATGGCCGTACCTTGAATAACGTTAAGGAAATAACGATTGTATGATAATACCGGTATCTGAAGCATTTATTGCAGGAACTCTTAGATTTAAATTGTTTTTCTAATTACGCTGGCATTTCTTGTCACAGATTTATAACTTGTCTGATAATGCCACTGAACAATTCGCTAATCGAATTATGCTTGTATATCTATTTCCATGGCCAAGGTATCATTATTGAGTACAAAAACCCGTAACGAAATGTCACTTATCCAATTCCAAAATCTTCCATCAAATCGTAACGGATTAAAAAGCGCCTGCAAGTGGCATATTGAAATTGGTTCGTAAAGTGCGCAAAATTAACATTTGCCACAAGCCTGGTGAACGAAAGTGTATAAAAGCATCATTTTCCAAAATGTTTATTCTGGCTCTGGACATCTGTTTATTGACCGATGCGCCATCAACTCTGCAGGGCCTGAATTTAAAAATGTGTACCTATGACATTTAACCACAAATCATGAGGAATTACTCATCCGACTTAGATATCGCACCGAAAATAATGAGACCAAAACATATAAAAGGTTTTCAGGGCACAAATATAACGACTTCCTCGAGTACAAAATAAAATAGGAACAGGAGACTAAACGATTAAACTTGAATGTATCAAATCTGAATTAATTATACCTGAAGAGCTTCTGTGCTTTATTCATAGCACAGCTTCAGACGACTGAAAAGTTCAGGGCTGCTTCATCGCCGATAATAGTTCCTGATGTAAGGAGCAGAAGAATGGCACGTCTTCTTAATAATTGGCCATAATTTGTACCGGCGTTGGGGCAATTAAGATTGGCGCCGTATGGAGTTGATGATAAATAGTAGTAAATATTATAATAAGCACCTCGTAGTAGACATCGTTGCAGTAAAATTGTGTACTTAATACTCGTATGTAAATGTGCCTCTTTACTTTGGGTACACCCAATGTATTACAAAAATCAATCATGGCCTTTGTAATGGACGCTGACATATTATTATGCTGTCAATTTATTTAAAAATTCAAATATGGTGGCTGTTTTTATACTTGCCTCGACTTAAACTTTTTTGTTACTTAGTTACTACATATTATTTTACAAACTAGTCAAACTACTTGTTTATGATTAAATCATCAGGCATCATTTAATCTTTTGTAACTTCAATTACTCTTGTACTTTCAGTAACTCTCAGAATTAACTAGATATCTCATGTAGAATGTATCCTCGGAGAAGCCTATGTATGTACAGACGCAAGCACATTAGACTATACCTACATATTAGCTGCAAAATAGTACCTATTACAGTTGAATAAGATACTGCAGTATATAGCTGATGTGTTGTTGTCTATTCTCGTAGTACAACGACGTGTTTGTAATGACGTCATCAGCTAAAGACGACCGGACACGTGTCGTGGCGTTAATGCGTGATTGATTGTGATTGGTGTCATCATTACTCGGCAGATATGCGTTTCATGTCTCCAACATAATGCACCTATGTCTAATTTAGGTGGTCATTTGGGTAGTGACCTAATTAGAACCCAAAATACTATGGGTCAGAGTTTCTAATTCTATGAGAAAGACTCTTGGGTATAAATCAGTAACTCTATGACATGACACATGGAAGCAACTAACTCAAGATGAACCTATCATATTGAGTGAGAGATAACTGAAAACACACTATACCCCACGCAAGAACACTTTTCAACCTCTCAATTTTCCATATCGCTAAACTCCATATAACATTTCCTAAGGACTTAACAAATCAATACTAATAATAAAACCGCTGTCAGAAACATTATTTACACTACATTAATCTATGTATACTTCAAGCTTTGTTATAACTACATAACTAAGTTGAAAGTAGCGTAATCTTTCCAACCAAAAACATTCTGACATTTAAGCAAAAGGGTTCTAAAGTAGCCTTTACTAAATATAAATTGTAAACGATTAAGTACCCAAAAAGGCAGCACTCTACAAACGACATCAAAAGTCACCTGTAGAATGTCCAACCCCAAACTACCATATATTTCTGGTTTCACCCCCTGCGGGGTCGATTTGGAGAAAGGCTCTACCATAATTCACTGTGTAAAAGTATCGTTTCTAGAGATGTGACGAATTCACGAATACGAATACTAATAGTTTAGTGTTTATTTATTTATTGAAAGAAACATACACAGATCTATATTCCATACTAGCCTTCCGCCCGAGGCTTCGCCCGCGGTGAATTTTGTCTGACACAGAAAAACATTATCGCGCGCGTCCCTGTTCCAAAAACCGGGATAAAAACTATCCTATGTCCTTTCCCGGGACTCAACCTATCACTATGCCAAATTTCATCAAAATCGGTTCAGTGGTTTAGGCGTGAAAGCAAGACAGACAGACAGAGTTACTTTCGCATTTATAATAAATTTAAAAAATCGAGCCCACATCCTTTTGCATGCCGGATGACTGCTCTTCCATCTCAGTTATGTTTCTATTGCATTTGGACATAATTGGATGATGTCCTTGTCCAAGCCAAAAACGTATTTACTTAGACCATATTTTACGGTACCTTTACATAAGTTTCGTTATCTGATAATATTTTGTCGTACCTACGTTTCCTGTCAAATAATGTATTCGGCAAGTCTTTTGTCAAAGTTAAAGTAAGATGGTGCAACCCACCCTTAATGTACAATCGTTCTTACATAAGTATCAAATCTCTAAAATAATCACTTATTCCTGAAGATGAGTACTAGAACTAAGATCTTTTGTTCTCATTTAGTCACTGTCCCTAATTCTACGAATTACGATTCGTCGAATAGATATTCGTACCCTTTCCCAACACTAATCCCTTCACGTATTTGTAATTGTGCTCGCATTAATAAAGGGGACACTGGGGTGCCCTATCCCGTCGTAGGGGACACTTACATATCGCCCCACTTCACTAATGGCCTACTACAACTCGTTAGTATAAAACTAAAACGGGGCGTTTGAAAATTTTGCAATTTCAACGTTGCCGTAAACTTCGACAGTGTGTATTTATTTGATAGAACTTAAATAATCCCCGATAACTAAGGCTGGGTTGCATTTACTTTAACTACTTTAAGAAACGTCAAAAGTCTGTCAAATCCATACAAAAACACCGTTACAGTTTAAGTAAGATGGTGCAACCCAGCCTCAAACTACTATGACTAAGAGCGTTACGTTCGTGATTATTACACTTACATTTAGCTCCCATCGGGATTTGAATCCACAACCCTTGCTACATGGACCAGGTCAGGCGATTGTTTTATAGACCCTAGAATCTAGAGCCTAGATTATTAACACCTATGGTGTTTTATGTTTATAGGTATAGATAGTTAAAATAAAGAGTTTATCTAGTAATAAGTATGGTAGGCAAATTCTGTAGAATACGCAAAATTGATCTCCAACTCTAGCTGATGCTCCAAAGATATACTACCGGGTAATGCATCCTCACACCACCACAGTGCATCCCACAGGAACGGTGTAGGTATATTTCTGGCAAATGGCCCTAATGCATTCGGGGACTGGGAAACCTGTAGACCGAACCCATATTTCGACAGATTATCCGAAATATCGGTTCTTATACTTTCAAACAAAAATTATATCGACAGAAGCCAGATTATAAAAATCATTACATTTGATTCGCATCTTGGTGGTAAGTGTGAAAAAAGCAATTAAACATTGCAAACGACTGCCATTTTGTGTGTCAAGGCGCATATTCTTTATAGCATCTGTTAGTTAAGGTACACAATTTCTTTATTCAGTTTCGAAAACCTATAACATAATAGAGCTCGATGTAACTATTTATTATTATTATAAATTATATGTATTTATAAACAGTAATAAACCGTGGCAATGAACTTGACTAATTACATAACAATGACATTGGCGAATGTAAACTATGAAGAAATGAATGGCTACAAACAATAGTGTGTCTAATTTCCATTTTTTCCACCAATAATTAAAGAAACCTTGGATCAACACTTAGGATTAATTACTTTTTACAATATTTTTTCAACAGCTTTACGTATTCACCATCATCATCATCATTTCAGCCACTGGACGTCCACTGCTGAACATAGACCTCCCCTAATAATATCCATCTCGCCCGATAGGTAGCGACCTGCATCCAGCGCCTTCCTGAGATCGTCGGTCCACCTTGTGGGTGGACGTCACACGTTGCGTTTTCCGGTACGTGGCCTCCAATCCAGACCTTGCTGCCCCATCGGCCATCAGTTCTGCGTACTATGTGCCCTGCCCATTGCCACTTCAGCTTAATTACATATTATGGAAATGGATACTAATGCCGTGACATGACAGATTCCGAATTTAGTTATAGATCTGGGGAAATGCACTAATCATGTAATTGTGATAATAATTAATTAACTAAATCTAATCATCTAATCAATCAATCAAAGACAGGCGGGATTACATTACGGGATTTATAGACGCTAGTTGTTTTGTCATTTGTGTGTGTGTTAAATACCTATTCGTAATACTCGCATACTAATCCATCTTTTAGAAGATGATTTCAATAAAAAAACATGCATACAATACATCCTCCGCCCACTTCCATTAATGTGTAAACATTTAACTAATGTTTTACCCTATCAAACTTTTTTTAGTTTGGCTGCCTTTGCGGAAATTCTTGTACCAACAAAGATCAATTAAAAATCAATTAAGATGGCCATCAGTATGCTAACTCGACAGTTCGAAACCAAGTAAATCAATTAAGTAATTATTCACTTTGCCAGCCAATTCCTCGTTTGTTTAGATAACGATAACTACCATTCAAAATATAAATAAACCTTGAAAACTAACTTGCACTAACAAATTGCACGTGCCGCTAAACAATAGAACATTCGCTAATTCGAATCGAATCGAAAGTGAATAACACAATTTTTGAACGTAAGGATTTTGATTTAATAGTGAAAACTCTTCAAGTTATAAATTCCATAAGAAAAGCCGCTGTTCCAATGAATTGACTTTCCACCAGTGAAGCACGAGCCTTAGATAAACCTTAAAAGCTTTTCAAGGCAATCGGAACAAAGTAGGAATGGACTGTAACTAAATGCTTTTGTCCTCTAAGTGCTGGGTCTAGATTTATACTTTGATAGCTCTCAAATAGAGTTCAGGTTTTAACGAGAAACGTTTCTGGATCGTAAATTTGTTAATATTCAAATGATTATAATTGTTAGATAGTAGTGTGACGGCCTCGTGTACATTGTATGATTTATGTTAATGTGTATATTCGACTATTATGTCATGGTATAGCACCGAGTAAATGGATTTTGGTGTGGACGAAATATAGGTACTCGTAACTAAGTTGATTATCTTCATTAGTTTATGGTATCAGAAGTAAATGAAGGATTTGTCCAACACTTCCCATTCAGGCCAGATAGGTTGGGTATTTGGGTTGTCTGCGTGTTCGTCGTGAAAAATATTGGAGAGAGTCATGCTCTTGAAGTAGAGACTAAGGAATTAGACGATTTGTAAGCACTATTTTTAATAGTCCATGCAAATAAAGGAATTTTGACTTTGACTACGAAAATGATAAAATTAAGTTTAAAGTTGTAGACATATTACGTTAAGAGTAGATGCAAGCTATTGCACCTTTGCCAAATTTTAGACTATGACACCTATTGAAAACTAAAATGAATGCGCTGCTTCCTGCATTTTATTAAACACATACCTCATGTTACCGAAAATCGCCCTTCCTATCTATAAAAGTCGATGAAATATGTTACATACCCATTCTAAAATAGGGATCACAAAACATTTTTATGAGGTGGTCCCGAAGACGATCCCCGTGTTAGCTTAGGTCGTGCTTGTGACATGGCGCCTGAAAGACATTCTTTATTGGACAATATTATTGGATTCTTCTCGAATTCCCTCGCAAAAATGTTGTTCCCGGCATCAAATTTCTACCGCCTCTATTCTTGGGAATATTTTATTTATCTGCATAATCCTGTTTGAGAGAATCGGGACGTTTTTGATGAAAGCATGATTAGATTTGTTCGCGTTCCTCGATACAGGTTTCGCGTGAAGTATGCTGGGCCGATTGGATATTCGGTTGGCTGGTTGCATAATGATATTATTTTAGTATAATTTAGGCGAGTTAGACCATCACTTTGATTAAAATCACTTCGGCCGTTTGGTGTAGTGGTTCAGAACGGATTACTATGCCGAGAGGTCCCGGGCTCGATTCCCGGCCGGGCAGAAATTGAAATGATGAATTTAAATTTCTGTGGCGGGTCTGGGTGCTTCCTATGTATAACATTTATTTATTTATCTAATAACAATCTTAGCTCTAACATTAACATTCGTTGTCTAGTACCCTTAGTACAAGCTTTGCTAGCGGCGCAGTGTAAAATGTCCAAGGATATTATTATAATATTATTTAGGTATTATTAAAACTGATTGCGACAGTTGGCTAGTTTCATCAGAGAATTGTTGATAGGTCTAATCATGAAAAATGACATGCCTGTTAGTCTCATACAGTTGACAAGGGTTGTTAGTTTGTTACAACTCACACGATAGAAGAAATCAAATCTGAGTGAAACATGATTTCAGATTTTGATTGTCCAGATAAAAGGAGAAGTAAGAAACGTCAATATAAAGCAAAAACTTTTACCTGGGAAGAATATTTAACATGTAGGTTCGTTCATAGTAGATAGGTACCTATTTCTATGAGATTGTAGAGAAGGTTATTACTTAATATGAAAGAAATTATTTCAATAATCATAATGTAACATATGACATTGTGTCGTACGAATAACATTGTTGTACCACGCCCGGCTTTGATCGAATCTCTAATGAGAGCAATCTACACTGATCCTTGTTCCATATACATATGTATGTATGAGCGTGTATGTAAATATATGGTAGAAATTAGCACTGAATTAATTCGGGGCGGCTCTGCCAAGTGTTTACCCGGCAGCGGTGGGGCGCTTTGCAGCGGTTTTGGAATTTGCATTATTGAAGCCACTAGCCCTTTATGCGCTGTATTTTTTTAACGTGACCCCTAATAATTGGCAGGTCAATTTCGGGACGCATCAAGCTTTGAATTAATATTTTTAGCTGAAATTGTTAGGCAACATTATATTACACTGATTTTTAAATGGCTATTTAAAATTGCAGTAACATTCTGTGCGATAAGAAATTTCATGCAATTTTAACCGACTTATGTTTCATCCATATAAAATTACGTAGTGTAAAGCATACCCAATACCTATTCAAGTTTTTAAGTACCTAGTCCGAGTTTAAAAATACTTTAGTATGAACGAAGATTCCAAACGTGTCTCTCGCTAATGATAAGGCCTATTCAGCCAAAAACGCCAACGTTGGAGCGATTTGCGAACTTATCATTTTCCCTTTTTAGCTGATAGTATTTGGGACATGGAAATGGGCGGGAGCAGCTATGAAAGATTCATGAAGCCATTGCCTGTCGCTATAGCCTGGATGTCGTTAGGTCGGCAGGATATTTGGTGCTGTGTCCAAATCGGTTGGTTACTGGTTTGACAATATACCTACTTTAGGTTTCAAAGTTCATTTATTGACTAACCTACGCGTATCCAAAGGAAACGAAACGTTTTCTCGTTTGACAATCTACATTTACTGGCATTTCGCAAAATTAAAAGCATCAATGTTCGGTTATTATATTTTATCCATTGGGTTTTTAATAATATTGTCTTAATGTGCCTGTATATGTATAGAATAGAATCAATCACGTGGCTAATAAACATCATTGCATCATTGATCATGGCATCATACAATAGTGAAAATCTCTTTGCTCTCTGATTAAACACCATTTTTTGTAAGTGGCACACGACCCTTTCCAAATTGAGAGGCAAATACAGAATTTGGCCTACGATACCTATGCTGGCCTGACGGGCTACGATTGTGAAACCCACAAAATTAAACTAAAGAGGTAAGGTATAGTTATTTTGATAAAATTCCTTATTAAAGTAAATGGTTTCAACCAAACGTGGCCTTCGCAGAAGTCACAGACGCACTTAAAGTGTTCTATGTATTTGAATTGTACAGAATACTAATTAGAGGCCATCCCACACTCTATTGTCTACTTGTGTTTGTAGTCCACCTTCGCTAGTATTTGTTGTCTTCTAAGACAATAGAATCAGACGCTGCCTTCTCTTCCTTTTGTTATAGGAAACCAAACCACAGACTTATTAGATACCCTGTTTACCACCTGTAATTTATTGTACCGTTGATAGCAGACAGAGACTACAATTGTATTCCAAAATCACACCTATTAAGAGCTACATAAGATGTCACAGCTTAATGAGCTGTCTGTACTGCCACAAAGTATGGAGCTTTTACTTTATGAATTTTGACCTTTATACCTCTGTGATAAGGTTGTTGACAGTACTGAGTGTTACAGTTACAGTAATGAGTGAGAGTTGGCAGATGAACTAAATCATTTTGGATTTCCCCGTGATAATAATACAAGAGAAAGTAAGAAGTGAGCTTGTGATTTTGTATTGCAATCGTCAATGACATTAATATAGTGTACCTATACAACCAACCATACTCATCATAATCATCTTTTCAGCCATAAGATGTCCACTGCTGCACATAGGCCTCCCCCAATGATTTCCATAATGACCGAGGTACTTAGTGGCCTGCTACCAGCGCCTTTCTGCCACCTTTATGAGGAACCAACCATACTAAGAGTGTTTAGCTAAATAAATAGTACCAAAAACGTACCCTTCATAATGATATCACATCCCCGTCGGAACCACCGTTTACGCCATTTATCTGATTTATTCAAAGGCATTACGAGATATCTTCCCATCTGCATAATTCACAAACATTTGGCAAGTACTGAACAATAGGTATAACCTCCAAAACAATGCCAAGAAGCGTTTGTTATGATACAATTGTTCAAAAAGCTTGATAAACTCGGACACATTCCTTGATACCAAGGACAAAGGAAATACAAGAAGAGGTGATTATATCATATTTAAAAACAGGATGGTCAAAATTTCGTCAATTTGTGTTAAAAACCCAACTTTAGCTTTTTTATTATTGCATGCTTTGTGTCTTTTAATCGACCAAACCATGTTTTTTGGATATAAAATAGTGTGATAAACCAAACTTACTATGACATGTATACCTCTAAACTCAGTCTGAACTGAGTTACGAGCATTAGAAGTTTGATGATTTACATACTAGATTTGCTTTTTGCGCGCATGTTTTGTAAGAAATTGCAACAAAATAGTGTCATTTTATGTGTAAACAAACAATACCATCCATTAAAGGCTCCAGACATCAGTGTGGAGTAGAATCAGCGCAATAAAAAAATAACGCAACATTTGGTTTCAATTTCTTACAAAACTTGCGCACAAAAAGCAAATCTAGTATGTAAATCATCAAACTTCTAACGCTCGTAACTCAGTTCAGACTGAGTTTAGAGGTATACATGTCATAGTAAGTTTGGTTTATTACACTATTTTGTAATCAAAAAACAAAGTTTGGTCGATGTCGATGGCCGCGCGAAAAAAAAAAGACGCCACCTTCCATACAAAATCTGGCATTGCCATTTACCTGACAGATTTTAGCAAATAAGAACCGATTCAGCATAGTTGGATGGATGAAAAAGCTGGAGTTCGTGCTTTCAGTAGAACACGATGGTATCCTACTGAAATCATCATATCAGCCGATGCATAGGCTGAAATGTTTATGAAAATAATGATCACTGCAAGTAATAATCTTAAACATTTCTTGTTTTGATCATTCTTTTTTAAAAGCATTCAGCCAGTGGCAGTTTTCTGTTGTCCTCAAAGAAGCAAAGAAGGATTAAGAACGCATTATCTTCAACTCATCTCTTTCATCCTGGCATTCTTTAATTTCCATTAAGTTTTTAGTCTATCATCATCATCATCATTTCAGAAATTCAGCCACAGGACGTCCACTGCTGAACATAGGCCTCCCCCAATGACTTCCACATCGCACGGTTGGTAGCGGCCTGCATCCAGCACCTTCCTGCTACCTTTAACAGGTCGTCGATCCACCTTGTGGGTGGACGTCCCACTATAGTTACTATAGTTTAGTCTATAAGTCAACTTAAAATCCACGAGCATGAAGTCATAGGCATAACTCCTGGCAGGGCCGGATCTACCTATGGGCTGATTGGGCTGCAGCCCAGGGCCCCGGGGTTACAAGGGGCCCCCAGATCCCGCTAAAAAGTAGGCCATAATTTGAAAAAAAAAAAAATAGTTGTCTGTAAAGTCAGTTTACGGACGATATTTTTACGTGACAACGTCCATAAGAAAATATTGATTAAAAATTGCATACTTTTATGAATGTAGTTGAGGGGGGAAATACGTGTAAAAGGTTGTTTTCATGCTGTTTTTCGTTTTGTTAAATTTAAAAGGGACACGTTAAATGTTGCGTTGGATAAGCTAATTATGGGCTTCTATGAGACATGTAGCAAAAAATTTAAATTTTTAATGGATTTGCAAGACAAAAATATCAAAAACATAGATTTGGAAAGTGCACGTCATATTATTGATTACTATCCAGATGACGTAGACGAACATTTAGTGAATGAGTGCATTCAATTAAAATCATACTTACTCCAATCTAAGCCAGAGGTGGCCAGAGTCTTACAACTCTTGCAGTGACATTTTTATGATCATGTATGAAAATAAACTAATTGACGTGTTCTCTAATTGCTATACCATTTTAAAGATTTTTTTAACTTTACCAATAACTAGCTGTGAAGCAGCACGCTCCTTCTCAAAGATGTCCTATACAGTGTGAGTCACGATAAAGTGCACATATGAAATTAGGTGAAACTAGACCTATTTTTATTGACAAAAAACAGGACAATTTTTTTTTTATTTTTTTTATAGAATTTTTTTTCTAATCATTTTTCTCCAATTACTTATTGTAAAGAAAACGTAATAACTTTTAAACTAAGAGGTATATCCTGATAAAATAAAAACAGTAATAATGTTAAATAACAGACGATACTGAAAAAATACACAAAATACTCAGAAAATGCCAACAAATAATAAAAAATGATACTTTTTGAAAAAAATCTGCTTTAAAATTCGTGTTTTTTTTGGTTATTTGATACATTTCGGCAAAAAATGCCCCTATAATAGGTGGTTTTTACTGCTTTGTATTATTCTCTATCGTATTAGGTACCTTTGTAAAACCAAAAATCGCATGTCTCTATCCCTATCACAACATTTGCTATGATCGTTTGAACTAAGCCTCTCCGGGCGCGCCATTCAACGCTTCGTTAACAACGAAACTGAAAATGGCTCTAGATTTTTAATTTTGATACAGACAAGTTAGATTTCAAATAAAAACAAAAGATTTCGAAGTAAAATAAGCATTTTAGTTAAAATTAAAATTGTCCCCACCTGTAGCGGAGAATAATGTTGTGGTAGGCTTTTGTTCAAACTATCATAGCAAATGTTGTGATAGGGATAGAGACATGCTATTTTTGGTTTTACAAAGGTAATACGATAGAGAATAATACAAAGCAATAAAAACCACCTGTTACAGGGCATTTTTTAGAAAAAAATATCAAATAACCAAAAAAACACGAATTTTAAAGCAGATTTTTTTGAAAAAGTATCATTTTTTATTATTTGTTGGAATTTTCTGAGTATTTTATGCATTTTTTTAGGATCTTCTGTTATTTAGCATTATTACTGTTTTTATTTTATCAGGATATACCTCTTAGTTTAAGAGTTATTACGTTTACTTTACAATAAGTAATGGAAGAAAAAAATATCTATAATAAAATTTTAAAAAATCTCAAAAAATTTTGACCTGTTTTTTTGTCAATAAAAATAGGTCTAGTTTCACCTAATTTCATATGGACACTTTATCGTGACACACTGTATAGAAAATAAAAGGACAACAATGGCGAACTCTCGACTAAACCATTTATCACTTCTGTCTATAGTCTGGTCTGCGAGCACGTAGAATTTTGTCCAATGACCCCAAGCTACCCATCCATAACGCTCGCGCGTAATTATGTTACTGTCGCACTCGCACACTCACTGCGGGCGCCGACAGTCGCGACAGCAATATAATTACGCGCGAGCGATAAGGATGGGTAGCTTAGGGTCATTGGACAGAATTCTACGTGCTCACAGACCGGGCTTTATAAATTGTGATTTAACAAAAGACTTGCAATGCGATGACCAAATAAAAGAATTTGCAGCACAAAAATGGAGAAAGGTTATGTTTTTTGTACAATAAAAAATATATTTAAAAGAATAATATATCATTATAGAAACAGTTTTTTGGCATGGCTATTAGTTGAGTACTAAGATAGGCCCCCAAGTAGTTTCAGCCCAGGGCCCCACAAATTCACGATCCGGCCCTGACTCCTGGAATAATCTCATACATATTTACTATCCTTTGTTGGAATCAAAACATTAAATTATTAAACGTAATGACTTCATAAACGACATGAAACAAGTTGGCAGCAATAATTAATGGAAGTATGGAAATCAATTTACCTCACAATGCATTTACAATTCTCCGTACTTACCACTGGTATTATAAATTAAAGATTTTGCTTTTAACAAAGTTAATTTCATTTTGATATACAGCAACATTGGTGTTTGTAGGTACTTAGGCACACAATATGGCGCATTGACTGAATCAATTAAGTGCATTAAATCGTAAAGTTTAATGGTTTATTGTTATGTTGCCTTGACTTGATTTGTCTGGCTCCACGTCTAAGATTACTAGTGCGCTTAAATTGTAGCAATCATTGCAGATATATTCAAAATCAATCACGACAAAGCCTGTAGGTAGGTATAACAAGTACTAATATCAACATTATTAAATTTTAGATCCTCATGGTAAAAAATATATTTAAGTGGTGTATAAAAATCATTTAGGCTGAGTTGCACCACCTAACTTTGACCGTAACATTAACGATAACCGGTGTTTTTTGGAGGATTCCGTCAACTGGGACCGCAATTAACTGGGACCGCGGTCCCAGTCGCCGGATGCGTAAAAATTAAATAATTTTCTTCCGGCGACTGAGACCACTCATGGATTTTAGTACTGTACCAATTTTGGATTGAATAATATTTTCTTTTAAGTTATCTATGATCCCAGTCGCCGGAAGAAAATTGTTTTTTTTTATGGATCCGGCGACTGGGACCGCGGTCCTAGTTAATTGCGGTCCCAGTCGCCGGAAGCCTCGTTTTTTGACAGATTTTTGACGTTTGTCAAGTTAAAGTAAGATGGTGCAAGCCGCCTTAGTAATTTTATGTAGGAATACAATTTCGGTAATTCTGCAAATCCTCTATAGGACACTGCGCGTGGTGGCTGGTATGCAGCCAAGACTTTCACTAAGGGTGAGTTGCACCACCTAACTTTGACCGTAACTATAACGATAACTGATGTTTTTTGTATGGAGTTTGACAGATTTTTGACGTTTGTTTAAGTCGAAGTAAGTTGGTGCAACCCAGCCTAAGTATTAGGAGTACCTATATCTTATACACTCATACATAACCTACACATCTTTTTCTCACTTCGTTTTACAGGATTGTAGGCTATGATTAAGCCATTATGATACACAGCTGTTCTTGTGAAATACAGAGGTAATAAAGATAGTAAGAACGTGAAACTAATCCATTGTTTCGCAAATCCAAATAGGTATTGTTTCAAGTCGTATAAATGATAGCACCTTTAGTTATTTATTTATACAGGACTAGCATTTGCCTGCAGCTTCGCCCATAAAATTCAGTTTATTACAGAAAGAGAAAGATATCTTTAATCTTTTATGATTGCTATCTAATTTTATTTTTGAGATTGTCGACCAAACCCGGAAGAGGAACTTCCTTTATCAGAAAGCGTTCCAAAAAAGCTTTGGCGATGATTTCGCCAAAAATATTTATACTGCATACCACTTTTGACACGTTCCATCCCGTTCCAAATTCACAAATTGACAACAAATTGTGGCATATTCGAGCCAAAAAATCCTTGACAGCGTTTGTATGTAAATCGGCCCAGTAGCGTGATGCCGCCAATATTTTATGCGATCGCCATTGTCCAAAAGCGGTTGTTTCGGAATGAATAAATATAACGCGTTAAGCGGAAAACAGATGAAGATCAAAAGATTCCTCTGCTGGAACGATACCTGCCTACAAACCTACAAAATAATTTAGAGGCAGTTTTTAATGTCCGATGATTTTAAGTAAGAATACCTACCTGTTATGTTTCATGTGATATTAATTGGAAGAATCATAACTTTTCTTCTCATAGCCAAGAGTATGTTAACATTAACATTAGGTTCTATTAGCATCAAATCATAGAGAATTTTCTACAACATCACACTTTGGAAGTTTTCACACAACTTCAATAGGTCACGTCATTTGCTCCATGAACCAAAATATTTTTTTTATATTTGGGACTGAATCTGAGTTTGCCTCAACCTGATTTGATGATAAATTATGAGATCTAAAACGAAGTACCTACTCTTAAATTCAAATAAATTAGTTCTTGGTATGTAGGATGTTGTATTTTTTGCCGTTTCAGTACGACTCTAACGAAACAAGTAGGTAGGTATGTCGCTCAGATCAGGACATGTTAGAAACATTTTTGCGTTAGAATCGTCGCAGGATTCCAGTGCTTGTGAAGTCCTCCGCGATTTGATCTGATTTACTATGAATGTTGCATGAGCAAGCGCAGGCGAGTCCGTGCCAGGAATCAAACTGCTGCCGTCGAGACGAATAAATTACAGTAAGCGGCTTAAAGCGCTTTAATGTACACAGCAATGGCTTGTTTCAAGGTTTTTTTGTTTTTTTAAGTCGTAAGAATGTTCATAATGTACCTAATATAAAGGGGGGGAGGCGAACGGGCTTGGCTTGATGGGGTAAATGTGATGGTAGTCTTTAAATTTTTTTATCCACAATGAGGTAGCTCTTGGCCTGTATCTCACCTGATGGTAAGTGATGATCAGGCAGAAGGTGGAAGCGAGGAACTGTAGTAATTCTAGTAACTCCATAGACGAGACGTAGGAAATTACGAGCTGATAGTCATCTTAATGATGACAGCTTAAGGGGGACCGGACCATATTTAATAACTTCTCATATTTAATTGAACATGACTGGGACTCGCGTACTGAATAAAACTTTGTTCTTTGAATAAAGCGATGCCACCGAAAAAACTGTGTACCTAGAATTCTCCTTTGTGTTGCCAAAAATTGTCCTTTGTAAATACGAAGCTTTAATTTCCTCATTGTTGCAAAAATTTTACCTTTGTTCCGTAATAGGGTAGACAATTTGCAAACAAGCAACATAGTTGTTAATTGGTTAAACGCAGCCGTGTTTATTGGCTGGCAACGTTCTAAAAGAACCACCGCCTATATTAGCCATAAAAGTGCTTATTTTAAAATGTAGAACAAAAGCTGGGACGACGAAGTGAGCACTAATAAAGGAAATTAAATGACCACGCGACCGCGCCTCCGCCGGCCTTATTGCGGCAGGGCTGGTACTTGTCGAAATTCTTGCTGAGACTGAATATGCCTTAGTGGAATACTTTTTATAATTTATTTAATTCAAACAGTACAGACGACTTACACAAAGCTAGCAGGAAGGCGCTTGATGCAAGCCACTGCCAACCGGTCAATCTGGAATACATTGGGGAAGGCCAATGTTCAGCAGTAGACGCTGTGGCTGAAATGATGATGATGATGAAGCAGTGCAAAGTCAATCAAGCAACTACACACACTTTAGTGAAGTGAATCCAATAGGAGAAAATCGTATATTCCTGTTAGTCATTTTTTAAAAAGAAAACTTACTTCTGAAGTTATCGGTGTACTGGATTTTCAGCAAAACTATCGGAAGATCACTGGCAAATAAGGGACCACCATAAAATTACTTAAATAAAAATTCTACTCGTAGAACAAAATAACAATCAGCACAAGAGTAAATCTTATTGGCATTAGTTCCATATTTTTCAGTTGTGCTGAATAAATCAATGATATTTCATTGTGCCACTTACGCCTATTTTAAATGTCTTTAGGTACCATATTAATTGCTCCATTAATGGTTTACTTCTGCCAACCCTACACTCAGCACAAATAAAATCACTTTGATTCCCTTAATTCCTATAGGCACCGCATTGAAAGGCTTGATAAAATTCCTATAAATACCATTTGTCTTTGTAACAGCGCTCTTATTGAAAGTCCGGAGCTGGACTTATTCACTTTAAAAGACAAATTGACGTATAATGGACGAAGTGGTGGAACGTATGGAATCTCTATTGTCAAAGAAAGTTTAATGAAATGAAAATGACTTCGAAAAGTGAGAAACTAGCAATCAGTGCAAGATTTTTACATTAATGTCGGTTGCAGCTAATCATATTTCAGCCACAATGCTCAGGCCACATAGCTTAACTCGCTGACACAGTTTTCCATAGTGTTTGCATATATTGTGAGTTTAAATCCAACGTCGTCACTAGCGAACGCGTTCAAAAATATATGAAGATTTTAGTAAAACGGGCTCAAATGTAACTTTTTTACGCAATACGACCCCAAAACACAACTATGCGTCAGCTATGCGACCTACGCTAAACTAACTTAACTCATAGCTCTTGGTATGCAACCTCCAAAGACGCTAAAATGCGGTGACTTACGAGTAGGTAACTAACGTGCAATTAAGTTTATCTACTAATTATGTAAAAGTGCAACTTCAGCTGTGTTTTTTTCTTCTTTTAAATTTGAATGATACCCATACTTCCCAGTTCGCATTTCCAAACTCGATTTATAGGACTTCTAATGAGTTTGCCTCATCTCCCGCCATCTCCGTAGGCCAAAGATGAAAGACAATCGATTTCTTTTTATTTGCGTATGAAGCAATCCCTCATCGATGTCAATATAGCTTTGAACAATGTCGCGTACCCACACAAAGGCACGGTTGATATATGGTCGCATTATCGGGCACACACACTCATCCCTGCTTGGAGGAGATAGGCGCTTGGGACGTCTTTAAGGAACGTTACGGCAAAAACCCGAAGGAGACGATTCTGAGGTGTTATTTCAATACAAAAATCGGTTGGAGTCGAGCGTTGGAGACAATTAGAGAATTAACTATAGAGAAGTTATTTTTAAATTGTCCATGGATGACGATGTTCAAAAGAACAGTTAACCAGACGTCGTCTGTTGAAACACTCAACTGTAGATTATCCTAAAAAGTCACTCACCAACTAGAAAAGACCTATTTAAACAAAACATGTAAATTATAGAAAGAAATCAACATAATAGGTAAAAGGAACATACTAACTACGAGAAAAAGGTAAAAGGACCCAATAAAAAGCATAATAGGAGAATAAGCGGTTGCCAGTGTAATCCGATATTTTTCTGCGACAAGAGGTACCTAAATCTTTAATTTTATACCCGTTCGAAAAAAGGAATCGGGCCCAGTTCGATACACAACATTATTATGGTTGTATTGGGTCCGCTATCAAATGTGGAGTGCTATTGGAACGTATCGTTTGTAAACTATCGAGCTTTTTGGCGAGAACTTGAGTAGATCGGCAATGCTCGCGTTGGGAGAGGCAAACATTTATAAGATGGCATTTATTGATAGTCCATAAGATTAGCTATAAGGCCGCTTTCATATTAGGGCGTGAGAAGCGCGACAGCAGCGCGGCAGCGGCGTTTTTATAATGTGAAGGCAGGAATCGGCTGTCATATAGTATGAAATAATCGGCAGCGCGTCACCTAAAGTCACCTAAATGTGAAAGCGCTCTTAAGATGATGATGGGTTGAAATTCTGCATAAAATACGCTGATTGTTTGGATGAAGTTTTTTATCTTAACAAGTGACAGCCAATTTGTAGGAAAACCTTGACTATTTAGGTTTACAAATCCTTCTTTTGTGGAAAAAATATAAGCAGGCTATCTAATCTAATACCAGATCATACCAGTCAGTCTTACTGTTTCTCTAAACCATGTTCTCTATATTTGTCGGTAGCTTGGTGTTAAAAACGACTGGATTGATTTGACTGATTTGGACATTATTTTCACAGGCTGAGAGAGAGAACGAAACCGGACACGAAGTTTGAGGTACAAGTTACTATGCCAGTGGAAAATTCTTAAAAAACCCAATAAGCTTAATAAATAAATAACTCAGAAATGCTTAAAAACAGCAATAAATCAGATGGGGCGCTTGGCGCTGACAGTCGATCTCCCGGGACCCAATTACGCTGTCTCGAACTGCTCGGTGCTCGACTCCTGACGGCCATTGTTGCTTCGTTCCTTGCCGTTTGAGATTATACCACAGATTACATAATGCTCTTTTACGGAAAAATAATGAGGTCTTATTAAATAAACAGATGACCTACATGGTATGGAGTCGGTATGAAATCAACTGGGAGGTTAGATTGCTGAAAGTTTTGTTTTCGTTCGATCATCCATGCTCTGCTCCTAGCATAAAGAAATCTGTTTTGCTAGATACTGAGTGGTCTGAGATCACTTGTTTATTTGGCAGATATTTGATCGTAGTACCTACTTCTCGATTTGTCTTTCTGATGGTTCGGGAAAATAAGGTTTTTGTTCCAGCGGTGCAATCTCCCTTATTTACCTTTCCTACAGAAAAAGTTTAGCAGCTATCCTGTTACTCCGAAAAATAAACCAATAGATTCTTACAAAACCGCAATTAGCTCAAAATAGACCGCAGATGGTTTAAACGGAATTACAAACAACCTCTAAAAATTTAGAGAATTTGCATCAATTTGCATTCTGAGTTCGCTGGTGAGCCGCTTGCAAAAGTTAATTTGGGACTTGCTTTAGTTACAGTCTAACTAGACTAAACACTGGCACATTAAGCAGTCAGTGGCTAAGACTTAAGAGCTTTATTTTTGGCAGTAAATATGTGATAAAAACTATCCATCATCATCATCATCATCATCTCAGCCATAGGACGTCCACTGCTGAACATAGGCCTCCCCCAATGCTTTCCATATTACCCGGTTGGTAGCGGCTTGCGTCCAGCGCTTTTCTGCTACCTTTATGATGTCGTCAGTAATCTTACCTTTATGGTGTGTAAAAAACTATCCAGTCCTAATTAAATGATAAGCAGACCGCATTTCTTTAGCTGCATCAATGTCATTCTTAAGGAATTCACTGGAATCTTGAGTGTTTTGCGCCTAGAAATTTGACACAATAAAAATCTTTTGTTGGAGGACCACTAGTGAGTCCAATCGTTGAAGGTTTTATTCATTATTTCGACAATCAGCCACCGTGCGACAATAAAATGTTATTTAAAATACATAAACTGGCGAGTGCTATGACCCTTTGGCAAAATAGTTTCACAATAAAGCAGGTAATTACTAACGTAAGTGAATAAAACAGTCCCCAAGGTTCACTGGTACAGTCAACAGCAAAAGTCGATAGCCAAAATCAAAAACTCAATACTATAAACGATTTGCTGGTAATTACTTACATACTCTGTAGCGTTGAACTGATCTTAGTAGTAGGTAGGTAAAATATACCTAAGATTAGCTACTGACGCCACACAGCACTTTTACTGTTGACTGTACACCCTCTAGATAAAGTAATATTGTACACGGAAATGGTCACGTAATGAAAGATCGCAGAACTTCTGAAGAGGCAAGAAAACGAGATTATTGATATCTAAAAATCACACACAACCAAAAGTATAGATTTATAGAGCAGTAGCGTCCACATGGATTAATGTAGGCTTCAAATAGTGAAAGAATCATAAAAGTATATGCAATGATTTCAAAGATAGATCATCGGATTATAATCAAGCTTTTTTAAGGGTTTGAACTAATACCACGTATCTTTAAAATCAATAAATATTTTCAATCAATTATCACTTTTATATAAATCAACACGAATGCACAAACAATATTTCAATTAAGTTTTCCAATAAATTCACCTCAGATTGAAAACTCTGTTATTGAGCAATATTCAATCGAAAAATTCCATTGCAAGGGGTGTAAAACAAAATTGCTTTCATAAAACTATCAGAGAAATACCTGATCCGTTTTAAATTTTTGTTATAAAAGCTTTACTTTGTAGTTGACTCAAATAGCATACGTAAATTAATACCTACACTTTTTTCAACAATCTTAGCTTTTTGTTTTTTCGTTCGTTCTTTTCAGCCAAATGACGGCCACTGTTGGACAAAGGCCTACCTATCTTTTCACAAAATTGTTATTGCCAATTAATGAAACATGGTTAATGCATTTAAATATCCATGTGTACAGTCCATTACATGTACAGTCGACCGACAGCCTATCAGGCTCAATACTCAATACGTTTATTGCTTCATACATTTTGCTGTATACATTTTGTTATAAAACTTGTTGCTTTTATTAAAACTCCACAACATGTACTCGCCACTCTGCTCGGTGAAGCTGGAAAAGCTCCTAAAACTACCAGCACGCGTCAAAAGAACAAAAAAAAAAAAATGTTTAGCTTGTCTGTATAAAATGTACACTCATGTGATGTAACAGGATGAGAAAAAAACATTCTTAAAATAGACGCACTACACACGAAGTTAACGTAAAACATGGCCACCTTTTACGATCCAAGAATACTGCTTTTGGTATCGGGCCCTCGTAAAGTGCTCTAATCAGCCACATCTTAGCATAGATAAAAGTTTTGATAGCGTATAAAAATATGTTCCTTCTACAGAGCCGGAAAAAACTAAAAACTGGTATCAAGAGTTGTATAGACTAGGAAGGATAGTTGTAGTTTTTATGGAACACGATTTAAACTATTGTATATCGTAAGATACATAACCTACATCTGTACCTATAGACATTATTTTGCACCTAGTATAGCATTCACTTTCATAATATTCGACTTCCACAATGGCCGGTTGCATCCAGCGCCTTCCCGCTACCTTTATGAGGTCGTCGGTCCACCATTGTGGAAACATTGGGGAGGCTTATGTTCAGCAGTGGACGTCCTATGGCTGAAATGATGATGATGTCGCGTATACAAAGTATTAACTGTTTTATGTATACGATCGAAGCTACTAGGGTACCAAAACGAACCACGGAATCAGTATTCGTTATCAGCATTTATGCCAATATATTGTCTACCTGAAAGCGACGGTATTTTATAAGCACTAAACCGATTGTTGTTGTTGCACCTCACAGATAATTACCAACATTTCTAAATCAGAAATGACCAGTCTGTGATTTCCCAACGACACTAATTGCGTTCATTCGCATCGAACTAAGGGATTGCACGTCTCTCAGTCACGATTGTACCACAGTTTTACAATGTGACTGTACTTAATGGGGACTCAGTGACTCATTCGGTCGTGATGCGACTGTACCTTTGTTATTTCAGACCACAAGTGCAGTCAAGTGCCAGTCTTTGTTAATGGATAATTGTAGACCCGCAAAATTATGGTGCTTAGCCCATAATGACTTCAAAACATGAATCCAAAAGCAACTATAAGAAATCTGAAAGACTGGAGGATAATAATTTGAATGACTTAGAAGTAGTGACTTTAAGAACAATTATTGTGTTGTAAGTTATGAGGCTAGAAATTTCGCAAACGATCAGATTTGCTCCGTCAACTTTATTTCGACTATTGAAGTAGGACTATATTTTTGGAAAAAGTAATGCTTAATAGGTCATGACAGTCCACTGCAGCACTTATGTACTAGTAAGTCACCCCGACCCTTATGCAAAGGGTTAAAACCTCATATGCTTCATTTCATTTTACTAGGAAGCACCCAACGAACGCTGCGATAAAACGTAAGCCAATCCTAAAGCGACTGTATATTATTAGCTCGACTTGGTGGGGGCACTGCCGTGCCCCCAGATGTTCCTAGAATGGTAAATGAATGCTGCAAACGTTCCACTAACTATAAGCAACTCCTTTGTAAAACTACGGAAAGACAGCATGTCTCTGGGGCATCCGGCCTTTAACTCCGAAGAAGTTTGATTCTCAAAGGAATACGTGCCTCCCTATGAACTCACGAGTTACCCAGTCCCCCAATTAGAATAGCTTATGTTAGCGGATATGTTAGGGATTTCATTGAAGAAGATCGAGATAATTACCAAATATTGTCCAGCTTTATTGCTTCTAGTGTGGCAGGACATTTCAAATGTGCTATTTGTGCCATTTTTGCACATTCGAAATGGTGGTTAAAATGGTTGGTGCTCCTTTTTCGTAGCGAATTTAAAGACGAAACCTGCCAAACTAGGCTAGTATATCTTGGCCTTAGAATCATTTTTCAAGCAAGAAATCATTGCTACCTTTCCGTATAACCTTTCCCCAGCAGGATGATTGGCGAACATTCTTTTTCTTAACAAGTCTACGCTTAAGAGCGTGAAAAAGCAAATACGCTGATGTGGGAACGTAAGTAATTTGTCATATTCGCGTTTCTCCGCCATTTTCCTTCATTTTCTACTATATTAGGGCGGGATCTAGTAATGGATTCGTACGTGAGCCGTTCACGGTTAGTTACTCCACCATCTGCTACATCTTAATTGTGTTGTTATGAGTTTTGTATCGTATTATAAGTATTTGAGTAAAAAGGGTTCTTAACGCGAAAGTGTTCAGGTATATTACCATTAATTTGTATTATTGATTTAATTTGTTGTTAGATTTTTATTGTATTTGTCAATTACATCACACTAATCATCAGCAAATGTTACCTTTTTAACACTTTTAAAACAAAAAATGTCGCAGACCCGTTCGCCCCGTAGTCTCGTCCCTCATAAAACATCAAAAACCTTAAAATGTAAATAAAATAATAATTTAATCCAAACAAAATTTACTTTCAATTCAATCAATCTACAGAGCTAAGCAAGATTCATAACTCCATTCCCGGCAATCCGGAAAAGGGTCAATTTTTAAGTCCCGGAAAATGGAAATACGGTCCGGGTACACTTCGGGTATACTCATAAAATGTTGGAAATAGATTGTCATTTAATTACGCGGCGCTGAGGAGATAAAAAAGAATGTTAAATGTAATCAGGAATTTACGGCCCTTAATAAAAAATATGCTAGATGAAATGGATTGATTGATATTACATAAAATTCTCGCACAGGGCGATTCATTTTTTATTTTATGTGTTAGACACTCCGCACACTTAACTTTTTGTCGGCCGATAGTTTGGCCGTGCTGTTAATCAGTATGAAAGTGCGCAAATCAGGTAGGTACATGGATTTGGTTATTTAATGTTTAGCGTTAAGAGTCGCATCTCAAACTAATTTGAAAATTATAAATAACTTTTAAAAAAATAGAACTGCCTAAAGCGGGAATTTAACCCACGACCTTCCGTTTGCCGGGTGACTGCTTTTCCAACTGAGCTACTTAGACACTGGATGAACCCGTCCAAATGTCCAAGTGTAATAAGTAATACGCTGTTACGGCCAGCGTTTGTTTCATCATCCTACGTATACCTACCTACCCTTAAACATCTAACAGAAATAGGTATTGTTGCAAATGGATTCTGCTAATTCATCATACAAATTGGAATCCCACCAAACTATCGGCTGACTTATGCTCGTTGTCACCATCCTAAATTAAGTGACCCCTACGAAAATAAAATTCCTGTTATGTGTTACCAGTGACCCCTAGACACTTAAAATTAGGTATTGATGGTGAAAACGGACATAAAGGTCTCAATCTGCGGTGGAGTTCAAAATCTACTGAATTCTGTTTTTATAAAAATAAGGGTTAGTCTTACGGAAGTAAAGTGTTACCTACCTACTAACGTTCCTTCTTTGCTCTTATGGCACAATATAATTAAGATACGCGTTGCCATTAGAGCCATAATTCTTAGCACTTAGAACTGGAACTACAGTGTACTCGAACAGACAATTAATAAACTTAAAATAAGTACCTACATAAGCTTGGGAAATGCATGTTATACATTCACAGTAGTTTTAGTAAATAGGTGTTAACCACCATTTGCAGCACAGTAGGACGTTTCTTTATGAAAAGTGCTGTACTTATTGCATAAAAATGCACGTTTAATTTGCTAAGTAGGTGTTCTCTTTACATCGTAGAAACACAAAGCTTCACTCAATAGCGAGTGTAGGGGCGCAAACTAAAAAATGACGTCCCCAAAAAACCGTGCAGGATAATAATATTTAAGTGTTATTTCAATACACATATCGTTATGCTAATGTCGGTTAGTATTCCAACCCAAGCCTGATTCACTTCCCCGCTTCATTGAAAGGTAAGCCGTCACGAAAGATATGTGAATCAGTATGCAAATCCTCGTGATTCAGACTCTTTAGGGCAAGACCTTATGAGCTCATCCTTAGGTCACCGAAGATAAATAAAAAGCATAATTCCAGAAAACAATAAGCTTTTATGAAGCTAACACGCATTTGGAATTATCGATAGCTAAATTTATTTAAAGAGGTAATTGTTTTCTAATAGCATTTTACGGCGCAATTTTAATATGGGTATTCACTGTCATACTTTTCCATACTATGTCCAGATTGTCCAGCCTCTGATTTATGTTGTCATAACATTTATCCGTGAGATGCCTAAAATCTTCCTTTTTCACTTCTAGGGTAGCTACATTTTTTTCTTTTTCTAAACCTCTGATTACATGCCCGACCCTCTTCCATTTCAAACTTTAGACTATTAAAATCTATTAATGAAATAAAAATCATCATTCTTCAATCAAAACTGATCTTATAAAATCACTTTCATTTCGATTAAGACATTCAGTTGCCATTCAGATGCTATCTGCAGATAGCAACTAGCTCCACATAGCCATTAAGTACGGCTTATAAAAGTGCCGTAATACGTCTTGGAGATAACGAAACGTTCCCCGGGGAACGTTATTAACGAACATGAGTTATACTCCGCCGTTTTAGTAATGCGAGTTAATTGGCAAAAGAGTCGCGTTGGCTACTTTGCTATTAGATAGAATTTATCTCATAAGAATTCCTTTTTACCCGACTGCGCCAGAAGGAGAGTTATGTTTTTTAAAAAATAAGGACAGGCTTTTTAAGAAATATACCTAGTTTTTAATGACTTTAAATTAACACGTTGGTTTTTCAATGTCAAAAGTGACTAATACATACTTTTTTGGATATCTGCCTGCCAAAATGATGACTCCTTGTTCGACTCGTATTTCTGACTGCCCAAATGATGAGTCCTTGTTTGACGACAAATATCAATTATTTACTTAACTTTTGCCTTTTGCCCTACCTGTTTAAATTGCATATTATTTAAAAGACAACCAGTAACTCAGGCTTTTTCAAATTATCCATTCTTGTTCTAATCCAAGCGTTCTTTAGTAAGTGCGAATGTTGTACAAGTGCATCGCTAAACTCGTGAACTTGCGGTCAGTTAATTGAAGTTAAAAATGTAGCGCTCGTTCATACGCCAAAAATTGCCTCATGGCAAAAAAACGTAATCTAAAAGATCGCTATTTATGTTTGTAACACGTTTTATCGTCAACTGTACCTGATAAAACACTAGTAAACAAGGTATCACACCGAAGTAAACTAAACTAAGAAGGAGATTTCAGGATCTGTTGTGACACCCCTTTGGTACGCTTTTCAGTTCACCTCAGTTTCAGTCCTGCTTATAGTTAAATTTACAGTTGGAAATGCATTAAATTCACCTAAAATGTCTCTGCTTTTGTATTTCGGAGATGTATTTAGATAGTGTAAGGGATTTAGTTACAAGCTATGACAATAAATTGGAGTGTAACCACAGAATATGGTGTAACTAACATGTGTCTTGTAAATGTTTGCTTTAGTGAGGATTAAACTCACCTCCTACGTTAATATCCTTACCTCATACTTAAACGTCATTCGGGCGTAGGTATTTAAACATTTAGGTCTACTTTGGTCAAACTTGAAGTACCCTGTCTCTCCATTAAGATCTGGTATGCTTAGTCAAGTTTTAATGTCCCTACAACAACTGGGATTATGCATAACTGCAGCAAAAGTTGTTTCTTCCAGTCTTTTTCCGATAGATGTCTCAGTATTTATTACAAAGTACCAGCAAGCAACAGACTGTTAACGCTTAATTCCCGGGATTAGGGGAGTGCTCGCGATCCCACCATAAACCAGGCCCGGCGCTAATGAAAAATATAAAATACGGATCAGTACTGGAATTACAGAGAGAATTGACAATCTACGGCTGTCGCGAATGATGGAGACGGTAATGAGTTTTGCCTTGTAGTTCTTTGGTTTGTTTTTAGACTAGATTAATGATTTCAAAACATGGTGTGACTAAATTGTAGAGCGAGAGAGACATCATTGTCTGAAGATAAGATTTACAACTCTTTACCGGGTGTTAAGAGTTACTCACTAATGACTACTTCCATCCAAGATAATGAAAACTTGTAAAAATACCCCTTATTTTGGAAAATACCTGTTGCGCTCAATAAAATGCCTTGAAAACAAAAGGTGTATAAAATTTGATTACTTTACCATTAAATACACAGTTGAGTATATCAATAATACCTATCGGTATTAAACCATCCGCTTATAGACATAATTGGGTACCTAAGTTAAAAATTCTATAGAAGTATAGGACCGTCTTAACGCTAAAACCACCTTAGGTGTTACTACGGCATTAGGCAGCGTAGTAAACCTGTCTATAAAACGTCAGCCTGCAAACTCCTAATGAAACGTAATAAAACACCGAGGATATACACCGTTAACATTGCCTGGAATAAACACATAAGTACACTTATAATGGTATAAACATAAAGTGTTTTATTATTTTTTCTTCCACGGCGACCAAGTATCGTCTCATTAGTATTTTATTTCTCAACGAGAAAAATACTTTTCTAGATATTTACGTGTCCTTTTAGATAAGTTATTAATTTCCTTTGAGAGATCTACGTTTCGAGTAAAAAAATCCTAAACAAATATGTTCAGCTGGAATTACTTTAGTCTCGCAACAAATAAGCCCTTTTAGTAATGAAAATTAATAGGAACAGCCGTACCATTGAAAGTAACTCGCTATTCGCTAATTTACACGCAAATAAATACAAAGAACAAGCTAAAAGGATCCCATCGGAATTGCTGATAAAACTCCATGAAAAAGGTTTCGCTTCGGCACAATTTTAGGTCCGAAGGGTCTTGAGATTAAAACTGTTTGATGTTCCTTCAACTAGCACAGGCTGGAATATCTTAAGGGAAATTCTTAATTATATTAAGACACTCTCCTTTCACTACAGTATACTTTTATTCGCTTTAATCAGTTTCTATGTATCACTATCGATGGAAAATAATTTCAGTTTTCCTCATCGTCGAAATGTATTTTAACGTCATGCGATCCCAACTCTAGAAATTGAAATACTAAAATTGCTTAAAAATACTTCACTATTTAAAAAAATCTAGATTTTTAACAACTAGGCATATCTAAAAGCAAACAAGTTCTGTGTGGATAAACACGTTAACAAAAACAGCACGAATCCAACCAATTGTTCCAAAACAAGGGATGAAGCAGACGGCTTTGTCAAGTGTTCTCATTATTCGCCAATGTCATCATGGGCATCATTAATTTGTAAAACTTTTATTACCAGCATTTTCCGGGTGTAAACTTTTGAGCGAGCGTTTATGGAAAAATTTCCCGACAACAGCCCGCGAAAATAATGCTTCTTCTCAAACAATATTCCGCTTTGGAGGGAATCTTGATGGCAGGGTTGTCAGGTTCTGCAAACTGGATTTGTTAACAGCTCAAACCATTCCGCTTGCCACAGAAAGATGTTAGCCTATCACTCGCCTCTGGGAAACGTGGTTTTCCTAGGGAGGTTTTAGGGGTTGGTCTAAAATCTCTTAGTAAAATTTTTTGTTGAAGATTTAGTCATAGGGGAGAGTTCGGTATATTGTACCGCCGGGTAAATTGTACCACCCTCATATTTCGTAAAGTATTTATTGAATGTCTGTAATTGCAACACTCAGCGATACACAACTAAATTCAATTAATATCGGCCATGTGGTTTTTGCCGTGACAACGAACACGTGTGTTTTATTTTGAAAAGTATTTTTTCATTGTTTTCAAGTTACTTTTGACAATGCATGTTTAGTTTATAATTTTGTTAAATTTAATCACTGGGTGTTTCTAATATATTATTTAGAAGCGTAAATTAGTGTGCATTACAATTATTTGAAACATTTTTCGGTATTTATTAGCTATATTTTTTACCTATTTTTTAAAAGCACTATCACCTAGTCGGCTAAATTGTACCACATCAAGTTGTATGGAACTTTACCAAAGGATTTTGAATTTTTTTTTAGTAAATCATATTTTGAAGTTATAATAGCGTAGTTATGTTTGACTAACAATAAATGAAAGCAAAAGACTGGCAAAGTAGATAAGGTATTAGTGTGCGTTACGATAATTGGAATTACAAAACTTTTACTTTTAACTAAAACAATATCCATTGTCTATGTTATTAACTACTGTTCCTTTTCGTTACCTAATTTGTTAAGAATGTATCGTATAATATTTTGCCATAGTTTTTTTATAGGCTTGAAATTTATTGAAATCCAATTTAGTAACCCTGTGGTACAAATTATCGAACCGGTTGGCTAAATTGGACCGAAGCTCGGAACTCGTATTTTGTTGATTTGTGCTAAATATACAACAATTGTGTTGATTAATACCTATGAAATAGTAAGTTGAATAATTTATCTTTAATTATATACCATGAACATTAGCAAACACAAAAGAAAACTATGTGTAAAATGGGATTGAAAAAAACTGGTCCAAATTACCGGACTCTCCCTTATCATTCTCGTATTAATTTTATTGAGGGAAAAGGCATTTTATCTAATTATAGCTTTTCCCTTTATTTAAATAAGACTGAGAGTTAAGAATGTGACTTAAATTTTACTTTCTTATGGGATGGATTGGATGATTTTCTTATTCTCAAATAGGTATGTTTAAAATTAGTATGAGAAAGTGTTATAATTTATTACGATTATCCCTATAATGATAGACTAATTTGCTTCATTTTTGAGCTGTAGAAGAATCAGAGATTCAGAGATAAATGACCCGTATATTTTATTTATTTATTTAAACTTATATGCACATAGAACAGTGCACATACAGTGGACTTAATGCCTTTCGGCATTTTCCTCCAGTCAACCTTAGGGACAACTGAAAATAAAGCAGGCGGTATTAAATTGAGGTATTCTGGATGCACCAGCCCTACCATGAGGGTGCAATAACTTTATTAAATCTGTAAACCCCGAGCAGAATGGAGGGTCGATAATTAATTTTCATTAGGCGCGACGGGTTACTTTTAACGTTTTCCCGAATACCCGCAGGAATTTATCATTAGATTTGCATCGAACTTTTTCAACGAAACTGAGACGCTCTTTACAACTTTCCCTATTTTTCTGCGCTTCGCCGTTTTGTGTTTTGTTGGCTGTAAGAAATAAAAGCAGGAGACAACATTCTTGTATAATTTAAAAATCTTTCTTTTTAGTTAAAGTGCTTGTTGTAGATGTCAAAATGAAGAAATCAACGTCACAAATAGGATTGAATTATAATCATAAATCTTTATTTGCCTAAAATGCACAGGTGAGTACAAGGAATAAATGATTGGTGCCGAATAATCTAAAGGTCCTAAGTTACAGAAGAATACTATTACTGGAGGTAAATACAAAAATCCTATCTTTCAATATTCCACAGTTCTTTGCACAAGAGCTTAGTGAAATGTCGTGAATCAAGACCCACAAACCACACAAGAATCTAGCTGGCTTCGCCAGGCCAGACTTACTATTTGCTCATTCTCGTAATACTTATCCGGTGATAGGGCTGTCAGGCATTTTTAGTGGAAAATGTTTGAGACAAAACATTTTAGATTATATGCTTTGAGTTTCTTGCGCCGCTCTTCTCAAACACCGGGCCAGTTTGTCCCAAAAAGGTGGTAAGGTAAAAGTCATAAAGAGTAGGTTCCATTCTAACGTCCCAGACACATGTCTAAGCACTAATTAAGAGCCTATTTACAAAATCATTCTTTGGGGAATTCGGCATTTCATGACACATTGACATGCTGATGATGGTATATGAAGTCAATCACGGAATCACCGCCTTAAAATTCTTTTTAACATAGACGGTGTCAAGGTCAAAGCTATAAAAATAAACTTAATAATCAGTTATGCTGTTGACAGCCCTACTAAAACGTCTCCTCCAAACTAACGCAGTGAGAAATTCCATTTCCTTCGCGTGTGCACAGCGCCGACCCGGAGGCGGGTGCACGCCATCAAATATCTATATGAAGAGGTAAAATGTTTGTCTGTTTGTAAATATGTTTGCAAAACAATCAATAGGATGTGCCTGAGAACTGTTAAGGAAGTCATTTGGCACTAAGTATGCATTGCCTACCAATATTTTTGACAATAAATTACTAAAAGAACTAGTGAAAAGTCATAGATTCAAGCCCTACCTGAAGCTAACTAAAGTAGGTATGACAAATCAGCTTTAACAGTAGCCTCTGTACGCGGCATTTCTAGTATAGATATCGATAAAATGCGTCTGTTCTGATGTAGTCGAGTCATAAGAATCTATCTTAGCGTGAAGGAATAATAATCATCCTCACATTATATCCTAGTTGAGATTATTATAAAAACACGCGATGCAATCATTTAAATAAATAACCTCGAGTACCTTACATTTCTCTTCAAACCGCGGAAACTTCAAACCTCAATATTCAATCCCCTTTGCAATGTACGTAGAAAATTTTCTCTTACAAGGAAAGCCTTTTCCAATCACTACAATACCTCATTTAATAAAACAAATGGTTTCCACGGGGAATATCGTTCGAACAAAATAAAATAATACGGTTCACATTGGCATTTATTTAATACTCTACTATTGCTTGTTTCTTGTGGGTAGGTACTTATTCGTAGGTACTTCATTCTTCTTAATAAGGTTTTAAGCTTTTGAAAAAAAGTAATAGAGGTCTCTTTCAGAATTGATTGGATTACCAATTGTTTTTGTGCTTTTATTTTGCCTAGCAAGTAAACTACTAATCTAATTTTGCTTAATTTTCAGATATATTGAAATTGGGTAATCCCAATCCACGAAAATTTAAGCGATAAATTAGAAAGACATTTTGTATTGTGAACCCTTCATTTCTCACTACAAGCACAGATAATATAATACTAGTCTACAAGGATATTACCTACCAATTCGAAATGTTTTGATATTTTTATAACGTCTTTCTACACTTTTTTTTAAATTAACACCGATATACCTACCTAACTGTTAAGCAAAACATGTCGACCATGACGTAGTCCTGTCAACCACGGAACATAATGCTAGCGCTATATTATTATGCTACAATTACTGACGTCATCTCGTTGACACGCGGCCGGGTTACAAGGAGACTTGCTACTAACTAATTACGCCCGTATTCACAAACATTACTATGAGGTCTCACAGTGCTCGTGGACGCACAGGGTGACACATAAACTAATCACAGAGCTCTACTCAACGCTGTGCGTTCGATTTGCTGCTTCACTTAAGCAAGCATCGTTTGTGAATACGGGCGTTAGTCACGCAGTCTAACACTAAGCACCAAGAAGCTTACGCCCGTGTTCACAAACGATACTTGCTTAAGTGCAGCAACAAATCGAACGCACAGCGTTGAATAGAGCTCTGTGATCGGTTCGTGTGTCACCCTGTGCGTCCACGCGCACTGTGAGACCTCATAGAACTGTTTGTGAATGGCGTTAGGCAGCTAAACTACGGCCTAATTGTTTTTAAGTGTGAGCCTCACTTTTTTTTTTTTTTTTTTTTTTATGTGATATGAGGCAAACGAGCAGACGGATCACCTGATGACCTCACTAACATAACATAAACTTTACCAATTCCAGGCACGCTCGATTAGTAAGGCTTCACGGTGTAGTTTCTACCAGACACACAGTACCGCCTCGCGCTAGTTTAGGGTTGTCAAGATAGAAAGAATAGAATAATGTAATCTCACCTTTTTATGAAAATGTTGCCAAGACGAACTATGAAATAGCTATCATCTTATCTCGTGTAGAGCCAAGCTTCTAACTCTACACCTCAGTCAAAATGTGAGGCATGGCCCCCCTATGTGCTTACCATGAGTTTACGTTAGGTGTGCTCGCTAGCGACTGCGTAAAAAAAATGACATTAATTGTATGACATATTGTGCAGCGCCCCTAGCGGCTACTTTCAAGAAACAAAATCTTCATAAAAATTTTTGACGTACTCGCTAGCGAGCACACCTAACGTAAACTCATGGTAGGTACACTAGTAACTATGTAAGTACTTACTGATAAAACAAGGTAAATACCTATAAAGTTACAATTTGGAAAACTGAAATATGAAATAAGGGTTGGGACTTTGAGAGGAAACAGGATACGATTTTTCACATTTTTAAGCGGACAGTAACTTTTTAAAGTAACTAAGTGTATAATTTGCGAATGTTGCTATAAAACGTGTCTTTTGAGGATGTAGGTTACTGAACGATTTTGTAATGAATTTTGGCAACCCTAAACTAGCAGGCTAACTTCCACATTAAAGTTTGTGTACAAAGAACAGAATCGCGAATGGTTACACGTTGTATTTACCCCAACTCAGTTGCCCGGCAACGGGAACAAACTACTGGCGAATAGAAATAATAAGGTTGAGTTGCACCACCTAACTTCCGTAACTATAACTATTGACTTACTTGACTTATGGTCCTATGTCCCCTAGATGAGGCAGAGGGCGTCCACAACAGTCCTCCATCTCGTTCGGTCTTGAGCTTCTCGCTTGATCTCGCTCCAGGTCTTGCCGATCTTCTTCGCCTCATCCGCTACAGTGCGCCGCCAAGTTTGCCTGGGGCAACTATCACTATAACCGGTGTTTTTTGTATGGAGTTTGACAGACGTTTGTTACAATTAACGGAAGATGGAGAAACTCAGCCTTGGTTTTATGAGACAAAAATGACAGATTGATGTGCTATACCTACCTACAGTCATATTTTCTTGTCTGTAGTCTTATTATAAAGAAACATGTTTATTAAAGCAATAAGTAACGAAACATGCAAAAGAAAACCAGAAAACATCGTCCAACAACTACATTATTTTATGATAAAAATAAACACGTACAGAGAAGCTTTACGAACGTTGTTACAGCACGTTTCAGTATACCAATATGAAATTCATATTTCACTCATACAACGAGGAATCCGTTGAGTAAGGGCTAGTTCCCACTGCGATCCAGTTTTGTTGTTAATGCAGAATCCCGCAAAACCGGACTGTCGTGTGACACACATTAAGGCTGAGTTGCACCACCTAACTTCGACGTTAAGGGTTTTTTTGTATGGAGTTTGACAGGTTATTGACGTTTGTTAAAGTTAAAGTAAGATGGTGCAATCTAGCCTGATGTGTAGATGTGTGTTTGAACTGGTTTGAACCAAGTTACAAAATCTAAAGGATCGGTTTTTTGCAGGACATTGTAAACGGGATGTTCGTGTGAACGTTAACATTCTGTAAAAAACAGTTCCTGCAAAAAACGGGAAGTCTCAGTGGGAACAAGCCCTAATGGAAAAATTGCGAGCGTTTCATTCAACAATTTACAAGTCCGTCCCTAAATTGTTAGCGAATGCGTGCACGGAATTTTGATCGCAGCTGGACGTCTTACATTTGAAATTTTTCGTGGGGTTTCAGAATAAAACGCCTTTGTGATAGTAAGATAATTTCATTTCTAAAAAATAATTCCAGTAAATATAGTCACTAGGGCTTAGAAATAAAGCTCAAATTCGTTACTTTTTAAAAGAAAAATCTACGTTAGGTGCTGAATATAAGTTTCACCTTTTAGACCGTTACGGAGCCGTTATCACGTAAAATGGGACAGAATAAAAATCACGTACCCTTTGAAACTCTGAAATACCTTTCCTTTAATACTTCTTCTTGAATTAAACTTCTTCTTTATGAAGTAATGAAAACAGAACGTTACATAACCTTCATGCAAAATCAAATAAATGTTACATCTTCTTCAGATATTACAGCGATCTACATAATTCAACACTTCATACGCCCACGGATATTCATATACTTACATAAGAATGTCTGTAAAGTGCAATGTAGGACCTAATGTAACGAATGAAACATATCTTTTGCACTAAAGTATGTCGCATTATCTCTAAGGACACGCAACACCGTCATAATAATATTTGCATTCGCTAATGTTCCACCTATTTATGTTTATGGCCTGAGTTAACTGTGCAGTGTTAGCATTGTTTACTTGGTTTGCATTACATTTACTAACACTTCTGAGTTAAAATTCTATTGAACATAAAACCCAACTACGACAAAAACGTACGCTGAAAAAGTATAAAACAAGATTTTCAGAATACTGAACTAAACAAAGTTGCTAATGTAGTTGCATAGTAATTTTCATGTTTGGAAAACCGCAGTCGCACGTTGTCAAAGTGCTATGGTAAGTAGTTATCTGGGCAGGCAAAAGCTAGATGTATTTCATAAATAACGTAAAACTAAGGCCTCTGCGCAAAAAAAATCAAAGGCATTTTTCTTCTTCTATACGTCTGTCAGTGACATTTCCGATCGAGTATGTTTTCAAAACATGTGCATTCATTATTTATTCACTGAATAATGCATAAATCTCCCAAGTTACACACATTAACTAACTTTTCATAGCTGCTATTAAAGATAAAAGGACCAAAGGGGAAATTATTTCCAATTAGAACTCGCCATTTTCCCCATAAACTGGCAACTTGTTAACAGATCATCTAACAAGACCGATTGAGCTGTCAGATATAAATTAATACTCTTGACGGGGCTTCCCCGGAAGTAACCGCGGGGCGTATCAAACTTTTTCAATTTTCGGCACGCCGCGGCCGCGACAGAATAGTAAATGGGGGTAGTTGGGGACAAAAGACTAACATGTTGAAGCGTATAAATCGTTGTGCAACCAGAAAATGTGGATTCATAAAGTTGGTGCTAAGGCGATTTTATTGGAAACTACTAGACAAGCGTTGGGAGGAAGTCTTTGACTTCCGTTGTTCTAGGTATTTAATTTGGCTGTATGATTTTATGATTTATGTGATATTTTGATTGTTCCATGTTTTATTGTTTTGCTTCTGTGTTGAGAATCGTCTCAGCAAAGTACCATTATAAGTATTATTTAAAAATATAATCATATTAAGGATGAAAAGGCTATTTGACTCGATAATATTGCAACTTATCCTTAGTGAAAATCTTGGCGCTGCTGTCAAAACGTTTAATTTGAAATTTAATTATATTTTTTTACCTTCATATTAGCATTAAAGAAAATAAAATGTTTGGAAAAACCATCACAGTAAAATGCGCCTTAAGGACCACTTAAAATGGCGTCGACAGCAACCTGAATAATTAAAAGCTCAAATAAATTAAATTGCCTTCAATTGGATCAGCCATTGTTTCCAATCGCGCACTTGGGACCAGACGTTTTCTAATTGTTTTTTAAATTTTCCTTTGCTGAAAATCTGTAATTAGGTGGAGTGAAAACCTTAATGGTTTTATCGTAATTAAAAACTCACTAAACATTTTTATCTATCATGTTGGTTGTAACGACTGACGTCATTCTCAGATCCCTCTTTCCCACTGGGCACTCTAGCCACGTGCCCAGGGCCCCGCAATCGAGGAGGCCCCCGTCTGTTCTCATAAAAGATCTTTCACCAGATGAGAAGTGAAGACGGCCCTGGTCATTCTGGTGTCCCTTTTTGATCCGCCAAAGCCAACTGACACTTGAACTTTATTTTTGAGTCAAGCTGAACATTATGACTCTTATGCAGCTATTGACTGTACAATCAAGTCTCTAACGTCCTAGCCAAAGTGGGAACAATCCACAAGGTGGTTTTACACGTGTGTTAAAACTACTTCAATTGTAAAAGCATAGAGAAGTTGTAGTGGACGGTAACCATGACGTCCACTAACGGTATAATACCAAGTGACGTTTCATTCAGGATTTTCGAGCCAGCCCCGACTTTGGCGGTCGGCTCAGACGGCTCAGCCGGCCGAGAGAGTGCACAACCGTGTCCAACTTGCGGCACAACTTAGTTTCCACTACGGCTAATACGGCCTCACTACTCAACTAAGCTGAATTAATTCCGAACTAATTTTTTGTCGAGAAAATTTAAGCTAAGCTAGATGGCAGAATCTCGTTTTTATTCCTAAGTATATACATAGATAGGTCTGTTGCTTACTCTTGATAACAATCTGACTTGAGGGTGCAGATGAAGTTGCCCAGAAGCCTGTTCAGTTATGGAAGGATTTTAGGGTTGTAGGAGTTCAAACAAAAAGATATAATAAAATCGAAAACATGATGACGTATCTACCTAGATAATAATGACATAAGTATTAATAGTTGTAATGTCTTTGTTTCAGCAAGCACCAACCTAGTGGGCAAGTTCACGCAGAGCGTCCGCCGGATAGTACAAGACGTCAAGGATGAAGGCACTTCAAGTGAGTACCTATTACCATGTTATTTCTTATTTGTGGCACACTTCTACATACCTACTTACACTTTGGTATCGTAGAATCTGAGAATCATACTGTGTATAGTTCTTTCTTTAAAACTATCTTTAAAACGTGCAGTAGGTAGGCCTACTCATAAGAAGTTTTCGATAACTCGTAATAATGTACAATAAACACTGTTAATCAATTTAAGTACTTTCTATGAGCTCTTTAAGAATTTTCTTAATAATCTGTATAAAAATATTTGACGTCACTCTTGTAGTGTTGGTTTTCAAAGTCAATTAACTGAAAGACTGTCGATTCCAAAGAAAACGAGTTTAAATGAGTTTGTTTTTCTTGTTCTTTCGTCTTATTTGTTAACTAGCGGCCGCCCGCGACTTCGTACGCGTGGATCCCGTTTTACCCCCTTCATCTATCTTACGCGGTTTAGATTTTTTCATACAAATGTTTTTTCCCGCTAACTCCCGTTCCCGTTGGAATTTCGCAATATCCTGTTGTAACTAAGCTTTAAGTTTACTAAGGGACCTGCATGCCAAATTTCAAGCGTCTAACTTAAGCGGTTTAGATTTTTCATACAAAAGGATTTTCCCGGTAATTCCTGTTCCTGTGGGAATTTCGGGAATTCCTTTCTTAGTGCACCTCTACGGTACCTAAGCTACGTCCCTTATAAATTTCAAGTGCCTACGTTTAGCCGTTTAGGCTGAGCGTGGGTATGTCAGTGAGTCAGTCATACAAAAGGAATTTCCCGCTAATTCCAGTTCCCGTGGGAATTTTGCAATATCCTGTTGCAACTAAGCTTTAAGTTTACTAAGGTACCTGCATGCCAAATTTTAAGCGTCTAACTTACGCGGTTTAGATTTTTTCATACAAATGTTTTTTCCCGCTAACTCCCGTTCCCGTTAGAATTTTGCAATATCCTGTTGTAACTAATCTTTAAATTTACTAAGGTACCTGTATGCCAAATTTCAAGCGTCTATCTTACGTGGCTTAGATTTTTTCATACAAATGTTTTTTCTCGCTAATTCCCGTTCCCGTAGGAATTTTGCAAAATCCTGTTATAACTAAGCTTTAAGTTTACTAAGGTACCTGCTTGCCAAATTTCAAGCGTCTAACTTAAGCGGTTTAGATTTTTCATACAAAAGGATTTTCCCGCTAATGCCCGTTCCCGTGGGAATTCCTAAGTATCCTATAACCTGCCCAGGAGTATGAAGAATAATTGTACCAAGTTTCGTTAAAATCCGTCGAGTAGTTTTTGTTTCTATAAGGAACATACAGACAGACAGACAGACAGACAGACAGACAGACAGACAGACAAAAATTTTACTGATTGCATTTTTGGCATCAGTATCGATCACTAATCACCCCCTGATAGTTATTTTGAAAATATATTTCATGTACAGAATTGACCTCTCTACAGATTTATTATAAGTATAGATAAAGTCAGGTGCGGTAAACAAACTTAATGATATTTCTACAAATCTGTTCGAATTCCCGTAAATCTATCTCTATCTTTGTATCATTACCAAAATCAGTAAAACTATTGAAACGTAAGCCAATCAACTCCTAAAACCGAGTCGCATTTCAATGGCGCCATAACGAGCGGAGCATCCAACCAATTCATTCCGCGCTGAGTCCGAATACAAATCCAAAGAATAGTCGGGCAAACAACGTGTTAAGCATTGTTGGGACGTTGAGCCGAATTGATTTGTACAGCACATCAGAGTAGACATTTTTGTTGGAATATCACACGTATTGCAACTAGGTAAGGTGCTAAAGTTTTTACCTTGATGTGCTCGCAATAAACAGTAAAGTTCGATGCGGTCGGCGACAGATACAAAATTTCCAACTTTAGTCCATTTTGGATAAAATTTAAAAAAAATACTTAACTTTCTAGCTTTTGCCAGACAACAAACAATAATACTGTAAAGTTTCATCAAAATCCGTTCAGTTCAGTCTGTTTTTGCGTGAAAGAGTAACAAACATCCAGATATCCAAACATCAAAACTTCCGCATTTATAATATTAGTAGGATTTAGAAAATTTCAAATCCAATGCAATTCGTAATTTTGAATTACTTTAATGTGCTGTAAATTATAAAATATTGCCGACTTTTGTATTATTCGATATTGTTCTACCCGAATCATCCTTTAATAAATAGACATCTATTGATACTTCGAATAATTGATTTTAATTGCTTGCATTACCAGATGTTTTGTTATTAATGCTTTCAAATTAAAGCTTAAGCCGTATCGATAAATGAATCAATACGCAATCGATTATCACGCACCACTAGTTGAAAAGAGATCGCAATAAAATGCCGATTCCGCAAATCACCTTTTTTTTTTTTTTTTTTTTTTTGCGGGGAAAAAATGCGTTGAATCGCATACCTACCCTGCGGGGACAGGGTAGGTTATGTGGGGCTCACCAAGTCAGAAGGACGAGGCATACCCACTAAAAAGACCCCGGTGCTCCGTCACTCGCCATAAGTGGGAGGAAACTGTGGGTTTCCGGACAAAGCCTTCTCTACCACAGCCCCTCCCGGCGATTGCCCGCCTACACGGCGGGCCCTACAAGCCCCCCAGGACGGGGGGCGACAGGAACAGCTGGAAGCACACAGCTGTTCCCGTCCGACGGTGGTGGTGGCCTGTGCAATGCAGGCGGGGGCGCCCCCACGCCCCCGGCCCGCTGGCCATCACCGAGGAGAGGAAACTGGAGGCGATCATATTGTCGCCTCCTCTGACCCCTCCGCCGTCGCCGGAGCGAGGGCGCGTTTGGATCATCCTCGCGCTCTCGCTCCGCGGCTTCCTTCTGAGACATCACGTCTTCACAGAAGGATGCTATTGCCACCCAGGCCTCGTTGCTGTCCAGCATAGCTTTGACTATACTGGGCAGCACAAGGTCCCGGCCTACCGCCGCGATAAGCGTATTGCGCTGCGGAGCCCACGCCGCACATACCGCAAGGGTATGGTGCGCCGTGTCCTCCGCACCGCCACGACACGCGTGGCAGGACGGCGTCTCTTCCCTCCCAATGCGGTGCAGATATGAGCCAAAGCATCCGTGCCCGGTCAACACCTGCACCAAATGGAAGGAAAGGTACCCGTGCGGGCGCTCGAGCCACCTTTCTATGGTTGGCGCGAGCGCATCCAAGGTTCGGCGGCCCGACTCGGCAACGGCGAGGTGGTCTGCCCACTGCTGGACCACAGTTTCACGAGCCTCGCGCCGAACCGCCTCCCTCTCCTCGAAGGCTGGGTGTTCGCCCCGCTCTTTCTGGGCCGCCATCCATCTGTAAACGGCGGCCTGGACATGCGCTTCTAGCTCCCAGGGACCCCCCCAGGGCGGGGACCCCCCCCCGCCAAGGCGCATGCTGCGTCGAAGCCGACGGTGCGATACGCCCTGGCTACCCTCTGGGCGATGGCCCGTTGGGGTCTCCGGAGGTGGGCCGCGTTCCCCCTCCTGTCAAGGGTGTCAGCCCATATGGGAGCCCCGTATAAGGCCATACTCTTAAGAATGCCGGCATAGAGTTGTCGGCATTTCGCCCTAGGACCCCCCAAATTTGGGAGCAGCCACGAGAAGGCGTCGGCTGCCTTTCTTAGGCGCGGCGACATGTTGGCGAAATGTGCGCCAAACTGCCACCGGCTATCAATGATTAGGCCCAGATATTTGAACTGGGCCTTGACATCGACCCTAACACCTGCCACCATGATATGGGCATCAGGAGGGATCTTCTTACGGGGCCCGTGGAAGTAGATGGCCTCCGTTTTATGGAGAGCCACTCCGAGCCCCAAACGCCCTATTCTGTTGGCGACCGTTGTGCCACCTGTAGCGGCCAGGCAGGCCGCCTCGTCATAATTCCTCCCCCGGGCAGTTACAAGGGTATCGTCTGCATAGCAGATGATGTCCATGCCCGGGGGAAGGGCGCCGCGCAGGACCCAGTCATATCCGATGTTCCACAAGATCGGACCAAGGACGGACCCCTGTGGAACACCGGACTTGACACCATGTCGTCGAAGTTGGCCGGCTCTGTCCACGAACAGTATCTCTCGGTTCGACAGGTAGTCGGCCAACAGACCCTCTAGATAAGAAGGCACCTCGTGGTATCGAAGCGCCTCCAATATGGTGGTGTGGGGGATGGTATTGAACGCGTTTGCTATATCAAAAGATATAGCCATCACACCATCCCCTGTATTCACTGCCTGCTGGACGAGGCCTTTTAAGCGGGACACAGCGTCAATGGTCGACCGGCCTGCCCGAAAGCCAAATTGGGCCTCAGAAAGATTGGGCCCATTTTCCGTCAAGTGCTCGACGAGGCGGTACGCTATGATGCGTTCGAATAGTTTCCCTACCTCGTCGAGCAGGACTATAGGCCTGTATGCAGAGGGGGAGTCAGTTGGGCGACCCTCCTTGCGCAACAGGCACAGCTGCCCCTCCTTCCAGGGTTTCGGGAACTTTCCGATAGCAAAGCACTGGTCGAAAAGCTCCCGGAACCGACTTTCCAGTTCTGACGAAGCCAGAGCCACAATCTTGGCCGGGATACCATCGGGACCAGGAGCCGTCTTTTTGGCGCGGATTCTTAAAATAGCCGCGCCAAATTCCCCGTTTGTGATACAAGGAGGAGCGTCCTGAGCGGTTGGACTAGCTGCCCTGCGGCGATCGGCCATTTGCGGTGGGGTGAAAGAGGCAGGCTGACTCGGAAAGAGCGCCTGCACAACCCTATCCAACAAAGTCGGCTCCATGGTCTCGGTTAGCGGGGGGCCGATAGGGCGTAGCTTATTTCTGGCCGCCTTATACGGCCTCCCCCACGGATCTTCATTCAAGCTTGTCAGCATCTCGGCTCTAGCCCGATCCTTGGCGGCGCCGATTTCCGTCTTGAAGACCCGTTTCGCCTCCACGTAAGTGCTATAGAGGCGGGCCTCATTTGATGGATCTCGGACTGCGCGGCGTCGGCTCCTAGTGTAGGCCCTCCTAGCCGCATTGCAGGTGGCCCGCATCTCTGCCAGCTCCATTGACCACCAGTAGACGGCGCGGCGAGGGGGAGGGCGGCGCGATCGAGGCATACTAGCATCGCACACCTCGGTCAGTGATTCCCGTAGTTGGGTGGCTGCCAGGTCTACGTTTGCAGTCGTCACAGATGGCTCAAACCACGCCTGCACAAAAGCGGCCTCTTTGGCCATCTGCCGGTCAAGGCGGGTGATCGCCCACCTGGGAAAAGGGGAAGCTCTTGGACGGACCACTCTCTGTGGATCGTGGTTGGAGACCTCAAATCGGATGAACCGATGATCTGATAGGGTCTCCACCAGTTCTACCCTCCAGTTTTGCACACGCACGGCTAGAGCGGGGGTGGCGAACGAAACGTCTACCACAGACCCTCCCCGTTGTCGCACGCACGTGTGTATTGTCCCTCTGTTTAATAGGGACAGACCACAAGATGCTGCCCATAGCTCGACGGCCTCACCTCTAGAACCAACATCACGTCCCAACCAGGATTACGGAGGGTGCCATTGTCGGGCAATTTTAATATAATCAGCTGGGCTATTCCGAAACGTTGCTTAGTAGTTTCGAGTCTATCTATCTCAGTCGCTCATACTGGCATCTCACTTTGCGCAAGAGAGATGGCATCATTCGAAACTTCGACGTTTTTCGGAGTAACCTCACAGTTATTTGCGTCTGCGGTATTGTGCGAATTGTTATTTGTTACGCTGAATGCCGTTTTATTAACGAATAATCGTGTGTGGCTTTATTCTACGGTCACACGTCAGACTGTACATTTTCGTTGCAAAATACCCTGTATTACAAGGAGATAAACGCCAGTAAGCTTAGCTTGATATGATGTTACTGTATGCTATACAATGCGTAATTTTAATTGGAATCGGTTGCGGCGGTGTTTGCGTTGAGCACACGTTTGACACAGCGAAAAGTAAGACCGTGAATTAATTAAGATCATTTTGAAATATGCTTGTCAAAGCAAAACAGCATTAATTAGAAGAAATTAATCAGCGAATAAGATCTAACCTGTGATGGCCGTTTTCCACCAAAGCGAATTATGCGGTAACAAGCGGCATAGCGGGCAGGGTTTCCACTGAAGCGGGAAGAAACTGAGAAGTGCGGATATTACTTTTCTTACTTAGATATCGTTATCTCGTCCCCGTTCCACTCGGGGCGACATATTTTGTATAGAATTCTAGTTATTCTCCGTTCTGCTTATCAGTTTCCACTGAAGACAAGACGTGTACCCAAATAACAAAATTCGATTAGTTTCTTAGAACACATCTTGTCTTTTCTCGTCTCCGCTTTGGTGGAAAACGGTCCTTTTTAAATAGCCACTAATTGCGTGAAACGACAACTAACATTCTCAGAACCATCAGCCTCAAGAGATTAAAAAATAAATCCATCTGAACCTAATTGATCCACAGTCCCGCTTCCATTAGCGTTATTTATTGGCTTTTCGACCGTTCGTTTGCGAATATGTTTAATTAAACTCGTCGATAGGTTAAAATATTACCCCACCTTTAGTTTTCAGTTCATCTCCGCGTCAATAATTCAATTAATTATTTGCACGTTGCTGTAATAACAACAGTTTGTGTTTTATATTCGGATAGTGATTAATATGCAATCACGTTGAAGCTTAATTTAATTAGTCAATTTGTTTTATTTTGTATGTTCAAATCACGTAAACACAATGCGCACTTAATTAATTACCTACATGTACGTACGTTCTATGTGTTCAGTTGCCACCAACGCGGAGACAAAAACAAGAGATGTGTTTTGAACAAACAGATTTCTGAACCGAAACTGAGTGGAGAGATGTGGTAATAACAAAATCTGATTGGTTATTTGAAACAGTTCCTCTCGTCTCCTCTCCTTCCGCTTTGGTCTTATACTCGTCAGTAATCGACGCAACGCAACTGTTGTTATTGACATTTATCATTTAAATAGTACGAGTATAGTTATATCTCAGTTTCACCCAGCCTGACAAACAATCTTTATTTTTAAGTCCTAATTCCTAATTCTCGTCCACCAGGCGGGCAGACGAAAGAGGAGGTGATAGAAACCAACGAGCGACTGCGCAACGTGCGCGTGCGCCTCGACGAGAACTACGACACGGCGAAGAAGGCGCTTGTCACGCTCATGGCGCGCTACAGCGAGTCCAAGGCTCAGAGGAACGTCTTCACCAGATACGCCATGCTGAAGGCCATGATAAAGGTAAAACTTTTTTTGACTACTTGTATTAGAGTGTATTTCCAAGTGACTAAAGCCTGGTCCGTGAGCACGTAGAATTTTGTCCAATGACCCCAAGCTACCATCCTTATCGCTCGCGCGTAATTATGTTGCTGTCGCGCTCGCACACTCACTGCGGGCGCCCGTCGCACAGTCGCGACAGCAATATAATTACGCGCGAGCGATAAGGATGGGTAGCTTGGGGTCATTGGACAAAATTCTACGTGCTCACGGACCAGGCTTTAGTGTAAATCAATAAGCTACTAGACTAGACTTATCTGTGCTACTAGTATATGAGACCTCCGAATGCTCCGAAGTCCATGCGATTCTTGATAAAGTTTCTGATACTCGTACCTATCTGAGATGCCTCTTTAATAACGCCATAAAACATTTCTAATGAGATATCTATGACAAACTTACGATCAAACTTACGTTTTTATTCAGATTCACAATTGAATGACATTGCGAAAAGTAGATTTGAACGTTTGCGTTTACAATCAATATGCTACCTACATATACCTGCCCCACGGTGGCAGAAGTTGCAAAAGTGAAAAGTAAAACCAGTTCGCAATGCTGAAAGTCGTGATCAAAGTGAGAGTAAACTAAGAAAATTATCCTAGGGAGATGATAAAACTGAGGTAACGAGTTCTTGAGTTCTGAAAGGGACCGACTTGGTAATAGGGCTCAAACTAAATAGAGCAGCGATGAATGCAAAGTAGCACGCAGCGCTGTTACTGAATCTTCAAGATTAATGAGTCATGGTTTAAGTAAGGAGGATCTTAATAAACAGTCATAGAGATTAGAATCATTTCTGATTTATGATGTATCGAAGATGAGTCGTGCCTAATCATTGGGTTTCGTGCGACCGTTGATGCGCTTCGTGAAATGGCATATCCAAGGTCTGCTTTATAAGGTCAGATCACATGCTGATTCTCAAGATGTTAGTACTCAAAGTTGAAAACGTCAATCAAAAAGGTTTCCAAATATGTTTTTATTGCTATTCAAAACTTTTAAGACGTATAAAATTAATTTCCTTATAAACTTTGTCGTGGCAAAATTTAATTTGGGAAAGGTCACATTTAATAGTTAAAAGTGCATACGCGTTGATTAAGCATCAAGTAAAATTTACAATTGTACCATTTCATACGACGAACTTCATGCCTTTTAAACCAGTAGTGCCAGTGCCAGAAGATGGGGTTAAAGAGCCATTCGCGTTTACCACCAACCGTATTAAAAGTTTTTCATACCCATAATGCAGAAGCCACAGCTGACACATGCATTAAGCAGACAACATTCCGCCACCTTTTTCCGGGCTATATTGTCATGAATACCTAAGCAATCCCAACGGCGGACTGTATTCTGTTAGTTGAATTGGCAACTTCTTTCTTAGGCCCATGTTATGAACACGAAAAAGGACATCCCGGTAGAATTTAAATGCAAAAATAGATTCATGTCTGCGATTAATCGCATCGATTAATATTTGGATTAATCCAAATATTACAAAACATAGGTTTGAGCATATAGACTTCATCATCATCATTTCAGCCACAGGACGTCTACTGCTGAACCTAGGCCTACTCCAATGACTTCCACATCGCACGTTTGGTAGCGGCCTGCGTCCAGCCTTCCTGCTACTTTTATCAGGTCCTCGGTCCACCTTGTGGGTGGACGTCCCACGCTGCAACTATAGACTTACCTGAAGAATAAACAGTATAATTATAAACAAAGTTATTTCGTAGACCTCAATCAGAGAATCGCTGAATTGATCGCATCGTTAAAGCATACAACGATACTACCCTACACTACTACGCTATTGGCCGCCTTTTTTTAGCTCGCTCTATCTTTTATCAAACTTAAAAAAAAAGATCTTCAAGTGTAGATTTTTCTGTAGAGTTTTCTGTTCGGTTTGGTTGGTGGTAGGGCTTGTTCTACACCTGGCTAGCTACCACCATCTTATCTATTATGTCTGTCGCTATAACAACAATGTGAACAGCATTGTTGTGTTCCGGCAGTTAGAGGTAAGATAACCAGTTCCGCTGTGGTTGAGGATTCCGGGTGAAGCTCGCTTCCACCTTCGGCCTGATCGTCACTTACCATCAGGTGAGATACAGGCCAAGAGCTTCCTCGTTGTGGATAAAAAAAAGGTAAAATAACAGTCGCTCTTTAACAATATACATTTGCTAAGACTTTATCATCCGCGCTGTCTTTGAAGGCAGATGTTTGCGACATTTTATTACATTTTGAGATGGCTCGATTTATCTTCGCAATGCAGTCACGATCTCTACAGGAGTGATATTCGTTTTGCAAACTGCGTGACTTGTAACTGAATAGTTTTATTATCGACGGGTTGAGAGATCATATCAAATATTCATACATTCCTTATGATCTGTTCGATTAGGAATGGCAGAAATGTTATTTATGAGTACGATACACGCTTTTATGGGACAGGATTCGTGCGTCTCCTTGTTAAATTATCAATATTATAGCAGAACCAGTCTCATTCGTTTGCTACTATTGCAGTAGCCAGTCAGATTCAACAAACAATCGCTTGAATAATATAGAATATTCCCAAGCTCCTAGTAATCACCTCTTATTATAATGCTATTTATGAAAACCGCAACAATAAGCATAAAATGAATGTACCTATGGGCCGTTATTCCAAAAGCACGGTTACTGTAACGGTGCAAAATTCGCTATAATATTTGGATAATACTAGCTGACCTGAATTTAGATGTGGAAATGCGGCAGGAAAACCTAACAAGAACAATAACAATTCCACCCGTCCCAAACAGATATTGGGACTTGTTAAACCCTAATTCCTTAAAGAAATCCCCTGCCCAGCAACGCCTAACAAAATTCCATACTAATCTAACTAGTTTTCTTCGGGACAGCAATAATTGGGTGAAAACAGTGTAACTGAGTTAGCAATCTCGAGGTGACTACGTGCTCTTGGAAATTGGCCCTTATAGCAAGCGAGTCACGTCTCACTAACCTCCCGTTAGTCAAGGTTCCTACTGAATTTCGGGCTCCCATTATATCTGGTGTGCGTTGAATGTAAAATACGAAAACAATTAGATTTCGGTTCGGTATTCGCTAAATATTACCTTTTTTGTTTGATGAAAGACTAGCGCTTTGGGGGAAAAGTTTTTGGCTTCGATATTCCGTTGGTTTTCCTTTTCAAGGTCTATAATTTTCTGAGGCAGGTAAATTTTACCCTTTGGTGATAATTCTTCTGTTCCTGCTCCAAATTAACTCAAAGTAAAACAGATCACTTTAAATTAACATCTCTTTCTTCACAATTTGTTACATTTGAGATGTAAATATAAAACGTTTTACATATTTTCGGATTCATTTTCCGGCTTGATACCGAATAGAATTGAGGCTATCAAATTAACTGCTCCACTGGAGCTTGCAAGATTTAATTTATTATCTGTTTAAGATGTAGAGGCTAAGTATAGATTTGAAGCTCAGCTTTACATATCAATTCGTTTAATAATTTAATCAATCTCAATCTTCTATCTACTCTTGAATATTGTAGATACATTGCTGCATTTCATTTCGTAATTTTATAATATTAAAACCCCCGAAGAAAAAGTATCAGGTTAAGATGAGAAGAATACTTATAAAAGTAAATTTGTATTTGAATTTGAACAGGTTATCTATTGGTTTGGGACTTTGGGACACTTTGTGTAGAGACGAGACAAGACGAGACGTGTATGATCTATGCATCCATCTTCTCAGTTTACGTTAGGTGTGCTCGCTAGCGAGTGCGTCAAAGCAATCTATGAAGATTTTAGGTCTAAAAATAGCCGCTAGGGGCGCTGTACAATATGCCTTACATTTAATGTTAATTTTTACGCAGTCGCTAGCGAGCACTTCTAACGTAAACTCATGGTAAGCCTACTTACTTGTATTGCCTGTATAACATCGTTCACTGTGGATCGACGGAAATCGATCACAAACTACTTACAAACAAAGTAAACGGTTTCCAAAGTAAATACAAGTTACAGATCAACCCTGTATTCGAGTACCTAATAATCTGTTTGGCAATCTTATTATGTACATTGGTTGGCCTTAAACTTAACATTTGGGATTGTATTATGAAACTAATTTCATTAGAAAAGTCCAACGCATCGTCAACGAAACAAAATTGAAAAGTTTCCTCAATTGATTTTGACCTTACTATAAAAAAATAGAGCGTCATTTCATACAAAAGCTAGAAAACACTAAATATTTCAGATAATTTATTTACGCTACAAATAATTCGGATTCTAAACTAACATTCGCACAAATAGCTTAAATTACGAAGAGAAACATTCCCCGTTGTTCGATGTTAAATTAATTAGCGCAATCAAAAACATTAACCATTTACAAGCCGACTATTAACAATGTTTAAACATTAATCTTTAGTTAGGAAAATAAACAAATCAATCAAATCGCTAGAATGACTTAGGCTCGTAAAAGCGCTTTTTAAAAGCCTAATTAAAAAAATACTTTTTTAAAATTCCGAAATTAAACTGTAGATACAGTTGCACCACTTTAACTTTGACCGGTGTTTTTGTATGGAGTTTAACAGACTTTTGACGTTTGTTATAGTTGAAGTAAGATGGTACCCAGACACAAAGATCCTAGTGTAACACCTACTCGTACTTTTATCACATTCCCAGTCACACACCAGTCATAGTTATTCATCTGAATTAACAAGCAAATAAAAAACACGCAAAGATAAAAAGAATCAAAAGCTTCGTATGAAAATTATACTTGGCAGAGTCTGTGAAAGAGCGCAATTAATTCGTTCACAAAATAACCAAGTGTACGTTTCAATGGGCCAAAAATGAGCAGAAAATATCGCGTGAACGGACGACGGCACATACCTAATGGTAAACACTGTGAATACTGTGATGTTTTATTCAGTAGGAATACGAGTGATTTTGCAACTTTAATGTGTAGTCTGATGTGCTGTGGACTGTACCCTAAACAGAAGCTCCAAACAGAGGAATTTAACATTTCAAAGCTGTAAAGGTTTTCATTAAGGACGGTAGCGCCTCTAACGTTGCTAACAAAATGTACCCCTTCCTCTTGGTTACTATATTAAATTTCCAACCCAGAGTTATTATTTTTAAAGGACCGATGCGGATGGAAATATCTAGTTTATATAAGTTTATTTTCAACTTGGAAATATCATACTGTTTTCAGTGTAAACCGCAATGGTAACCCTTTCATTTATTTTTTTCTTTTCACTTCTTATAACTTACCTACAGCTTTTCTAATTGCATTATCGTATTTAAGTTCGGATACTTTTTAATTAAAGGCCCTTTCAAAGCACTTACTCTTCTTTTTGTGTAAAATTCAACTAGATTGGCTGAAAGAAAGTCCTTCTAATTCAAACGCTTTATTAGTATGTAGACCCTTTTTGGGGCATATAAACATATTCCAAAAGTACTTTCAATGGAATCCGCCTATACAAGTAACCTTTCAAAGTTCTTTACCTAACGTAAGTAAGTAACCTAAACTTCCAAGGTTCTCAATCAAACTTACTCTACAACTGAGTATATGACGACACAGTAATAGAGATGATATCGATGAGCAAAATGCGTCTACAATCAATCATGGCGACCTTTGAGTGATGGTATCACGACGAGCGTAGGTGGTAGGCTTACGTTCATTATCTGATAAGCCCAAAAACGTGTTGCAAGAGAGAATCAAAGTATTGTTGAGTAAAAACCAGTGGATTGAACTTTTAGTTATGCTGAAACAATTGATGATAGAGTTTGTCATAGCCGATACAAATCTATTTACAATGAAGATACTTAATTAAGAGATAAGGATTATAAGGGGTAATATCTACAGTCAAGTTACTGGACCAAATACTTATTGAAATTAAACCAACCATACGTTTGGTTTTAGTAGAGTTTATGCGTCATTTCAAAATAAATACAATATTGTGCTAAGAAAACTAAAACAAAAGCCACAATTTTTAACTTGTTTTCACTATCGGTAACCAAAACTAGTTAGAAAGAAATTCACAGATAACAGAAATCTATAAAGCTTGCAATAAAGCTTATCTTTCGTCAAATTGAAACTGCACTGGCTTCAGGATTCAGTTTGATACTTTTAGTAAGTTTCTAAAGCTTCAAATGAATTAAATGGATACCTACACCAATTTTCATTTATACTAAAACTTAAAACTGATATTATCCCAATCACTTCATCCAAAGATTGTAATCTACCCCAACTCAAAAGCTTCAGCAATACTGCTAAAAAGTCGAATCAGCACACACAGCCACTTCGGCGGATAGGTAATTAAATTGCAGAATCGTGCCGCCGCCTCTTCATACACTTTAATCGGGGATGTTATGGATATCCGTAACCGTAACCGAAACTTTCGGATATCCGAAGTAACAAAATATCCGAAACCGATTCAAAAGTTTCGGATAAAGGCGGAGTTTAAATCTTATTATTTTTTAATATTTGTTACTGGTCTAGCATTCCCTGGCACCTTCTAATATCCCCGCCTATTTTACATTTATCATAGGCGTCATTATATGTAGTACATAAAGTGCCTATGTGGGTCACGCAGCATCTTGCTATTTGAATTTTACATTTTTTAATTTCTAATATCCATAAGCGAAATTATCCGAAACTTTCGGATAATCCGAAATAATTTCATATCCGTAACCGTAACCGAAACTGATATCATATTATTTAATATCTGTAACCGTATCCATATCCGAAACTTCATATCCTTAACATCCCTAACTTTAATGAAAGAACGAGATAGCGCTAATTGGAATTGTAGAGGATATTTTCTCGATGGCCGTGATTGCAGCGGCGGCGAATGGTTAACAAACACTAAACACTGGGTTTTATTAAAGGGGAAATTGTTCTTTCAAGTGGGGTTGGTTCTCAATAGTGATTATAGATTGGTTGCTGTTAAATAGAAATTGCTGTGTTTCTTTCAGTTCTTTCTTTCTTTGCATATTGCAAATATCCGTTGAAACTTGCTTTTCTGGAATGTTGAAATATGGGTTTTAGAAATATGAGTAAGACTTAATAACGCATTTCTTGCTCTACTTTCGAAACATTGGTGCTAACCTTATACTCGTAGAAAACTATTTAGCTAATACTCTTTTTATTCACGTCACAAAAACAACTACGAGTAATACAAAAGCAGGGAAGCGACTTCATGCAGGGGGGTAGTTGTTGAATCTTTGTTTTAAAAGTCGCAAGCAAATTAACATAACATTTGGCAGTAAAAGTAATGTAGGCAAAGCCGAATGAGAAGCCCAATCTCCCCGTTCATAATGTTTTAACATACCATTGCCGGATCCGTCATAAATATTCAATTTATCCCCTGGCTTTGCTCTTCCGAGTTTTCCTTTCCCGTAGTTGCATAACAAAATCAGAAACTTGTAACGAAATTCCCGTTTTTTAGAACTGTGCACAAACAGCGGCTAAGAGAAATCGCTCAAGTGCTTTGTGCTTGCATGTTTAACTTATTTATTTATAATATTATTTACATATACAAGTGTTCCATTATTATGCACAGACGACGGCACATCACGATAAACCTCGTAGAAATAGACTGCACCAAAAATGTATCTACAGACTCACATCGTTCGTTCGTTTCAGTCAGCCAAATGACGTCCACTGCTGGACAAAAGCCTCCAAGAGATCCTCCAAGAGCTTCCTCGTTGAGGATAAAAAAAACTCAAAACAGTCTCACATGCTGTCGACTAAATCGTATCTCAAGATTCTCAAGATCTGAATAATGAAATAGTTCAGTACCTAAGTTCATCTAATATCGAAAATTCGAAATAGGCTTCCCTACGAACGAACACCGTTTATTACCACAGAAAATATGGTGTAGAGGTGGATGAATACCTTCAGGTTCAACACTAGTGGTCGTGACGCGCTCTTTGCCGTCATGGCTTATACTGAGCGGATGCCATTTTGGTGCTTGTACGTTACTGTTTGGTTTTATCAAACTAAGTAATAGTTATTTTATTTTGTGCTTGAATCGAATAAATACTTTTTCTTTCTTTCACACAATAAATCGGACAATGAGGGCTATCGTTTTAGCGCTCACCAGTTAGCGCCACTGTAGAGTAAGGTCCTGTCACTTGCTAGTAGCGAAGACAGTGGCGCGAACTTGTGAGCGCTAAAGTGGTAGGAGGACTATCGTATTTGCACTCATCAAGATGGCGCCACTGTAGAGTAAGGTCCTGTCAATCGCCAGGGGTGCCAACTGTTAAGTATAAAAACGATAGCCCTCATTGCACTTGAAGAACGTCTTCTTGAAGGATGAAGGGCCTTTTGCCAAACATGTAGCCTAAGTCTGCTAGTGTCTTATTACTCAGCTCTTGGCTTGTGCTCTTTCCAAATCTTATCCCGACGTTATTATGCAAATGGTCATCTGGAGACGGAGCGGGCGCGCCGCCAACTGCTCACCGCTACAGATGTCGCCTGTTTGTTGCTGATACAATTATTATTTAAAGCCACTGGTTCCGAAACTGGCGGTGACTGACTATGGTCTTCAACAAGTAGCAGTTATGTTCGAGCTATTTTCAAAAATTTTTGGTAGTCTGTGTTGCGGCTTGCGGCTTGCGTGGGTGTCCAGTAATAAACACACTGGTATTTTTATTTTGTTTTACTTAAAGTTTATTACAAACTTATGCTTTAATTTATACATTTCTTATGTCACTAAACATAATAATTAATATATTATTAGTAAGTTTCCATAAAACGGCATAAATCAGCAAGTCGAAAACATCTAACCAGATTCTCTAAAATTTTCAACTTTCGCCGTAATACTGAAAGTGTGGAAATACTCACCAACAGCATGAACATTTATATTTTACGAAATTGAAGATAATATAATGAACAACCTCTTTATCAACATAACCCATGTTGATTAGGGAGGGAACTTATTGTTTGGGTTCTGATCTTCAAAAATTTGAGAGCCACTGGCCCAAACCCAACTCAAACTGGGACTGTCTCCCTTTTAGTTTCCGCTTCGTTGTCTGCGTCCCAGACTCCATTGTTTTGGCGAATAAGTTTCTTAAAGATTGTTAGCATGCATTTCCTTGTTGCATCCAGTTTTTCACAAACTTGTCAACTTGTGCCATGTCTGAGTACTGAAACATAATTTGCTGGAAAGAAATTTAACTTTGAACTCTTTTGAGGATGTATTTGTGTATCTCATCTTTTATTATCTTTACCAGTCTTGATTTTGCTATGTGGAATTAATTCAATTGCCGAGTTCTGTTTTACTTGATGGTGACTAATGGACAGTGATGGATGTGTATCCATATGTAGAACACCCTTAATTTAAATACACACTATTTCACACTCATTGTGCTTATAATTAGTTTCTATCTATATCTACGAACAAATGCGAACAATGTTTAGTGATGAGAGAAATTAGATTTTTCACCCTTCTTTATTTCTGAGTTACGCGGATACTATTGCATTAATAGTTAAGTAAAGTCTGCTAATTTTATTTATTTCACCTCTGAGAACCTATACTTAATGTACAAAATCATATATTTATTTGATTGGTTACATTGTAGCATTCACGAGTGTTATTTTAAAGTCGACAAATATTTATTTCAGAACGCACATCTTAGCGAATTGCGATTCTGAAGTTATTTATAATGTTCTTATGGAGATACTGCCACTCGTAATTCTCTTCAATAAAACAAATGACCTAGTGAATGAAATGATTCCATTCCGCAAAAGCTCAATGAATCGCAGGTGAATGAAGAACAATACAAGTCAAGTGTGAAGGCTGAAGGACCCTTAGTTGTTCATTTTGTTTGCGCAGCCCAGAGAGCCGAAGGACTTCCGCTACAGGGTTCAAGGGTTCAGCTACAGGACTACAATACGATATTTACAACTTATGAAGTATGTAATTACTATTATGAAGTAGGTTCTTTATACCGATTTTCTCATCTCTAAGAATAGACGGTTGGTCCCTACTCATTTAAGGTCAGATATTGATACTTCATACTGGGGTTTAAATATTATACTTTACGCCTTTATACTCCTTTATTACTTTTAAAATAGACATCAGGTGACCCTACAGTTACTCTCTCTTAAATCAAAATACAAGGTCTTTCTCCAACTGACCTAGGTCCGGTTAAACTCTGTATAAATGTAACGGTCTTATAAATCTTTCTTCGTGGACACAACCTAAATCTCGACGGGAAAGCTGAGGGCCTATTGGATTATGGGTTCAATAAAGTTCTTTTACAAATTCCGCCTTTGTACCAAGTGTCCGCGTAGATCCTTACAATTTGTAGTTTATTGCATTTTCTTCGGTAGAATTTTGAGATTTAGTGGCCTCTAAGTGGGTTTGAATCGATTTATGTTTGCATCTACCGGTCAGCACCGATTTTGTATACTGTAGTTAACAAGAAGCAGGTATTTCGATATTAAGTGAGATGCAGTCAAAGGTACATACATACTTATACTACCTGTCTAGTAATGCAGCAGTGATATGAAAAAAATAACTTTAAAGTTAAAACTCCTAGTAACAAACGATTCTTCTACAAGCAATATTCCAGGAGACTTTAAAAGTTTAAAAGAACCTGCATTTGTAGAGTCAGCAAGAAAAATAGGTGTCCAATTTTGGTTCAGAGCACATAAAGGAGGCTGCACCGACTCCTACTGTACTTTTATTGGTACAGTTAGTTAGCAATATGGCCAGACCTGGCGTGGAGCCAGAAGAAACTGCTCCAGGAGACATCATTGCAATGCTCTTGGTCGGCGGCAGAATTTACTTCGTGATAGTTCGTTTGTTCGGAATTGTTCACTTTCGTTTATACACTGTGGTTAAGTTGACTGTTTTGGTAGATGTTTGTAAACTGATTTATTTTCTCTAGTTCTGATAGTTAAAATTATTATTTTTCTATCCTTTGCTAGATATTCAGAAATACTAGATTTAAAATTCTCCATAGTCCATACCAAAACTACTTCCTTCCGCAGTCTTACACACAATAATCTTAGGCTTTCATGGACTCTATCATTCACATTGTGACTTTGTATTATAATCATCGTAGAACTGCTTAAGTAAACGAATTATTATTTCTTTTCTTTTTTCGTTATCCCACAAATTTTCTTACCCATAACAATTTATAAAACTTTTAACCCAATCCCGAATTCGGAAAACAAAAACCAACTGTCGTAATATTTGATTCGGCAAGAGTTTTCCAATAAAAGTTAAGAGCGATGAGTGGTTCCGTACAAAGAAAGCTGTTAGAGCCCACCACCATGCTAACGAGGCTCAAACTTTTCAGGTTTTTAACTTTTTAGGCGTTAACGACAAGGATTAGGGCGCTGTCATACAGGGCGGTGGAACTCTTTGGGGTGTAAAACATTTTTTATATCAAGAAATTAACTAATCTTAGGAAAGGAACTTTACAATTCATAAGATTTTCGTGTCCAGTCTGCAGCACAACCGAAACGTTAAGCTTTAAAGTAGGTAGATACTCATGTAGATACTACAATAATTATAATAATAGTCGCGTTTGAGACCCGTTGTTTGCCATATCGTCCAAAAGACCAGAAAAATATAGTCTTGTCGAATGTGTAATACAATAAGGCACAATACAAGCCTGAAAATAGACCATGTACCTACCACATTGATTTTAGAAGTTACATTTGCTCTGAGCCATTCGCCATATTTACCCAAAAATATTTATTTTCTGATGCCCATTTAGCGGTAATTTCTTCTCCTTCCCTGTGTTGGTTGGTACCTCATTAAAATATTTCCCCGAAACAGCATGGAATGTTTTTTCTACGTTTTCAAATTAAATTACTACCGCAAACTTTGCTTGTTACCCCGGGGAGCAACGATAACTAGTTTCTTTGTGCCTCCCTGTGACATTTCACGCCAAAGCAAAACGCGAATATGTGTAATGTCTAAAAGTTACCTTGTTAAAACATGGCATGGTAGAAGCAAGCTGAATTCCAGAGGTAGACTAAGCCCTATTCATCACCCCTGTTAGTGTTTTTAAGCAAATATACTCTAAAACTTGCTGCAGATAAGTACCTTCGTATCTAACTTTTATTCATAGCCTGAGCGACACTATCATAGCTGTATCAAATTAAAACTATTTGCCAACTTATTATTTGTCTCCAAGAAGTTTCAAACGAGATGAAACTTAGCTTATTAAAGTGTTTAATCAGAATAAACATCGAGAGCAAATCCTTGGTCGTTTCGTTTACGAAGACGTGTTTATTTTGGAAATGGATTTCAAATACCAAGGAAAACAAAGACGTTGGCGATCGTTGATCTATTTGTCAATAGAGCCTACTGCGGACGGTATAAGGAAGTATTGTTAAGGAATCAGCCTTAAACCATAAGCGAAACCTTATTGACTGATGTGATCACTCAATTCATTCATCTTTTTTCATCTTATGCACTTCCCACCCAGCTCCTTGTTTGACTTTCTGTATCTAATTATGAATGCAAGTATTTTAGAGGTAGGTAAAGCTTATCATAACAGCACCTTTAAAACCTTGCTAGATAAAACACTTAAGTTTTTCTTCCAACCGCGTAACTTCGTGAGAAAATTACTATTGTATTTAAAGCACGCGGTTGAAGCGCCTTACATAATGGAACAACTCGCTAGAAAGTTGAATGTTGATACATTTACTTATGTAGTATTCCGTACGCCGTGCAATATGTGTAGTAGTATACTTACATACAAAACTTCATAAGTCAGCCCTCACTCGCTTTACTGTGGAGATGAAACGATTTTCTTTTCCTTCCCCACATGTTTTCACGTAATATGATATGTTAATGAGAATTCACTTCCATTACCAGATCCTTTGAAGTATGTAACGGACTTACGGTTATTATTAAGTTCAGAAAATTTAGTAGAGTTGAGTTTGAAGTAAAAAAAATAGTTATCCATACATTTATTGCAAACTTCTTTAATATTATTTAGTTTTGTCAGAGAAATAAATTTGAGTCATTTTAATAATTTAGTGTGGGTCAAATCTTCAATTTGCCTGTAGTCAATAAGATAGAGTCGTCCTCAATACAGTGCAGTGGAGACCAAAATGACCGGATGATGACAATGATCCATTTTTAATTACTGTAGAATAAGTACTACTTTTGGACAAGTATGCTATTTGTATTTTACTAATCTTTCTAGACACTAACTTCTGAATCTACGTCTTCTGTAGAAAAGAAGAGTCCAGGTATAGCAGCCTGCAAATCCGTCTGTCCAGCATCCATTTACCTCTGGTAAATTAGAGAAAGTCGTGCTCCTGCAGTGGTTTGACATGACATCAATCTAAAGAGCTCTAAATCTCAAACGCTACCTTCCAATTCCAGGACGTGATCCGCCTGGAGACGCAGTACTGGTCGCTGGTGGAGATCCCTCGGCAGGAGAAGGCGGAGACGGTGCCCGCGTTCGTGCTGCGAGCGTGCGCCATCATGGAGAAGACGCAGAAGTCTGGAGAAGGCGTGAAGACTTCCTCGAAGCTGGCCGAGGAAGCGGCTGACAGGCGCGAGCGGATAGAACGACTCAATGGTAATGTTTATGGCAGCTCAGTAATTTCAATGGCACAGCATTTTTTGCAGGAAAGGTCATCAGGTCTACAAAATTAACTAAGATAGATCTTTACTCATAGATAGACAGCTAACGCTTCAGAATTGACTAAGAGGAACCCAGGAATATACTACCTACAACAATAATTACCCTAGATTGTGCGAGTAGACGTGGAATCTACACATTTTAAAATTACTTATAATCTGTCCGTAGTTGTTGACCATTAGAACTTGTAAAACTCACGTAAAAACTTTTTATTTTTAACAGCTTACGTTACCCAACTACGTGGCTAGACCGGCCATCTGCACTCGAGTAAAAAAATTAACTCGTACCCGTATGAAATACGACTGCTTAAAACTTTAACGAAGTTGGCGTGAAGCCAAATTTTTATCTCACTACAAAATTCCTCCAATTAGATCGGGGTTAAGAACTGCCTTATGAATTGCCGCTTTATTAATTCAACGTAAAAATATTCCAGATATTTCCTCGCTTAATGAAGAGCTTGATAAAATGCTCGCAGATTTATCATTACAACGTTCATTTTGTTTTCAAACGCAGCATATTTCACGAGTCACTTTTGTAACCCAATTTCTAAGTCTGTCTATTTTTCATTACTGCCCGTAACAAATCTCTTTGTAAATTAATTGAAGTTGGGCACCCGAATTCAAATTAAGCAGTGCGGTGGCAGAGAACCCCTTCCTAAGCACGAATTAAGCTCAGACAATAAAATGAGTTAAGCTCCACGCCGCGAGTATACCGGAAAACGTATACCTACGGTAGTACACCACTTGTAAATAATAATAAAGGGAATTTAACGCGAGTTGTGGCTTAGGTTCTAGTGAATTACTTATGGTCGTGTGTGGTTTGTGAAGTACCTACTATGTAGGAGGTACATATGCATCGGATAAACGAATATGCTGAAGTTGAAAGAGTTTTACCAAACGTATTAAAACAAAATTTAACCACTTTGTACACTTATTTTCTTAACAAACAAGCAGCACTGCTCCGAATATTTAGACTTGGTAAAGTTTAGTATAAATAATTGGGAATATGTAATAAGATAGACAAACTGTAAATTGCTATGAATGTATAATATTCCAGATATGACAACATCCCAGATTGAGGCGGAGAACACCCAGATGACAAACGACCTCTACCGGCTGCTGAAGAAGTACACAGGGCTTAGGAACCTCATCAGAGAGCTCAAGGTACAGCTATTAATCACAATTACACTAATCACTTTAAAATGGAAATTTGGCCGTCTCTAAGCGACGACAACGGTCCTTCAATGGAATCCGGTACTAGAGACACAAGGGTCGGTTATTGAAGACGGAATTTGTGTTTCATTTACAAGGCCAAGGTTGGTGAAAGTCAACATAGAAAATATCAGGGTGTAACTTTATTTAACTTATTAGCTAAATTTTACTTCACTACTTATATCGTGAAATGAAATTAATCTTGCTTTGCTAATATTATGTATTATGCTCTGTATCGTTTGCGTATGATGCGGTCCATTAGTTATGACAATCCATAAGTGTCATATCCATAAGAAACCTCGAGTGGCGACCACGGGCCGAAAGACGTAGTGTGGGCAGGCCCCCCACTAGGTGGAGAGGGAGAGGTATGGGAGATCTATGTCCAACAGTGGACGTCTTTGGGCTGAAACGAACCAACGAATATAGAACTAAAATAATGTTTGTTTTGTGAAACTCTTACTCATCTTACATTGTTATGTCATACAGAACAATACAACTAATTTTACCTGTTCATTTCGATTAGTCAACACTAAAAATACTCAGTTGCTGTAAAATAGTCGTAAAATGTCGTTAACAATAATAAATGAACTCATTGCGATATTAGTGGTTACCATCGTAATATTTTAATGAGCCATTACTGGTTAAGTACATGATTTGGCACCCAGCAAGGTTCGCCATTGACTGCCTGAAATAATAACAATGACACAATTTTAGAACTTACTATTTTAAAACAAACACTGAACAAATGGTAAAAACACCGACATTGAATTAGATTCTTCCTCCTCTTCTTCACATTAACAGGCGTTAGGTACGTTATACCGAAAGAAATAGTGGCATAGAATTTACTCTGGTAGTGGTAGAGCAAGCTATATTTTGGCCAGGTACGTAATTGATCTAACTACCTACTAAACCTTTAGGGACACTATTAAGAATGACGATTTATTAATATAACCTTCACGGCTCTATGATCGTTATGATCATCCAGTTATGTGAAACTGCTAAAATACTGGTACCCGAAATTTTAATAGAAAAGCACATAATATAATTGATTTTACATCATTATTTCATTCCAATTTTCTCATGTTTCCAGTCAGAGTACGTCAGCTCCAAGGTGTACCCGATGTTCCCGCGGTACACCATGTTGAAAGACATGATCAAGGACATCATGCACGACCCTGACTACATGGAGGTATGCCATGAGGTGGACCCATAGCGCGGGGTGCGCAAATAGATGAGGAGTTCGTTCACCGACCGCCAGAGGTCGTGTCGTCGTTAGGCTTGAAGCAAAGATGGCGGACTGTCACTTCAAATGCAACTGGAAAATTAGAATTTTAATTATGTTTTAGAAGCAATAATTTACCGAAAGATGCGGCTTTTGTATTCAGAATAGAAATCATAAGGTAATGCAATAATGTGAGCAATTTCAGTGAGTAGGTAATTATTTGGCAAGATGGTGAACTGATTTCCTGAAAGTTAAAACTCTACACGTAAGGATAATTACAGAAACACGTTAAGAGAAAAAGATCATGTTCATTGAACAGCCTGAGAATGGAATCACATGCTTCGTAGATGCTTTAGAAAAAGAAAACATATTAATGTACCTACTGTCTAGCAGTTACTGCTACAAATGACGCAAGAATTTTCGATCGTATTTTATGCTTCGGCTTTCTATTGCATGTTCTAAGCTTTGGTGAAACGCTTTCGTGTGTGCATCATTTGGAAAACTTAAATCTTGTGAAGTTTTGTGTTTTTAATTATTTCGTTCGAAGAAGTTCGTTGGTTTTGAAGATGACAGTTCGATGGCGGTGGTAGGGACGAGTACTCATTTATTTTGCGCTACTTTGATTGGACTGTATCTTTAGTTGTAAGTTTAGATTCGTATTTAGTGTTAGTACTCGTCGTCAATTCGATGTCGTTTGTTTCCGTTGTACATATTACTTTCCTGTATTACTAAGTTATTTGAAGCCTATTTTATTGTTAAACTTGTCTATATTCCGATAACTGACTGTCGTAGAAAATTCTGTATAGCATTTAGATTTAGTTCAGTCTTTGTAGTATTTTTTCGTTTGCCTTGTCTTACTCGCCTCGCTTATTTATCGTCTTTGTATTATTAGATTCTAGATACATATCTACTGAAAACTATCATATATCAAAAGTACATATAATAACTGATCATATCTCTTTTCTAGTTTGACTGGAATGTATGTCTATTTATACTATCACATTATACATTTCTAAAACGCTTGTTATTTGTGTAATCTGTAACTTAGTAAATGTGCATTTGTATGTATGATGATGTTATGCCATTGAATGTGTTCAATGTTACAAGTAAAGTAATATTTATAGCTCTTCTTGCTAGAATTGTATTGTTTATGTACGATCTAAAACCCATACTATTTTTGTAGTCTCTTTAGGAACTTTTGCGTTTGGTTTAAAGTTTCAAAAACTTTATATCTTTCCATAAGTATCCTCTTTTAAGAAGTCTTCATCATTTAATTTCGATAGCAATAACGGTATTTATCTTATAAAGCTTGGCGCTTCTTGTAAAATGTCTGTTAGATATTTATAATCCCAATTAGTATAAATTACTTAGATAAGAAAAACAAAATTGCAGTGCGTTGACGGATTTGGGAAAATCTAGAAATCGCATAATTATAAATTATACGTTTTATGTAAAAAATAATTACTTTGTATCGTTGGAAATGTACAAACTGTGATTATATTCGAATTCTTTTGATTACTATGTCTTTTAGACAATTATTAAGGCATACTTAGGGGATATATCCTGCTTCTAATGTATGAAAACTCATAAATAACAAGTAAAATACTTTAAGTAAATTAATTTCAGATAATTGCCAAATTATGTAAATTATTATTCTAAAGTGTAATGTATACTTAATGGTTATTTATTTAAAATTGTTAATAAGCTAAGCTTTGTGTAATAAATATACAATCATGAAAGCAAAATAGTGAGGCCGATTTGGTAGAATAGATAACATAGTGATATATCAATATCACTTACAATAGTAATAGATTTATTGTTGTAAACGTAAAAATATATAGATATGTACCCAATTTTTTTGCTTACCAAAGTAGACAATTTTAACACACTTTTTTCAGGACAATTTTCGATAAGATGTATTGTGTTATTTCACAGATCTAAATACTTTAATTGCTTAGTTCAATATAACACATTTCCATGCAGTACCTAACTTTAAACAATTTATTCATACCTTTTATACATACCTACTTAGTTATTTTACTTATGATTTATAGTATAGTATACTTAAGAAATCATTTACCTATAGCGGTGTTCCTTCCCACATCCCACATAGTATTTGGTTTTGTTATTTTAGAAAAATATTTACATTATATGGAATTAGATAATAAAATTAATCAAAAAGTATATAATGTAGGTAAATTATAAATGTCGAATACTGCCATCGTATTAAGACGAATAAATAAATGTATTGTTAGTATTATGGAAAGACTTGACGTCTCTAGTCAGTAACGTAAGGTTTAAAGGTTTAAAGCATTTTACAATCATGTTTATTTAATAATTAAGTAATACATTCCTCAGTATTCAATATAATCCATATTAAGGTAAGTTCGCCTAACAAAACCTTATAATGTATTATTATAATTATTAATAGTCCCATACTTTTACCAAACTCAGTAAAATTTTTAAAAAATGCGTGTAGAGTCACAGCTAGCTACGCTACATTTTCAGGTGCATTATATTACCTTAGCGTAAACTGACAAAGTATGGGTAATTTGGGATATAATTTTGTCAAACTTAATTTCCTTACCAAAATCTTAGAGCTAACGTTAGAATAATCAATCAACAGTCCATTTTGAGGTTTTTGTCATAAAATAAAATAACCTTAGGTAAATGTTAACGATGTTGCTTATTGGTAGTTATTATGTCGTTAAAGTACTATCGTATAATATTCCATAGGTATTATTATTATGTACTCTCAAATGTATTTGTTTAAGTAGATATAATGCCGTATACCTATTCTAATAAATAAGTGAGTAGTGTCGTTGTTAGTGATGATTTGTCAATTTTTATTTCGTTTATTTAACCAGTCCGATCATAAAAATCTGTTTAAAATTGACTGTGCACTAAAAAATAAAGCATAAATAGGGTCCACCTTACCACTCGGTTTATTTAATTTACATCGATGACATAATAATAATCTGATGTATTCTATTTCTTCTATACTGCTTCTTCTTGTACCTATTCTATTTCTTCTGCTTCTTCTTCTTCTATTATTTATTGCGATTTTAAACAGATCCTAAACGTATATTGTAGGAATACCAACTAGTCAAAGTGATATTATAACATACCAATCCTTACTACTATACTTACTTAAAGCTCTTCTGATCAGTTCTTTTGTTTTGCGTCTCTTTGTATTTAACGGTTTCATTTGACTGTCATGATTTAACTAGTATACTTATTTACTTACCAAATTTTTTAACGAAATATTAATCATAGCTTTTCTTAGCACAAGCAACAAGTAGCATCTACCATCTATCTCAATGAAAATTGAAAACTCGGTAAACTACAACACACAGCTATAAATTGTAAGAAAAACTGCTTAACTTTCGAAGACTTTTTCCAATATCTATCAATTCTGAATGTACACCGCTTCTATTACATACATAATCAACTTTTTTATGCTAAAGCTTAACAAACGTAAGTAAGACTTAAGTTAATAGTCTAGAAATGTAATGTTGCTAACAATAAATTAATATTAAATGGATGCAAGGCATTGTGTTAGATGTAAAATGTGTACCGATGTGATCTTTCGGATATTGTCTAAAACGCTTTGTTACAAGAAATGTAATACATTATTTTTTGTGCTAATGGACTTTTATTAAACCTACCATACCAACAATAGCAGTTTGATACTTGCCTAACCAAATATTCTTTAGTATTGAATTCAATCAAATAATAATTTATTATTACTAACCGTAAAAGATTCCCACTAGAAGAAATTTAATATGAATAGGAAAAAGAACCCTCTATGGCACAGTCGGGTAAAATTGCGATAAATTATGTTACCTGAATAAGCGCCATCTACCAGCATCTATGGTTACTAAACTAGAGTTTACTGCCATCTATACTATTACTTCCAAACTATCTTCTTAGAAAAAATGGCTGGCGCTTAATTTTTAAATAAGTCACTAGATGTCGCTTATTTCGAAACTTCTTCATAATGTTGCCATCTTTGAGACAAACATGCATCACAGTATTCGGGAGATTTTATTTTTTTAGTTTGACAGCAATGTATCTACATAATTTTTTGACATTTGTCATTGTTAAAGTAGGGTAATTGCGCCGGTTTTCCGTCCAGCTCCTGTTTTCGTCCATTTGACCGACTTGCCACAAACAAATACGGAAAATTAGAACACAAACCTAACTTTCCGTGCAAGTTTGGATTTGTTACAATCTATAATATCTAAGTAACAGTTCTGCCTGCATGAAAATGTAATTTGACAACTAATAACTCCAAAAAAATCTACGGAAGTTGCTGCTGCACACAGGTGAATGGAAAACGTCGTCAAGTTAGAAAAAAACGTGCCGGTAGGGAACTTTCATGGTATGTTTAATTACTGTTTTAGCTACTTTACGTTATGTTTTTGGCACGTATGTCTAATTATTAGCATAATAAACACTATTTTAAGGGTTTATTAAAGTTTTTGTATAGAAATCTTAGATAATTAAGTGGACTAATACTAGCATAACAATTTTGCAAGATTTTGGTTTTCGTCCAAATGGACGGAAACCCTGACACCTAGTTAATATTTTTAATAATCATTTTACTTCAATGGACCTACAAAATACAATGTTTTTTCTTCCAATATGATCTTTATTGCTATTACATTAAACATTTTAGTTTACGTCCACTTTTTAACAGTGATAAACCCATAAAAACCGTTAAAAAGATGTGGACGAAAACAAAAAACAGCTTTAAACGTTGTTGTGTTTTCGTCCATGACGTCATGAGCAAGCACTGGGGTGGACGAAAACCAAAATTAGCTATTCCTGTAGATTAGTTTTCGTCCATTTGTCCTTCGACCTATTGCAATATTTTCCTAAATTTAGGTAAGAAACTTATTTAAATCTTTTTGATATCATTTGAAAGCTAACAAAATTACCTTTCAAATGATATACCACAATCCATAGTTACTGTATTGTAGAATTGGTTTTAAGATAATAATTCAACTGCACCCATTTTTCTACACAGTGGTCGAAAACTAGCGTACACTGGGACGAAAACTGATTTTTTTGGACGAAAAGTAGTGAAATCGCCTCTTTTGCATAAAATATTTTTTATAAAAAAAACCGTGGTATTTACTTATTGTCATATAATATTAACGTAAAGTAGACTATATAAGGACTAAAATGACATATGATACATATGAGTAAGGGTATTTTAAGATATTCATTTCGCATCACAAAGTTAGCAACTCCGATAATTGGACGAAAACTAGCGCACTTACCCTAAATATCGTGCAGAAATATCCATAGTAGAGCACTGCTGAAGTCTATTGATTTTATTAATAACAAAATATAAATTTTACATGCCTATAATATTGTCTTTACTCAAATTATTGATTTTAAAAAATTAGCAGGTTTTTTTTATCATAATGACTTAATGCAGTCATTTAGTCATAACTAAATAATATTTTTTATTTTACTATAATAAATATTTTTCAACTTCATCTTGAAAATATTATTGCTTCGCGCATAATTTTCAATAATATTGTGAGGTACGTCGAGTCGGAGTATGGTAACCCTGGTTGCGGCATTCATTTATTTCAATTTTCATTCATTCGGCCAGAGGCTGTTGTTCGAGCGGCGCGCGTAGCGCTACGACCGTTATGGCGGGATTTCGTCAACAACAAAAGTTTCAATCAAACTTTTCAACTTCACTTCGATGAACTAAAACTTATTTTTCCTAACTAGACCGTATCAAAAACTGCACAGCGACCGTAAAACACGGTAAATAAGTGAAAGTTCACGGTCAGGATGTCGGTTAATTCAAAGTGGCGGTTACCTGACGTTTTTTGTGCTGGTGTGTTGAATGAATGTTGGAATTACGTTTAATTCGCATCGCGGGGATGGGTGAGTAAGTGGTCTGAGGTGATTTGGGACATTTCGCAATGCCTTTCGTGCAGCGTGTGGTTGAACCGAAGTATCTTTCGCGGACGAGTTTGCGGGACGAAGCCGGCAAGCCGAGAGTGACGGATGAGGAGCTTCAGGCGGTGACGAACTGCACCCTGAGCAATGCGCTGCGGCAGCTCGCCTCCCTCGTGCTGCTGGCCGAGGACATCTTCAGCGAGCTCACCTCGCAGCTCCAAGGCATCACCGAACGCTCCAAAGTAGCGCAGACGAAGATCGAGAGAATCAACGAGATCGTCGAGAAATATGACCCGAAGAAGGTGCCAGTCCGTGAGTATTTTTGTTTTTGTCTTTTTATCATTTTAACGACTGGTAATTATGTGCATTAGCCGTAAAAACGCGGGAAATAACCACACCTGCCCGACTCTACATGGCAACAATTAAGTGGCATCATACAAACGCGTGTTTTTTAGCTCTAATTCAGAAACAACATGTGCAAACGAATTGAAAATTTCATTATAAGCACATAAAATGTATGATACATGGTAGGTGCACGATACAAATTGGTTTCTGTTTCACAATACGGTAAAAAAATTGCGCGTTCCGATGCGAATAAATTCTGACGTTACCTACACGACGTTATTTCGTTGTTTGTAAATTAGCTCAAAGGTTTCTCGTCCTCCAACTTTATTTCTGTACTGTAATTCACAATATTAATGAAATGTTACCGTCTCATAAAATCTAAATTCAGCCTCTGAATGTCAACTGTGTAAATACAATAATTATTTTTTGATATGACAATTTTTGATCAATTTATTTTCCAAAACTAATAATTTTAATAAAGCAGAAATTGGACCAGGACCTAAGTCCTACCTACCTACCATCATTCCCGCCAAATGTGGTGAGCATGGGCGGGAAATCTAATCGACCGGTAACGAAAGAAATACAGGTCTGCATCAATATCTAACCTACCTACCTTTCATTTCATACTTATCAGCAATGTACATACATCTATGTATAATTTGATATTTTCCTTAAACTCCGTATTTACCTACCTACATAAACAAATTGGCAGAGATAAACTCTATCTTAATAATCAAAATGGAATGAGGTAGAGGACTACTTAAACTAAATTAATTTGTTATTGCGAACTATTGATCTTATCATTTACTTAAATGCGAATGTCCTCATCGTTTTCGATCTAGTTTAACCAAATAGGCAGCGATAAACAAATACATAAGGCATTTTAACCTAAAATCTATCAGGTATAAGCCTATCTTCGTATAGGCAAGTCAAGCTACCGTGACTTGTTTTCCGTAATCTTTCATTTACATTAACCTCTATCTTTGTGGCAGTAAATTAATGAAGAGATAACCTACCTAGACCAGTCCATTGTAAACTCAGCAGCCTCGGCTGATAACCCACATGCCTAGGCATCAAGTAAATAGGCCCATTGAATAAAACGGCCGTTCCGAAACCTCATTACCTCGTCCGCCTTGAATATGCCGCCTTTACAAAAACGCTCCAGGTTGATGCATTACTGAGCGCTATCTAAAAACCTGTTTGGGCGTTCGAACGGGCCCGCGATGGGAAAAAAACTTCCAGATTCCAATGCAGACCATAAAAACGTCTTGAGATAATTTCCAACCCATCCTATGCGTGCGTCCGCGCACGATCTGACCGCTCAAGTATTTAACACTCTGAGAACGCCGGATCAGTTTAATTGTATTGATAAACCTTGGGCTATTTCTACGGCCATATCGATAACCGAGTTGAGCGGTTAACGTTTGGAGATAGCTCGATTGATGTTACTGATAGCTAACTCAATTGAACCTATAAAGGCACTTTAGCAAATAAAGCTATCAGCAATTTCGAAGCAGGTACCGTAAGATGTATCGGTACTGAAAACGTTCTGAATAAAGTAACGAAGTCATCGCCTAACTAAACAAACTAAATTATGCTCGGTAATAAAAAGTCGACCGGCCCACAATAAGTTCTGCGACAGACACGGTCAATTGATGATGACACAAGAAACACTTAAAGTGCATTCGAAACGGAAAGAAAACAAAGGCGACGCATGGGAAGAATAACAGAATGTTTAAACAAACATATCACGGCTAAGTAACCGACATCGCCCGCAGCATAAACAGCGCGATTCATTTGACAAAACCTTTCACCTGGCCGATAAGCGCTAAGTGTTGTTCCCGAGTCGCTATAGTGCTCTTTTACTCCCATTGGATTTCTTCTGACACCTGAAACAAATCTTGCAACAAGTCTTAGCAGATTCAGAATAAATGCATACAACATCCAGTCTAAAGGATCTCTCCTTAACTTCAAAATTTGTACTCACCTACCTAACTAATTGTCATCTACACGAAAAGAATTATTCTCTATGTATGACCTAATGTACAAAGTATTATTAATTCCAGCATCATTCAAGCAATACACAAAAAGTGTTCCTTCATAAAAACAATTGTCATTCGTTGCAACGTCTACCTAGATAAATTCAATGTAACTAGTAAATGTGACATTTGCAGCTCTGCAACTACCGTTATCGGACTAGACAGACAGCGCTAATCAAATCCAGACGGTTGCAAAGGCCGCGAATATCTATAACAAAGATTATTTTCTACGAGAAATACTTTCGGTACCGTTCTGGAAAGACAGTTAAATTGATTCAACGAACTGTACCTAAGTACCTAGTTCTTTTTCTTAAAAAAAAAATATCTGCCAGCTATAAAGCTGGAATAGCGTCCTCTAATAATTCGCAATTTACAACAAACTTCAATATAAGATTGAGTAGGTAAGAGGTAAGTTTGTGAAGAACTCTATATAACACTTTTATAAACGGAGAACATAAAGTTCGTACAGACCTATCTAACATCTAAGGAATTACAAAACGCACACATAAACCGCATTTTATTACAAGTATGCAACACAGTTTAACCAGCTTTGCGCAATTGTTACGGAGTTCAGTGGCCGATAAAGTTCTTATCAGTTTCTTTATGCTATGAAACTAGTACGTCTCGTAAGAAATTAATTAGGCGATTGCTAAATCTGTTGTGCACATTTTTAATTAATTCTCAAAATATAATTAAAATGTCACCTAGTCTCAAAATATTGCGAACTGGCGACTTTGTTTATGAAGTTGTTAATTAAAACGAGGGGATTCTTTAAGTAGGGGGATGTCAAAAGCATCTCTACTTTAAATAAACTTGATTTTGAATTTTAAAATTTAACCTTATTAATAATTTGTTTATTTTCATCGAAACTGAAAAAATTAAGACGACGCGATAAAACTTTGTCCCTTACTTTCATAAAAATAATTTAAAACAATTTATCAGTTACCAAACTACCAAAATCAAATCAAAATTTAAGCTGACGTTAAATCTACTTTAAAATGGGCCCGTTAAACCACTACTTAAGCGGACTACACTCTTCTATAATAGCGTAACTCCCATAGATCTTAGTGATAATAACACAGGACATGACAGTGTCTATGTAAATCACTGACTCCTAATAACGTAAGGAGGAAATTATAGAGAGTGTTTCCGTAACCCGCATCTTTGACAGGAGAGATTACGAGCCGGCTAGTAGAGCTGTACCAATAGCAAAAGACGTATAATATAATTGTAGTAATAAAAATATTGTAGCCACAAAACTTGTTCGAATAAAAAACATGATTATGATGATGAATAAATTACCTTTAATCTCCCTTATCTGAAATAGAATCAATTAATTGATTTCACTTGAACGGATCAACGTTGTAAAGGATCTAAAATTATCAAGGCTTGCCTCCTTAGGCATAGACATAAAATATAAAATATACAATCACACTAACGAATAAAGTTCACATAAACTGAGAACGGATTAAAATCTGCATATTGTACACATTTATGTAATGCGTTTATTTATCTAGCTTTCTGTACCGGACCCGATCCTATCTCATACGATAACCGCCCAGTTATTAAGTAGTTAGATCATTAGATTCCTACACCAGTTTTAAGGCGGGCTAATATGAATTCTATTCATATATTACGATGTTATCAGAATTTCCACCCATAAATCTCAAAAGATGTTACAGGTCAGGTTACAGTCGACAGAAAACGAGTCTGTGAAAGGCAGAGCAGATCTAATCTGATGCCCCACTTGCTAATAGTCTCTGTAATTTACCATGCATCTTGTAACAGTTGTTGCCAAATTGCCCATTTGGAATGGACAAAATAATTTCAACGCTTGTCTGGTTCACGCCTTAGCTGTCTATCTTAATAAAGCATCTCGTTACTGTATACGGGTCTTGCGTGTTCAACGAGACATCATAAGCGGACATGCCAAAACACGGCTTTGACAAGCGCTCGTTCAGAGTTCCTGAGGCCGCTTGAAGATAATCGACATTATGCTAACGCGTGAATCACGAAGTGTTCATACTTCAGAACGGCAAGCCTGGTCCCCCATATCTAATGCCACAGGCAACGGTGTCACCTTTCGTCCCCGATAGGTCCTTTCCTCGCTGTGGTGTTGTTTTGCAGGCTATTGAATGACTGCAGTCGGCCCGTATTAAGCAAGTCTTCGTCAGGTAATCTGAACCGCGGCTTAAATCTAACGACTTCGTACCTAATGCGTTATGCCTGAATAAATTACGAAAACCAATACCTTGCGAAAGGTTCGGTAGATTACTAACAAATATAAAATGTCGCTTGGGCGTGTCTTCAAGTACCTACACCTAGGTTACAGGAACAGTTTGCTTGAAGTGGTTAGTTGCGTTAGGGTCGGATTTTATTATCGCACTCCACAAATAGACAGGAGACAAAAACATACTTGAGAAGTTCACCCCTCTCCGTCTTCATTGTGGGAACTTAAAGCCAACAGGGAAGCCCAATCTTTTTTGTCGTACATTTCTGGGAAAGAAGTGCTCCAGGTAGCCCGTACTAATGCGTTCTTTTGTATGCATGAGTTGAGTTATTATTTGCAAATGTTTCAAGACCTTAGCCTAACTGGACATTGTCTTCTTTCTTCCCTAATTCAAAAAAGTTAACATAATAAAACAATTACGCAATCCATATTTTGAAAAATAAAATATTCTTGATCTAATCATAAGAATCCACCAGGCAGAACGCATTCGTTCTTGTTCCATGTTTTTTACATTTATTTCTTTTCCATGTTGCTCTTATTTGATCGCAATCTAACCCAAAGGGCGTCGTAAATACCAGTCCAATGCATCTAGAGTCTGCGTAGTGACTAGAAATTTATGCTTTAAATGTAGCGTTAATACTTACTCGTATCAGCTGCACTCGTATGGCGTCATGTAGAAAAGGTCTAAATCCGGATATACGACTTAATTATTTCAAGATTCGTAGCCGGTTAATTTATAGCTTAAGAGTGCAACACAATAGGTCTATTTCAGTGAATCCATCTCGCCGTCGATATAGTGGAGCTACGACAATGACCTTTAGAGCCCACGCTAATTATATAACGTCTACCCAAACCAGACTGGTTGGTACGCTCAGCAACTCGTCAAATAACTTACTCCTTGGGCTTCCAACTAGTAATTCTTTTACCATTTATGAATGGACGGACTTTAACTGGAATCCCAATGAAGCTGACTCATAAATCTGCAAACCTTTATTACTTGTGCCTACATGAGATAATAAATATAACGCTTTAGATTAGGCTATCAAGGAGCAATCTAAGCGGAACGCCCTTTCAGTGCTGCACTGGTAATTTCGATTTGAAAGTTGTAAATAAAAGTCGGCGGAAATACTTATATGTTACTTACTTTCTTGTCTTCCAATTACGTTAGATAACATTATTATTATGGTAAGACTTTATTATTCATAGTTAGGTCTGTATAGTAACAAAAATCTCCAAGATTTTGTTGTAGAGTTAATTCTCTGCCAATTTATTTTTGCAAAATACAGGTATACGAAATTACAACTGCACAATGCTATGAAGCAATAAGACGACTGATTCACTGTAATAAATTTAACGCACCCTCCCATAACTGGCATATGGTGCAATAAAGCAATAAGTATAATCTTCCTATCCTAGATACTTATCGAAGATTGTCTGTTACAAAATCTGCTGTAGCTAAGGCAGCTATATACCTGTTCTTGGAAAATTCAATATTTCTCTCGCCTCGCCGTCATTAATTCTATTTTTTATTTTATCTCATAATAACAGGCGTCGATTAATTCTATTTAGCTATTCATCAGCTCCATAAGCTGACACTCGGCAAGCTGCTTCCAATTATTTTCGAGTGAGGATTATTTTAATCGATTTCGGATGTAACTCTGCAACTTGTGTCGGAAGTCAAAACGTTACTCCCTTTGCCTGTAACCACAGCAACAAATTTGCGTGAATCCTTCCCCTCCAAACTAGCGGCCTTTGACGAGGGTCTGACGATTTCGATGTAAGTTAAAAACTAAAAGCTTTTCAGAAGGTAATAAGGTACGATATTGTGGTAATTTAACAAAACCAGCCTTTGACTTCATCTTTTTAATCAACTGAGAAATCGATTGTTATTGATTACGGAATTTGAAATGTTAGCAAAAAATCCATTTAAAAACGCACTATCGACATTTCCAGTGAAACCGAACTGATAACATCTAGTTGGTTTTGAGTTATCTACTTGCGTGTGGCTCGAGCGCTAGTTAATATTAGATGAAGCCCCGTAAAGCGTGGGGCGCCGGCAGCTGATCGGAAGTCCTGCCCTTTGTTCGACTCTTTACCACATTTTTTGTACTTTAGGAAGGAAGGAAGAATTCTTTGTTATTTCTATTAATAAAATGCTATTTGTAAGAACACAGATGAAAATATTGTGAGAAGTCCTGTTGGAGAGATGGTCGCACCTAGCCAAATCACAAAATCGGAATCAGTGACCCGATGGCATCCAGTTTCGTTTCGACATTTCTCTTTGCAGTCACGATTTTTGTGTTACGCCCCATTGTCCCCCACTTGAATTATTCGTATTTTTGTCCATACAAAGCAGGAAAAGTCCATTATTCTGATTTTTTCGGGTACAATGGTTCGCGCAACAGCGCGCGCGCAGCGTGTGATCCGTCGCCATCGAGAACGATTGTTCGCGATACACACAGAGGTGGTTATTTAAAATTTTCGGCTTTTGTCGGACGACGCGAATATAAAGGACGACACACCTAGACGGCTTTTGCCTTTGAATGTTTATTAACTACTTCCTGACTCTTCTGCGACGTTTCCGCCAGATAGATAACCATTTTTTTGATCGCATCCCTTGAGAAGACCTGCGCTGATGGATATAGCTATAAAATAAATCTTTTCTTTTGTTTGTAATTTAGTTTAAAATTCACGTATCACCAGTTCACCACCAAAGCAGGAGACATTTTCTGAAATACATATTTGAACGGCAATTTTTGCATATGATTTCACATCGAATCCAAGAATCAATTTAACACATTTAATGCCTATTTAATAAATACTGAGATGTATGTGCAATAATCTCACCTTATCATCAAAGATGTTCGCGTAGGACCAAATTATTTTAATGTTTCTATAGTTAATAGAAGGCACCCTAGGACGATTTAACAAAAAAAAATCATTTGGAATAAATTTAAGTAAAAAAAAGGATAATCCACGGTGCCGTGTAGTCGGCCTGGCAGCATGTGTGTGGCCGACAACACGGCGCCGTGGGGAGGAGAGATTATCTTGTTTTAATCTATTTTATGGTTTATTTATATTTTATTATTAGGTTAATGGATGAAATTAAACAATTAATCATTTGTGGAACTAAAAAGTTTAGTGTTTATTATTAAAAAAGATAAAATTCAAAAGAAAAACATACATAAATCGTAAATCTAAATGAATGAAAAACAGGATATAGTTTTGTTTCTAAAAAATAAAATGCTTGAAAGTCTGAAAACTATGAATGAAAATTACAAAAACATTGGGTACAGAAACCTGGCGATCCGTCGCATCCTTTACATTCATATAAAGTAGCCACCCTCTTCTTAATCTGTTTGCAACCCTTGCATTCTTTCCTAACAATTTCTTTTATTGTTCTGATGCCTCTTCTTTCCTTCTTTTCGCGCAACTTCACATTTTCAATTTTTGTCAATTTATGCTCTACTTTCAGTACCTTAAGTTGATCTGTTTTTTTAGGCAATAGCTTTTCCAAAATGGAAAGGCGAAAATCGTACAAATTCAGCTTTTGATTTGTTGAAAATTTGTTATACAAATAATAAGCATTTGCAACGCTCATTTGTAGTACATGAATGAAGAGTTTCTTATACCACCTCATGGTCTTTCTTTCACACGGGTAGTAAGACAGCATCTGGTCCTGTAGATCGACCCCAGACATACAATTGTCGTAATGAACAATTGCTGAAGGTTTGAGCAGAACTTGGCCTCTTTTGTTGGTAACTTCTATCATTTCATTATCGTGCTCTGTTGATATATACAGCACATATCGTTTATATCTCCATTTACCGATGTGCACGTTATTTAAAAAAACAGACTTGTTTTCCCCCTTTTTAAGGGTTACTGTGCCGAGGTCAACAGGATTTCCTTCTCTATTTTTTCTTAAAGTGCCAGTGCAGTATGTTTGTCGGTCCAGCAACTTCACCGCCAAATCATAAGAATTATAAAAATTGTCCATATAGACACTATGGCCGGAATCGAGATTTTCCTCTAATAATTTTAACACAATTTTTTGTGTGTGTCCTTGTCCTGAAGTTTCTTCATGTGCACCACCGTATATTTGAAATTTTAATACTATCCCTTCAGGTTCAGCCAGAACATACAATTTAACGCCATACTTGTTTTTATTATTATTTTTAATGTATTGACGAAAAAGAAGCCGTCCCCGCCACAAAACCATGGATTCATCAAGAGTCAGCTGTTTACCTGGACTATAAATATTGTTCATGACAGTATTGAAGTTATCTACAATTGGACGGATTTCAGCTAATCGATCCTCGTCGCTTGGATCTGATGAAAAGTGCAGGCATCGTAATATCAGCATGAACCGGTTTCGTGACATATATTGTCTAAAAGAAGGTATATTAAATAGCCAGTGAGTTTTCCAATAATCATTCAGTCTGTTTAGCCGAATAGTCCCGGTGTGAAGTAGTAACCCAAGAAAGGTCATAAATTCCTCGCGTGTTAATTCCTTCCAATTGGTAATTCTAGATTTATCAGTTACTCCAGGTTGCTGTAGCACTCTTTCAGCATTAAGATTTGTTTCACGTACAATCAAACCGAGAATGTCATTATTTAAAAATAATAGAAACGCTTCAAGTGGGTCTGAGGGCACTGGAACTAATAGTTCTTGTGCTTTGGTAAAATCTAAGGTTTTCATCGAACCTGTCGAAGCCCATGTTGCTGTAGCTCCCTCGTGTGAAGGCTGGTCGTCGATATTTTGTGCAACTTGCCTATTGTTGTCACCAAAACTTGGAAGTGCTGACGTAGATGAATGACCAGCAACACCAATATGTGACGGGAGAATGAAACTTTGCTCGGAGACTGTCGGGGTAATTGCAGAAGACCTCAGCAAAGGAACAGATGGCGTTTCTATAGTATTGATCAATAAATGGTCCGGAATCTCACCAAAAGGACCGTCCATCCGACCATCATTACACTGTGAATAAACAGCTTCCTTACTTGAACAATCATTTTCATCCGACCTACAACTGTCAAGGATTGTTTTTCGGCGTTTTTTAGCACCAGAAATCGAAGAATTGTCAGTAGAAAAGCGCTTCGACGGACTCGGCACTTCACTCATTTTGGCGCGAAAATTACGTGTGAGTTACAGCCGTCTATAAAATACAAATATCACGCTAGTCAAAATCCGTAAAAAGTATTTGTGAGATCGACAAATCGTGCGTGTGGCTGCACGACCGACGTGACCCTGCCTCGAAAGCCGGCGGCATACTGTCTCATAGAAACGATACGGTCGCGATCCACGGTGCCGTGTGCTCGGCCCCCCGCCCCTCCACGGTGCCGTGGAAGTGGCCTCCTACCTCCTACCGCTCCACGGCGCCGCACAGTAGTTTGAATTTAAAAATAGGTGGACATACGATCGAAAGTCATAATTTCACCGAAACAAAAATTGTTTTGGATAGCATTTTGAATGCTGATCAACATTTGTCATTATGCATTTTTCGATAAAACGAGCCTTTCATGCTTAAAAAAAATATGACAAGAAAATTTGTATGGAGAAAAATCTTTTTTATTTTTTTTCTGGCTACTGTTGCAAACTGTAGCGGTCAAACCTTATGTAGTCGTAAGTACCTATGGTGCCTAACATTATTACATAAATACTTTTTGCGGGCACGCGCGGCCAAGCGAGTAATGGACATGCAAAATTTTAAATATTTATATTTATTTATTATTGATTTTAATGCACTTAAAGTAATTATTAATAGATAAATATACTTAGTCTAACTTACTACAGCCCCCTATTACCTCATTTCACGCTAAAACCTTTCAAACTAGAACCTAAGTTTGTAGGTACTGGTAGTCTTAAGTTGTTTTTATTGTCATTATAATATTCACTACTGGTCTACTGGTTATCGTGTAAGATAGATTAGGTAGATATCAACCCTTTACCTAGGTATATACCTACTTCTTGGCACTTATAATACCGACATACATGATTAAAAAAAGTCTTCAAGCAAGAACCCTTGACTTCAACGCTTATGAAACATTTTTTAACTTTCTAGAGTAGTCCTGAATAGATCCTTAAATCATTTTGACTGTAATAATCGATTACAGTAGGTAATGGGTTCAGTAAGGGTTTCAAACCATATAGTAAACAATTCATTTTTATGGCTCTCCATTCAGTTAGTCAAATAATTCCATCATAAATGGAAATATCCGTAACCCTTTTCTACACATTATTCATCATCCATCATCATTTCAACCATAGAACGTCCACTGCTGAACATAGGCCTCCCCCAATGATTTCCACAATGGCCGCTTGGTGGTGCTCTGCATCCAGCGCCTTCCTGCTACCTTTATGAGGTCGTCGGTCCACCTTGTGTGGTGGACGTTCTACGCTGCGCTTTCCGGTACGTGGCCTCCACTCCAGAACCTTGCTGCCCCATCGGCCATTAGTTCTGCGTACTATGTGCCCTGCCCATTGTCACTTTAGCTTGCTAATCCGTTGGGCTATGTCAACGACTTTGGTTCGTTTACGGATCTCCTCCTCATTTCTGATTCCATCTTGTAAAGAAACACCGAGCATAGCCCTCTCCATAGCACGTTGTGCAATTTTGAGCTTATTTATAAGGGCCTATATTGAGAGGCCACGTTTCCGAGCCGTATTGCCACACATTATTGCAGATCTATTATGTACACCTCTCCTATAGTTTTATATGCCAGCTAACGTACACAAAAACTGCTGTTACATGGTGCAGATAATGTGATAACATTTTGGTGTACTGCAAACCTGCCTATTGGATTCTTTCGGAAAAAGTAAGTATGTGAGTGACTTTGATTATTTTAAACACTCTGATCAAAATAAGTGAATAGGCTAAAATATCTTTTTTGATTGTTTTTCGAACGAAGATAATAATTGAAGACATGAATGGAAGAAGGTGATAAATGTCGGATTTCAGATTTTTCTCAGTTCGATGATTGGGTAAAGGTATGCTTTATGCTTTATGTTTGAGGCTACTTATAAAGGTGTTATGTACGTTATCTTTTTAGACGAAGGGAAAGAAACTTACACCTCTTTAAAGGAGCCAAAAAAAAAAGAATATTTTTGCGAAAGTACGTATAAGACTATTCAACCGAAGAACTGGAAATTACAGTTCCGCTACCTACTGTAATCGATTATTACAGTCAAAATGATTTAAGGATCTATTCAGGACTACTCTAGAAAGTTAAAAAATCTTTCATAAGCATTGAAGTCAAGGGTTCTTGCTTGAAGACTTTTTTAATCATGTATGTCGGTATTATAAGTGCCAAGAAGTAGGTATATACCTAGGTAAAGGGTTGATATCTACCTAATCTATCTTACACGATAACCAGTAGACCAGTAGTGAATATTATAATGACAATAAAAACAACTTAGACTACCAGTACCTACAAACTTAGGTTCTAGTTTGAAAGGCTTTAGCATGAAATGAGGTAATAGGGGGCTGTAGTAAGTTAGACTAAGTATATTTATCTATTAATAATTACTTTAAGTGCATTAAAATCAATAATGAATAAATAAAAATATTTAAAATTTTGCATGTCCATTACTCGCTTGGCCGCGCGTGCCCGCAAAAAGTATTTATGTAGTAATGTTAGGCACCATAGATACTTACGACTACATAAGGTTTGACCGCTACAGTTTGCAACAGTAGCCAGAAAAAAAATAAAAAAGATTTTTCTCCATACAAATTTTCTTGTCATATTTTTTTTAAGCATGAAAGGCTCGTTTTATCGAAAAATGCATAATGACAAATGTTGATCAGCATTCAAAATGCTATCCAAAACAATTTTTGTTTCAGTGAAATTATGACTTTCGATCGTATGTCCACCTATTTTTAAATTCAAACTACTGTGCGCCGTGGCGTCTTTCCGTTCTATACATGGCCAGAACGCACCCATAGGAAACTGCTCGTGTATATTTTGGAGTGTCTCTTTGTAAGTCGGTCACTACAAACTATACACGAATTTTGCGTACTGATCGTGTATAGTTTGTATCGTGGATGGATTCCGTCTTCGCTCCAAACTATACTACACCACTTACAGTTGACTAGAGTGTGTTTAGTTTATTTGATTTAATAAAATATGGAATTGTATTTAAAATTATTACATTTATTAGATATTATGCTCGTGCTTTGTCCTCGAGATTAGAGAGGAGAAGGCATAGGACTGGTACAATTTTATTGTTATGTACGTTAATAGAAGTGGGGTTTTATTCTAAAAAATTATGTTAAATGTTTTAAATAATTTCTTCCTTGTAACTGTCTCGTGTGTATTGTGTCTGTGTTTTAATGTATTGGTTATTGGTAGTTTATATTCGTGTCCACGTACCCCGCGACTAATGTTACTGCGTATCCCTTCTGTGCTGTTCTAATTTTTAAATATAAATTAATACATTAATTTATTTTTCTACTTCTTCTTCTAACACCAGGTTCGCCGGTAGGGATGCGCAGTAGCTGATAGGGCTTCCTGCTGAAAATCAGTGTTGGGACATCCTACAAGGTGTCCCAACTAAAACTGAGCAGGCGCCCTATTAACATACATTTGTCTTTTTCGTTTTATTTTAACCATTGTATTCATAATGTGTGTTAATAAAGTTATTTTATTATTATTATTATTATTATTATTAGAAATAAGAACTACCTATGTAGATCACGTACGGTGATGCCATTTTTAAATTCATTAATTATTACATAAAATATTATTATTTTACTGAATCTACATATTATTATAATAAATCTAGATTTATAACACTAATGTAAGTGGTTTCTGAAATTAAATTGATTAGGTAGATTTCTCAATAAATAACAATTATTTATTAGTGAGAGTGAATGAAGAAAGTTAAACGTGCATTATTAACTAAAATTGTCGACCGTTCGGTGTAGTGGTTCGAAACGGATAACTGTTCCGGAGGTAGCGGGTTCGATTCCCGCACAGTACAAACATTAATTTGTGTGCATGAACATATTTTGATATTTGTTTGTATTGGACTGGGTGTCTTCTATGTATAATAAGTATGTATTTACAAAAAAAGTATTTAAGTATGTTTATATCCGTTATCTAGTACCCATAGTACAAGCTTTGCTTAGTTTGGGACTAGAAGCGCAGTGTAAAATGTCCAGGGATATTTATTTTTATTTATATGCTTTTATCTCAAGAACAAAAATCATTTTGACATACATAATTCTTAATTTAAGAGTTATTCAGCCCCAAAACAAATATCTTTTCTATGGCAGAATATGAAACACCAAAAAGCTCTTTATCAAAAACAATGGCACGTGTCGAAATTGATTCAATAGAAAGAGAGGTAAATAAGTCAAAATGACGAGCATGCAACTAAGTACTCGCGTATACATTGTAATCGCGAACTTATTACAATACATACATGATTAGTCCGTATGCGTACTGACGATGTATATTTTGGAGTAAGATAATTGACCTAAGTCACTACAAAGTATACGCGAGCAGTACGCAGCGTATGCGTACTGGTCGTGTATAGTTTGGAGGAGCTTAGTAAAAAAAGTCACATCCAAACTATACTCGATTAGTTTCACACCCTTGCGTTCTGGCTATGTATAGAATGGAAAGACGCGGCGCCGTGTTAAGTTTCCGCCAGATAGATAACCATTTTTTTGATCGCATCCCTAGAGAAGACCTGCACTGATGGATATAGCTATAAAATAAATCTTTTCTTTTGTTTGTAATTTAGTTTAAAATTCACGTATCACCAGTTCACCACCAAAGCAGGAGACATTTTCTGAAATACATATTTGAACGGCAATTTATGCATATGATTTCACATCGAATCCAAGACATCAATTTAACAGCAATCTTAATAAAAGTACAATCCAAATCATAAGCTGCCGTACAATTGCATAACAAAAAGACATGTATGATATCAATTTGCTTCTGAGAATAAAATTGCAATCGTTTGCCGCGCTTTTAAAAGGCGATTCTGGCTATAAAATTACGGCCAAGGGCATAAACACTGCACGGCCGGTTTCTCGTAAGTGCGGGTTCGAGATGATTAGTATTGTGTGTAGTGTGAGGTTACAGCTGATGGAAACTATAAACCGGCATTAATTATTGACTCGATTCCTAGCGCACGTGACCGACTAGTTAAGCTTGCATTACAATTCAGTTTTGTGGCTTCTGCAAATAGCGTTTATTGCTGTGCAGCCGCGAACTTGGTTATGCGGAAGGATCGGAATGTTCTCGGAAATCAATAACTCTAGCTCATTTAGGTACTAAACTGTGTCTGCTCAAAATTCGGTCTGTTAATTTTCGTACGGTTGCATGTACGATAAATTATCATCCACTAATGGATATCAATGACATGATCAGTCCCACCAATCTAAAATATCGTCGTAAAATTATGTCAGCTACAAGTAACAAAATACCAAATGTCTTTTCTGTAAACAAATTTTCCTTATTAGAAATTAAAAGGCAATAAATCATAACAGAGAGCTTACAATAATAGAAGTGCAACATGTGCACTAAATCTGATGTTATTTGAAACCACTGTTTCTGTTAATGGTCCAGCGACAACAGATGACGTTATTATAAGCCGTGGGAATGTGATGCAATCATATCAGGAAGAGAAAGGACATAATTTAGTCATTGGCTTCCTACGCAATATCCTGTACGCAAATGATTTACTAACAGGGTAATTATGAACTTCCTAACCCAAGTTCCTACTATAATAAATACTTATACACGACGATAAATAATTAAGATCTTAAATATTTTATAAAAGTTTACCTTTCCATACGCTTAAATTTGTATTTTGTTAACTAACAATGACGCTTAACACCTCCGACATGGCATTGACCTTACTCGTTTTTCTTTCCATAGTTCGTGGTACACCTTTCAATGCATGTTTGTCTCGCTTTAACGGTTTCGCAGCTGTGTAAATTGACGGCTCAGCAGACTTCTGCTAGTTTTCGTTGCGATACTAGTGATTCATTGTGAATTTACTGGACCATAGTTCCCACAGTTCAATGGCCTGATGGCAAAAATCAAGACATTCTGCTAATATTTTGATGACACGATTGTGTATTCAACAGTACTTAAACTATCTAGTCTAACTATGTAGCACCATTCCTTCGCCGAGCACGCAGCGGGATCAAGATTTGATTGGAATGTACTGCCATAAAACACTTTTTGTTGTTTTTTGTTTGAGTTTTATTTCATTCAATCGGGCGATCTTCAGATCTCAATCTAGACTACAGTCGAGCTTAAAATGACTCAGCTTGCTTATTTGATTTTGTCCGTCTCGCATCTCGTCTCAATTACGTGTTCCATATTCTCATGAATGTTGATTGCTATAAGTAAGACATAATGACAGAGTGTTAACTTGCAATTTGTTCCTGCTTCAAATTGTTGTTGTTATCAATTGAGATTCAATTTCAAATTAGTGTAGAATCCACATAGCATCTTATCAATATCCTGGAAAAGCTTTTCGCTGCACACCTTTAAAGCATTAATCTTTAGCGTTCGAGCAGCAAAGTTATCGGCACCGTTGTTTATTGGGACACGTACGCGTATGGTGTTAGCACCTACCGCTCGGAGACAGGCAGGCGAGGCTAATATGGGCAAAACAGGCCGCTCTCATCCATATTGCAGGGTCCCGTTCGATCAGCCCATTTATATTGCACGCGGATATCTTCGCAACTCAGCGGTCTTGATAGCACCCAGATAAAAATCAATTTAATGATATGGAATATTTTTAACGTATGTATGTATATCATGTCAGACGAAAAGGAATGTAATCGGTAATTCTAGTTTGTTAAGGATCATCAAAAATGAAAGCACGAAGAGATAAAAACAAAGTAGAAATGAAATTAATTTTCTCAAAATTCAACCCATCGTACAATGAACTTCCTTTGGCTGTAACCTTCAAATGATATGTCTGTAACAAAACGAAAATATGGAATCAAGCTAAACAATACGACTACGTGAGAAATGTTCATGTTCACAAACAACATTCAACGGCCAAAGCAATTTAGAATCCATAAAATAGTTCGGTGATCGTGCTCAAAGTGCTCGAATGTACCACCCCAGCGTCAGACAACGCCCTAGTTGATGAACAGAATGATGTTACAGAAACGTCCGACGAATACAAGATTCCTGTTACCCTCGTAACAAGGAACATCAAACTATCAGCTTTAACAAGATCTGACAATCGAATTGAAATTTCCGAGTACGTCCCGCTGACTATAGATTTTGTTATGCAGCATGACTTGCCGTTCGCACTATTGCTTCGTAGCAGGTATTTTAAACCTCAAATTGCGATATTGTAGCTTTATTACAAATTCAACTTGTGTCTGCAATATTGATTGTGAATTTAGAGACAGTATGAACAATGAGAGAGCCATTAAAGGTACAATCGGCACGGACGATGAGGTAATTTGAAATTTCGCATATTCGCCTCATTATTTATTAAATGTCGAAGGTATATAACGTGTAGCAGGTATTTTGGTGTATGAGGAGATTGAAACCGCATCTCTGGTTAAATTATAATACCTATTAGTTAGATTGTTGTGTGTGTTGTACGTGGTTGTACGTACCTACCTACATTCTAATTTTAGCATGTCTTGCATTATTATTTTCAAATATTCCATCGCGTTCGCTGAATGCACAACAAACGTGAATCATGGCAGAGATAAAAACATTGTTTCAGTCGGGTGACAGCATAAAAATAAAGGTGAAAATATCTGATCGCGAACGTAATGGTTTAGATAAGGGTTTCACGTCCGCGCAATAATGGCTGTAGCCGGCACGCCGTCCGTGCAATGACACATTCCGTGTTTTGTGGCACACAATTATTATGTTATGACAACTACATTGTTGCCTATTTTATTATTTATAATTCATATATCAGATCTGGCAATAAAGCTTTATTTCAGCAAAAGATGCCATAACTTATCCTGAACGGCGATTTTATAAGATTTTGTTGCTGAAAGTTTCGTGAACCTATCCCGAATTTTCTTAATGGCTTTCGAACGGATTAAAGTCGTAACTTTCAAAATCGTTTCAGCTGAAATTGCAAAATAATAGTCTGGAACGACTTTTACATAAAGATTAAGCGGTAATCATTCTTTCTTTTTTAATTTAATTATGCATTTTGGAGTTCTATGTTGTACTTAAACTGTTCAAAAGTTTAAGCCAGCATAATTACGCTATAGAAACAGTGCAACTGTTTTATTTAACTTTCAAGTAATATTTCATTGGTATGTATGTACGAGTATGTATAGATGTTAAATCCCCTAGAGAACCCATTCTCTAACCGTAATCTTTTCCACATAACGAAATTTTCCTGTTCTCCCGAAATAATAAACGACAGTAACATGTGGCAGAGTTCATAATAAGCTCGACGAGTGAAGAAAAATACAGTACTATAAGTTATCATTAAAGGCATTTGCATTGAGTCGTTACGAGGCGTCTTACGTAAGGGCGCGCGGACAGAATATGTAATGTTTACCTTAGGTAGGGTTCATTAATTTGTTATGTCGGCATTTTGCCGGCAAGCTCATGTAACAGATGATTTATTTGGTGGCTTCGGTAGAGCCAGTCCGACTACTGCGGTGAACGAACCCTGTCACGGGATCGGCGCAAACGCAACTCCGTACTGGTTTCGGCTTTGGCAGACGATTCTGCGCCGCATATTGACCGTTTATGGACGTGAAACTGGCAGTCCATTCAATAAGAATCTCTATTAAACGTAATGTGGGCGTGTCTTGAATTTAAAACACTTTTTAAATCCCATAAAATGTTGTAATGCGTTCCAAAAATAGCTGAGGCATGTTTGCTTTCAACTAAGCTTTAGTTTCTTTAGAAAGATGCTTGAAAGAATACATTGTAGAAACATCCTAATGAAGAATCAAAAGCTAATTATTATCCGCAACATGTGTTGATAGGCGTTTATCTACCGGCATTCCCATGTCTTGTCCTATAGATACAGGCTGTCTTTTAGTGAGACCGGCCAGATTAAATCTTATCGTTACCACGCTCACCTTAGTAAACATTTAAAAAAATAATTTACACAGTTAAATCCCGGTGACGGTGAACAGCTGCTCCCCAATCCGTGCAGCTTACTCACCAAATTATTAAAAGCCATAAAACGAGTCTCAAACAGAAGGGTGAGCAGCCCTATTTAATTGTCGACCTTCGTGTCTAAAACTCGCATGAGCGTTATTATTTTACTGCAGGCGAGGTGATCGACAGTTCGATCGATTTTTTGACCGCACGTTTTATGTATTACCCGCTTAGATTAATAAAACCTAGATAGATAGTCAGTGCACGAAAGGTGAGGCAGATTTTAGTAAGCCAGAATGGCTTACTCGTACCTAAACGTCACGTGAACTGTCAAAGTGAAAAATTGGTAAACACGTCCGACGACTTTTAATTAATTAAGAAGGTTTGTGCTGTGAAAGGGTGTCTAAATACATCAGAAAAACTAAAGAAAGTGACCAGTGTTACATTTCATAAGTAAGTACTACGATTCGACGCGTATTTTGCTTGAATTTGGCTTTCAAGAATTAAATACGGGAATGATACCAGTAACAAGAAAATTTATTTCCCAATTGTTCGCCGTACAAATACACTTCCTTTTTTATGAAATCGAGACTTTTCAATCGATTTATCTTATTGTAATTATGTAGGTACTTTGAATTCAATAAATAAGTAAGTACATGATGCGTTTTGTTTTTGTTAGTTATAAAATAATTAAAAACGTATTAAAAATACTCCCCAACAAAATTGACACTAATGACATAAGATTTTTGCCTCACTCTTGACGAAGCGTTTGTATGAAGACTATCCATCTAGGTTTTATTAATTATGTAAGATTACCCGTAGTTGTGTTATGGTGCTACGGGTACGTGCCGCGCACGCTTCAAACGCCTGTGTAATCGTGCGCAACGGCCATAATAAATTATCTATTAAATTATTTAAAAAATACCAACAGACAGAATTTTAATTTGAGACACACTAAGCAAGTTCGAGTTACCAACTAAATAATTCATATTATTTGCTATTTATTTACCATTTAATATTTTGTTCGTGTATCTAATTAACTATCTGCCTATCAAATCATTATTTTATGCAAATAAAAAATATTTGTGGTAACAAAAATGTAGAATAATAACCGAGATCGGCCGGTTTAAAGGGGATATTTTAAAATGGTCTTTTGTGTCACAAAGGTCGCACTGCTGAATGCTGGGCAACCGTTAAATTCTACAAGATGAATGTTGGCGCGCAAGCCCCATTTGGTATTATTCGCGCTCTGGGTGTCTTGTTCTTGTTCGGTCTTCCGTCGCACCTGTATTACGTACAGCAATAGCGAGCAGTCGTGCGAAAATCGCTGTCACTTGATTCCAAAGTCGCCCTTATTGCGATGGAAGCTTGCACGTTTGACAGCGGTTATCGCGGAACGGTCGCGATCGCGTTAACGTCATAAGGCCGGGTCGTGACGACCGTTATTCGCCCACCTGCGGATCGCAGACTGCCCAGTGAACCGAGGGAGACGCGCGGCGACACGCGTTAAGGGTTAAAATAATTTGCATAATCGAGCATTGAAACTGCAGCAGCTTATGACTACCCAAACGATCGACCGTGGAATTCATTTTATATTGCTATCTTATCTAGGTAGAGATCAATTTTAATAAATTTGGTACAGATAGATATTTATTTGAATATAAAACATAATCGAGCTAACTTTACTTGCTCGTTTCATTTCGACATACTAAATATTCTAATTAATCAAGGTTAATATAATAATATACGAACTTAATTAGCTTCTAATCACAACGGAAATAAAAATACAGAGGAAGATAAATCACAATGAAAAGCCGGAAACGGACTATGTCAACACTCCCTAACGAAGCCATAATTACGTAATGCGTGTACAATCATATTTGTAGAACGCGCCAATGCATCGCAATGCGTCCGATCGACTATCGCGAGCAAACATGATAACCGATATCGATTCGTGACAAGTTATCGAATTACGACACAGACACCCGACACTTTGACACCTAGCTACCAGTCTGTTTGTATTCGATGATTATCTTTATACATTCTCGGTTTGCATCTGACCCAGTTCTAAGAAGAATCCAATAATAAACAATTTAACTTTTGAGTTTGATATCGGCTTTATTCAGTCAATTGAAATTCTGATTAGAAATTATCTGCTGTTGCGACAATGTTTGTTTAAGCTTGTCAGTGGGTCACTGAGGTAATCACTGGCAAATAGATTATTAAAAATAAATTAATTTATGTAAATAATATTATCTCCGACGTTTTTAGAACTGATGGTTTTAGAATCAGATGTCCTATGTTTATTCAGTAGTAGAGATACGTTATGAACGGTAGCTATTATAAAATCTTAATCTATTGTGAAATTTAATTTCATAAATTTTGTAAAATAAATGAAAAGAAAATTACCAAAGGGTTATTAGACTATTCACCTTATTTTATTTAAGCAGTGAACGGTAATTCCGTATGCAAACATTTGTCATTTAAAGTTTCCCTCGAGTGATTACTAAATAGCGTTTCTCGGATTTCAAATGGTGACACGACACTGATTGACTGCTTAAAAATTACAACTTCTGAATACAAATACCTAGAAAGAAAACTTATTTTCAGCCTCAATTTTCATCTAGTCGCGTTGTCAAGGATCCTAATTCACCTCTTCATCTCCGATTCCACATCCCTAGGTACTAATATTGCACGCTTTAAATTCCCCCAAAATGTAGAGATGCTCGATTCTGTGTAAACTGAGAGGTTCGACGGGAATATTATCGAAGATGACATGGCGCTAAGCCAAAGCCGACTTATTGTGATGTAAATAAGGTTGATCACGTACAATGGCACGTAGGAGGGTGTGGGTAGAACTCGCCTGCTTGAATATAAACAACCCTGCATCTTAGCGTGCCAGTTGCTATAAAGCACACGCAGGCTTAAGATCACCTTAGAGTCGCTTATTAAAAAGAGCTCTTATTCGTACGTTGTCTTATTTTTAAAAAGTTTTTGTAGTCAATTTCACAAAAGTCATTTAAAGACGAAGTAAACTTTTACTTATAAAAGCTTGGCAGCTTATATCTATAGACGTTACACAAGCAGTTCTGATGAAGCTTTCAGTTAATCTATACTAATATATAAATGCGAAAGTAACTCTGTCTGTCTGTCTGTCTCTCTTTCACGCCTAAACCACTGAACCGATTTTAATAAAATTTGTCAGGGAGATAGATTGAGTGCCGGGAAAGGACATAGGATAGTTTTTATCCCGGTTTTTGAAACAGGGATGCGCGCGATAAAGTTTTTCTGTGACAGACAAAATTCGACGCGGGCGAAGCCGCGGGCGGAAAGCTAGTTTGATATATTCTGAAGTAAATAGAATTGATTGAAAGCCTTTCATTTATTAAACTGTCAAGACATAGGCAAAATTATGTATTAATGGAAGCTCGCTGTAAAAGTGCTTACAATTTTAACAAATTCCACGTTTTTGTAGACTCTACCTTCAATTTATCAAGCCAACTTGATAATGGAACGCAAATGCAAAACCAGAATCTGTCACATTGTTAATAGGTTAGCGTGCAAATGTGCATTGCAACAGAAACGTGAATAATGAGAAATTAATGCTGCATTTTAACGACACTTGCAGGAAAAACGCTAGACGCAGGCATCCGTTAGTCTCTCTTTACAACATTCACATGAGTGTCATTTCACTAAGCTGCACTATGATAACTTTTTAATGGCTTAATCAATATAAATAAGGACGTATTTTATAACAACCAAACTTTGGATGGCTCAATCAGTCCGCAAAGAGAAAAGAAGGAATTAAAAGTACCTACTTAGGTACTAATTTAGGATTGGGCCTTACTTGATGTTTTCTTTAGTTAAAATATCGTATAGCCAGCTTGCGCAAACATTAACACAACTCCGTACAGGTTAATCTATGGCCATCCCGCGCGTGGGTGTTAGGTTTCGTGCATTCACATAGAGAAAGCACAGTCAGCGTTCCACACAATGCGCCACAGTAGGGAGCGATACTTGACACCTTGCCCTTCGCTGCAACGGACATCTCTGCTCCAACCTCAAGTTTATTTTACTAAACAAGACATTAAATTATCGCCACGACAAGCGGTAAATGAAATTAGAGAAATCTAACCATATCTTTACGTGTAAGTTTGTCAATTTCTAAAGAACAAATTACTTTCCGTCGAGCTAACCGTGGGAAAGAACACAAAGGCACTTTGCCATTTATTATAAAGTGAAAATAATCAAGGAATGAAATTCAATAAGCATCAACGATGCTATCTTCGACGGACGTAGTCTGTTAAGCATTCTTAAGAAATGTTTCTTGACTGCGTAATACATACGTGAATATCAATCAATTGGTCCTTCGAGGTAGTGTATCATGGCCAAGTTCAATGACCCGATGCTGATCGTCGTCAGATTGACAAATTGACCTTCTACGAAGGTCCTCAATCCTTTTATTTTGGATGAATTTCTCAAAGACATTCACTAGGTACGATAAATGTAGAGGGTCTATTTCTTTTTCTTTACATACAGAAAACGGTACATCAAGCAACTTAAACATTGTGTCATCTCATGAAAGTTGTGTTGCACTAGATGCTATTTTACAATGAAAGTTAATATTTTGATAAACTTTGCAACTGAAGGTTGGGTCTGTTACAATCTTATCATGAAAATGAGCTCTTGCGATGTCGTAATCCTTGAATGATTAGATAAAGTTCTTTGTATAGTGTAGGTTAAACTCATCGCACACGTTATTTGTAACAATTAAAACATAAGTTTATCCTCGTTGCAATTCCTACTAAGATCAAAGCTGTTCATTAAAGTAGGTATCACTCGTAATTCGTATAAGCTTTTATCTCTACTTCCAATTGGACTTACTTATTCCGTGAACAACAAATTTTGCATGCACAGAAACTCTGATACACTTATTTACATTGGTATCAAAATACCAACTACTTAATAAATCTACATCACAACACAATACAAAGCACGCGTTTCGTTTTTAGCACACTTAAGATGCAATTTATTAAACCGTTCACAAGTTATTTATTTTGCTGTTATGTGGTCTCGGGCGAAAGTGACTACATACAGTACACTTTCTGTCGTGTAATCATAAACCTGCACCTAATAAGGTACCGCGTCATTCCTTTTTATAAGATAAAATATCCGATGCGCTGGTGGCAGAGGATCTTAAAAATGCTTTTACGTCATTACCCAGTATTACTCGTAATCACAACGTCTCTCGTCTCAACGGGCGCTGTATCGTGCTCGGCAAGTTTTTAGTTCTTTTTATGTCCGCCATTATTTTTTTATCTTCAGTACCGACAACAACATAAATGACAGATTATTCCTCAATGACAGCATACTTTATTACCTTGATACTATCTGGAAATGCCTACATACCTACTATTGTTTTGCTGAATGCTGTTTTTACAAAGTTTCACATAACTGTTCTTAGACATTTCTAGAAAAATTCGATAAAACTGGTAAACTCCACATTACGGTACTATTCAACTCGTAGCATTAAATTTCGTGTCGACCGTACACGAAATGCAATGAGTGAATAATACGAAAATAGCTGTAATTTGACGGTGATGAAAAATTGTAATTGCTTTACGTCCCGTTTCGAATTATGACATTGCTATAAGTGTAGTCAGACGGGCGCGAAAGACGCCTCGCATGGTGGCAACGTGGTTCAATGTTTTTTTATTGACAAGTACCTGATCGTTTGCCTCACACGCGGGTGTGTTTTAAATCTCGTACAGTTATGTGCGTAGGCGCTTGAGGTCAGACGCATGCGTATACTATACACAGTACAGCACTCTCCACAGAAACCCCCACGCGTCCATCTATATTATTGTCTTTCAATCTCCCTCTCGTAACCATTACATAATGTCTTTCTTTCGCATGTTTTGAATCAAGTTATTAAACTAACGAGTAAAAACCCATCGATTACTTATGCAAGGAAGCCTTATGTATGTGTAAAATTACACCGCTGTTTACCGACACATCATGGGTAACATGAAATGTGTCATCACGCTGACGAAAAACAACGATATATTTACCTACTCAACTTATTTTTTCAACCTTTATCACTTTGTCGACGCTAAAAATGTTTAACTTCTTCCTACCTACACTTTGGTGGAGTAGTACGACAAATTACATTACACTGTCGTTTATTTAGACAAATAGAATTACATGTTGCTTTTTACTGTCCCTCTTTGACCCGCCGACCGTTTTAGTACGATCTTATTGCGAGCTCTACTATGGACTTGAGTGGTGAAATCGCCTCTATTAAGTACTACTACATAAAACTCAGTGATACCACAGTATTTGATGTGCCGCCATTTGTAAAGCTACAGCATTTTTGTGCTGTACCCTGCTCTTATCCATCACTTCACGTCGTATTTGTCAGTCAAGCCAAGTTTACATTTAGTGGAAAAACAATTTGTTGCTTGCGTGTGGCACCCCAAGTTTAAACAGAAATAGCTGAATGCATGTTCCTTGAGGTAATCAACTACATGACATTACACGGGCAAGGTGTGAACCGAAGTAAAGCACGCTTTGCGGCCCCTCATTGTGCTATATTTAGCTTAAAAATGTAAACATAACAATAACGATGTAATTATGGTCTAACAATAATATTATGGTAACGAAATTAGGGGCATGCAATTACGTGCAGTTGCGTTGTATGCTTCAGCTAGAGTTTTTGTTACACCTTTTTGACGTAAGAAATATTTAATGAGAATAACAGATTCTTAGACTTTGTTCACAGACTTATTTTCTGTACCAACCAACCAAATGTAGGATTGCGTTACGACTCAAATGATTGATTTTATATTTAAACATAATGAACGATAGAAACTCGATATCTGTACCATAAAATAAAGCTCTACCACAATCAATGAAAACGTCTTTACCTACGTGAATGAATGACTCACTTATAAACTTACTATCTGATGAATACCTAACAGTAACTTTTACTTACAAATACAACCTACTACGTTGTCCAATTATGTGAACAGTAGACACTTATCTGCAGTTGAAGACATGATTGTACGTAATAAATGGTTAGCAGTCTTAGTCTGACATAGATGGAACAGCTATATTTAATTCAAATTGTTGTCAGCATCTAATATTACTGGTAAAACACAACATCGGCCTCCATAATGTGTCGTGAACAATCTAGTTTAACGCCTACGTAGAGCAAACCTGCTTTGGTAACTCGTCAATTGATTTTAATCCCTATTTGGATATTAATAAGAGTTCATGTTCATTATTTAGATTGAATTATAGAGGTGCTCGACTCTACCATCCAGGCGGTCGAATTTTTATCCCACAGCCTCTTGAACGTTTCGTTTAAAGAAACCAGATACAGCGGCTTTTTATTGAGGATTAAGGAACATAGAGCATATTTTACTAGAAAGGCCTAAAAAGTACTCAAAATAAATTACATTTAGTTCGTAGATAGAGTAGAGTAGACTATCATGTTTACTGGGTAAAGCAAAGTTTAATTATGAAATTTAAAAAAAAACGCAAAACATAAAATTACGTGAACATCCGCTTATACCTACCAAAATAATTTCGGGATTACTTGGTGACGCGTAAATCAAATAGTAAATATTTTTTATGAAAAAATAATGTAGATAATTTCAATTCTATGGTCGATTCAACTAGCTCTATGTCGGCGAACACAGAACGAACTACAGACGGTGCCGGCGCCCGCAGCGCTCACGTCACAACAAAACAAACACCGCTGATGCTATCGGACGAACTTGAACCCAATGCTAACTACACGCGCTGGACACCGCTGGACCTCGCCTAATCCCTGTCCTGTCACGTACCATCACCTATTGACTTTCCTTTTCATCCACCCATAAATTTCTATCCTTTCTATATGGATTATATGGTTCTTTAAATCGGGCGAACTTGAACGCAATGGACACCGCTGATCCTCGTCTAATCCCTGTCCTATGTCCTGTCACCTTATGGACTTTCCTTTTCATCATCATCATAATTTCAGCCACAGGACGTCCACTGCTGAACATAGGCCTCCCCCAATGACTTCCACATCGCACGGTTGGTAGCGGCCTGCTTTCAGCACCTTCCTGCTACCTTTATCAGGTCATCTGTCTTTATCGCTGCGTTTTCCGGTACGTGGCCTCCACTCCAGAACCTTGCTGCCTCATCGGCCGTCAGTACTGCGTACTATATGCCCTGCCCATTGCCACTTCAGTTTGCTAATCCGTCGGGCTGTGTCAGTGACTTTAGTTCGTTTACGGATCTCCTCATTTCTGATTTGATCTCGTAAAGAAACACCGAGCTTTCCTTTTCATTCACCCATAAATATCTATCTTCTCAATAAGGAGTGTGTTGCTTTAATTTCTCACTCGCTTGGCAGATCTCCCTAAGTACCTAAGATACAGATATTATAATCTCGTGACGTCACTGTACACGTTAAAATAACAAACCGTAATCCCATAAAGGTTAGTATGGGCGCGTGTTAGGTGACGTCACGCTCCATACAACGTTTACACGCTTGTATCCTTTTTGCTTCTAGTTGGATTTCAGTATCTTTTTTGAAAGAATTTTAGAAACTATGCATATTCGCTATTTCAGACACGTGATACACCTTCTAAAGTTTACAATCATTCCCACACGCGTCAAAGGGAGCCAGGTCGTTTCTGCTTTTATGACATCGTGAGTGGCTACCGATTTACGCCCGAAAACACCCAACTAGGTATATGGCTGTTGGTTCACACTCCGCTATTTATGGATTTTAAAAAGAGAACCGGATAACAATAGTGAGTGTGTTTTTTATTTTATGTGCGAGCAAACTGAAAAATGGTAATTGGCTTACAAAGTTTTTTTCAGCGCTCGGTGAAAACATGCCGTTAGTTAAGCGAAACCATGCATGACATTCAGAAAAAAATTACGCCAATTCAAATCAAAGCTATAACTCTCCCTTTGACCTTTATTTATTCCTACTGCGGTGAGTAGGCACACAAATGCGTGCTTGTACAAATATGAGTAATTAAATAAAGCGAGGTGTGTTTGTTTTGGTCGTTTAAAGCGCGATGTTAAAATTCAGCAGATTATGCCTGCATTAACACATTATCTCGGACATTAATCCATATTACGTCCAAAACAAAACTGAGAAACAAGCGATAATACAAAGCAAATACTCAGACGGATGAAGTTAAGCCCTCGTTAGTCCTTTCGTTCCTCCGGAGTCAAGAATAGCAAACAATAAAGACATCCCATTTTACAACTCTTCCGCGCTTCCTTTTGTTTGCCGTAATAATGAATTATGGGAACTTAAGATAAATCATACTCAAAGTGGCTGTTTGCTTAATATATTTGTTTTTCTCATAGAAATGGTGTGTTTTATGTCTGGGTATTCAGTGAGATCATTGGGAATGATAAATGAAACATAGTTGCGTTATAAACCTTTTACAAAGGAATAACTTAATCTGTTTTCGACAAAGCCAAGAGGGAGAATAAAGAAACGGCAACCATGGCAGCAGCCTGCGGCGTGGATTCAACGTTATTTAACCTTTTCATCGTGATATCAATATTATACCTTTTTATTAGGTGCAATTTGTAATTTACTTTCTCTTTTTATTTTCATAAATCTCGATATAAATCTGAACCAAATATAACTTTTTGAATCTGCTTTGATGTGAGAGTCTAAATCATTCATTGCTTGTGCATTTTGTAGTTGTTTGTACCTGTAAATATTTGGAGCAATTTCGGAGGATCAAAGTCGGCGATTAGTCTTAATACTGAATTAAACTAATCACATTTATGCTAATTTGTTAAATTACATTTATTTGATTTAAGATTTTAATGTCGTTTCATAATACAGTAAGGAGCTCTCTCTTCTCAGCTGTCTCTTGATATTAGCCTGATCAGACCAAAAGTTCCAGAGATGATGCAGAATGAGTTACATACGTATGTTTTGATCAGATTCCCAATAATTTTATAACTAGCAGATGTAACCAACCGGAAAATAAACATTCTCCCCAAAGACTTGGGGATGGTGTGGGGACGGGATGATTCGATGCCAGAGGCTTCGGGTCTGCTATATTGAATTCAAGTTATGATTAGGAAAGTTTCTGCCCCGTTTCTTGAACAAATCTCTTTTGGTTAACGAGCCGTGGATTTGTTTTATGAACGTGTTTGGACTCTTTTCAGTTTTGTTGTTCCACTATCTCCCGAGTTTTCCGTATAGTTTGCGCAGTACATCTATTGTTGGCAAATGTCAATCTCAAGAATCTCAACATACAAATACTCGTCCGTGATATTTGGTTATCTCCGAAAAGAGTGACACAGCTATACTCGTATGCAGTTTCAGTAGATTTTTATACAGGGTGTTAGGTAAATGGGTATATGAGCCGACACTAGCCCATGTTAACATGGTCATATAAATGGTATGGTGAAGTCAGAAAATTGATTTCTTCATTTTAATTATTTTAATTTTCATACAAATCGGATTTTATAAAATTTATTTTGTATGAAAATTAAAAAAATTAAAATGATGATATCAAATTTCTGACTTCACCATACCATTTATATGACCACTAGCTTTCCGCCCGCGGCTTCGCCCGCGTGGAATTTTGTCTGTCACAGAAAAACTTTATCGCGCGCGTCCCTGTTTCAAAAACCGGGATAAAAACTATCCTATGTTCTTTCCCGGGACTCAAACTATCTCTATGCCAAATTTCATCAAAATCGGTTGCGAGGTTTAAGCGGGAAAGCGTAACAGACAGACAGACAGACAGAGTTACTTTCGCATTTATAATATTAGTTGGGATTATAAGTTGGGATGGGATGTTAACATGGGCTAGTGTCGGCTCATATACCCATTTACCTAACACCCTGTATATGAGTATTTTTAGGTTTTTTATTTGCAAAATGCGCATTGGCACTGCACGTAGTGTTTTATACGAAACTGGGGCGTTCCTATTGTTATTTTACGACTGTACTATTATTTTAAATTATTATTCCATGCAGCAACCAACATTTAATGCACTGAGGGAGAACGTTTTGTGCGTCAAAAAACCACTAGACCACATGTTTATAAAATATTATACAATCGTTTACTTAACCATATGGATACGTAATTCGGCAAATAGGGTATGTTTATTAAACTATAATGATATTATTGTAATCAATTTATAACCATTAGCAGCAATAAAATTAATGAAATTTTTGTTTTACCCTTTAAAAAACTATTTTAAATTAGATGTTTATGTTTATTAGGCACAGATAAGTAATTTGATTAGGGTTATAAAGGTATTACATACCTTATAGGGTCCCTTACTTACAATTTAATTTTAATGAATAATAAATGTAAATGTGTGAATATTGAATCATTAGGGCTCTGGTTCGTATGTCAAGGGCATAAAAGAACAACGCACTATAGTCAAATTTTGATTATTTTGAAGTGGGATAATTGCAAGTTGCATAATAATTCTGATGACCATATGGCTACTTTGGACGCGGGGTGCATTTTATTGTTATTTTGGAGCAGATGATAGGTGATAGAGATTGCATTGCGAGCGAAAAGCTTTTATTCCGACGCTCTTTATCTTTTGTAACTTTTTACGGTAGCAGCTGCAAAACGCGTGCCGCATCATCTCCCAAATGAACCGGTGTGCATACAAATTACAACAAAACATTTAAACAACTCGTTACCAAACATTAGAAATTAATTACGAATATACTTAACGCCTCCAATTATACTCCCGCTCAAATTAGGGAAATGTGTTAGCTTAATTATGTGTAATCAATGATATTATAGAACTATAGATATGTTACACAGTATATATATGAGCTAAAGCAGTACGGAAACTTAGCCCTTTCGGCGAGTTAAATACCTACACTTCGACTGAGTGTTAGGGTTGGCACTCTTAATCTTTATAAAATTAATAGGGTTCTTACTTACTTATTTATTATAACGTTTATTTAGGTTTTTTAATTATCAAATACCTAATGGAATAAATTAATTGACTAAGTAGTTAACAAAAAAATAAAACGTTAATTAGGTTCTATAATGATCGAATACATAATCGAATAAATTGATTAAGTACTATTAGAGGCCGTTAGAAGATCTATTCTCATAAATAAAATACCGGATACTTACTTTCACATACCTATTGCCTCATTTTAAATACAGTTCATCACTTAGTACAAAAGCGTGGTGCGCGCGGAGCAAATCACTTTATCAAATAGAACACATAAATTGTTAAAAAGCGTAATTACGTAATTTAAAAAGAACTATTACAAAATCAGATGTAAGCACTTTATTTAAAAAGTAATATTTAATAATTTTTACAATTCAGAATTATTACGAAGTTTAAAAAATAAAAGTTCTGGTTTTGAAGATGCCGAGTTCAAGCAGCCGTATACTACGCAATACACTCGTGGCATGTTTTTAAAAATACAGCGGACAGTGCATGCAATAAAATTATTATTAAAACACAACGCGCGCGACACTCGCGACGGATGGACTGCGAGGTTCGCTTAGAGCTCGTGTAAAGCGTGCGTCTGTGTGCGTGAGTCTGATTTCGAGCGTTTGTATGAAGCTTCCGTACTGTTTGATTTATCTACTGTGTATGTTACGTTCATAGAAATTACGATTTTAATCCGTGCCGAGCTATTCCAAATTGCACACATTGACAAATGTAACTGATAAGTGAAACAAAAGATACGAAATAGCACGCAAATGAAAGAGATAGCTATAGTTTTAACGATTCTGCACTAACTAATCTATGTCCGCAGCGCACGCATCCTTATCGCTCTAACGTCAAAACAAGATCGCTTTCTCTTTCTTAACTTGAACATGGCGCATGGCGTCTTGATTGTTTGCATAAATAATTGAAAATATAAATACTAAATAATTTTGCATAATCACATGTGGTAAGAGATCCCTTGTATTTTGTTTACTTTAGAGTCATAATTGGTACACTTTCGAAACACACACGATGGCATTTTTTATTTATTTTGGTAAGAACACAGGAACTTACGGTGTGGTACACGCGATTGCGCACGACGCAGGCCACACGAAGACTAAACACAAGACGTCCCAATTGGGACGTATTTGAGTATTCACAGCGCGAGCGCTTATAACATATCTGCTTTTGTTTTTATATAATATCATTGTGTGTAATGCGTTTGTAATGCGTGCTTGACTTAGTGCTTGCCGACTCCGGACCCCAAAATGATATTTGGATGACTTCACTTCGCCGGTTGCCACAGTCCGTTATGACCGGCCCGGGAGATTGCGTCGTGAGTGAATGGCTACGTTTTTTCCTCACCGCTCGTTATTGACCATAAAAGTCGTACTTCCACAAGTTATCACGTTAATTCTCTTCCAACAAAAATGAAACGCCTCGTGGTCACAATTAAGCTTGTACTTTTATTTTGATGACAACACGCTTTGAACACGTGCCGCTCGTACTTTAAAAAAAGTTTAAACTCTTTCATCGTTGTAATTTGTCCTCTTTTTTGATCGAGCGTAATCTCGGTATAATGAGTTCGTTGTAATTCAATGCATAGGGCGGTGCATTAGCAGTGGGCATGCCTATTATCACGCTTATCATTTTAAAATAACCGTTGTGTGATATATCCCAGGTGTCAAGCCTCCCCTTGTACCTATTAAATGTGCACGTTCGCGATTACACAAAAGCATAACCAAAAATCCAATCATTTTAAATGAAACGTTTTGGCCGACTGTCCTCGCATAATGTGCACGTAATTTATGCGTTGCGGATTTACATACTTTTCGAATGAATTGTTTTAAGCATTCGTCGACGTTCTTTTCGATGTTCTGAAACCTTTTTAAAACTTAATTTAACACGTTCTCAAAACAGTTAATAAATACTGAGTGATAAACTTCGAACCGACTTCATTAAAGTTCCTCAAAATTCGTTTACCTTCAGGTGACAACGATTAACTTGTAATCTTTCCAAAGTAGATACAAACGACTCAATAATTGTAGCATTTTTTCGAACTGTCACTGTCGATTTGAGATGCTCAGATTCGCATGCATCTGTCCGAAACGTGTGAGTGAACATCTGTTAGCAGTGTGTTCGCCCTTAGCCAAACTATCGGCCGCTATTATCTATTCTCCCTCTAGAGTCCCTCTTTAATTAGGGCCTATTCACTTATCGTTACATTCCTATTTCGATCGGTTTACATTTTCACGGACGGGTGCGCGGGCGCCGAAGTCACAATGGCATCGCATCAATGATTACTCTGATGGCGTTTTGAAAAGCTATCTGTCAAAGTTTTTAACTATTCTATTCCCTTATAAAGCTATCAATAGAATTAACGTGAAACATACTGTTTTGTTAAGTTCCGGCCACACTGGCGTTAATGTTAACGTCATTAATGTGCCGTACTTAGACGTAAAAATAGCGCAGTAAACAGATCGCTACTTAAGTGTTCAGACTCCAGACTTTGTGGTTCTAGTCAAATCATTGATGACTAGGAAAAACAACCACCAGAACCTATTAGTTCTCACAATAGAACGGATAAGGTGACACGACTAATTTAACAATATCTATTATTAACTTGTTACGTGTCGTACCTGTAATCACTGGTGTGGGTGTGGCCTACGATTTAGAATAATATTGAAGTTTATTGACCTTTATAAGGCGACTACGACAAAACATTTAAACAAATTTTATTACGAACAAAATCCTGCCAAATACTGATTTACAGTCTCGTGTCGACTGTAACAACAAAAATAAAACCCACGATTTCTGTAGGTTCAATTCAAGTACACAAGCGTGATGGTATTTTAACCTCAACCAATCGTAAATCATATGAAATGTTCTCGCATCGCTTCCCAATCGAATTTGTAAGCATTTTTCAATTATCCGTTATTGACCACAATGGTCGATCTTATTGGCCTTTTCGTTGTCGTAAACAATTTGTACGTGTTTCTAACATATTTTTGTCCCCAAAAATGTACCCAATTTTGGTAACGTTAAGGACTATATTGGTTATGTTGACGTTTGGATCGGACCCTCAGTCTTCTACAGAGTGGGGTCGACCTACTTGAACATTTCGATTGTTACCGCCTGCATTTGGAGAGCCTTGTGCAACCACTAAAACAATAAAAATGCCATAAATTAATTTTTGTCCTTTTGTGTTCTTTATTTCATTTCCATCCTTTGTATATTTGACTTATATTCTTTTTTTCTTTTCAGGTAAGTACACAACGATATACATCTTTATAAGCCAACAGGTAAAACAAAAGAACAACAGAAGAAACGTACAGAATATAAAAACAGACACAGTCGTCCAAGTAGTAATAGTTAACTGAACGTGCTTCCTTGCATTTCTCAACGGGTCCCGGGTCTGAAATAACTTTAATTAAACCCGTAGAGTTTTCATTACTGATGTAGCAGTTGGTCCACACTGCAGTTTTTCATTCCAGGAGACGAATGCGAAATTGAGTTCTAGAAAACTTTTAGATTTTTTCATACAAAACGTTTGTCCATCTCCCGCCCATAAAGAAGAGATAATATTTTAAAATTGTTTCAATAGTTTAGGATTCACCCATATTTCTAGGTTACCTACCTACATAAAATTAGCAGCCCTAAGCCCATAACTTTTTAGCTTTCTCTTTTGGATAGGGTTGGTTTGGTAGATATGTTAAATAAATGTATCTTTTACATTTTACGACTATAGAATTTATAATATCGTCTACGACCTCTTTTCAGTGGGTATAAGCCAAATAAATTTGTCTTAATTAAAGTGGTCATCCGCTGCCCTCCAGCCCTTCAAAAGGGCCTGGCGACCTTATTGCGAAACAAATTGCCTGCAGCCGTTCGATGTAGAGCCTCCTTGGATGGTTATGTTTGTTTTTGCCAACGGTCACTTTTTAATTAATTAAAGCGTTATGTTTTTGTTTAGAGACGTAGAGTCACGCACCTTACGCTGTCAATTAGCGAAATGAGTGAATGAGCTAATAGTACTACAGGAGGATTATTTTTGAACTAATAGAGTTATTTCCGCATACTATATCGCCCAAATCGTACGTGAATACCTGGAGTTATCGCCTAACATGTAACAACGAAATGATGGTATATTGGAGTTTGATAAGTTATACCAGGAAAAAATTTCCTCTTGGACATGTTCGGCCGAAAAATGTTGTGTTATTTCGCGAGTAAATAATAAAATTGACTTTATCTTAAAACAACTTCGATGTTAGTACAGCGGCAGGAGTAAAAAGGTTCAAAATAAACATAATACATTTATTATGTTTGGGTGATGCGAAGGAATCTCGAGTCGAATTTGGAGAGCCCTTTGAGAAGCTCGAAGTGTTTCTTAAGGAAATGTACTGTAATAAAATTGGAATTTTACAGTCTATTACGACCCTTGTAGCTTTTGCAACGCGAAGTAGGGCGCATTGAATGGAGTCTTCTCGTATAAGGTTCCTTAAAGGTACATAAGTGCCATGTAGTAAAATATATACTTTACAATTATCTAGTATTTTGTATGCAGGATTTAAATAAATATTAAAAGATCTGAAAAGTCAACGATCATTGTTTGATTTTATTATCATTAGATAAAGCTACTTTTCGCCGTTTCTGACACTCGTGCTTGTGAACTTGGTGGTTGTGATGTTATCGCTACACAGTCTTGGTCTAAAGCAAAACATTGTTGAACTACTCTAAAGTAAAGTAGGGCTTTATCCGTTTAACATTCAGTTTCAGATATAAAGATTAAGTACCTACTCCTAATAGTTCCCCTTATCTGACAAACCAACAGGTTCACTTTATGTGTAACATCAGCATCACCAAAGTTTTAGACAAATTAATAACAGTGGAATTTATTATACCACGTACCTTTTTACTATTGGGTTTCTGATATTTCGGCACAGGTCGCATGCATGAAAGTTTATAACAATTAATTACTATCGGATGTAATTCAAACGATTAAATACTCAAAGTGAATAATGGCCCATTTCCAAAACTGTTAAAACTGATATTACATAGCTACGCATCTGCCCGGCCATTATTTTTAACGTGTCACTAACTCCCGGCGTATGAGTTGACGTCGCACGAATTTAATTAATGGCCTTATCCGTCGCTTGTTTGTCCAGTCATCAACTTGTAATTAGGCGTCAAATATAAAATGAATAAAACCCAAAGTTGAACTCGATATCCTTATTTCTAAGACACGGCGCTAACTGAAGGTCGTAATTTGATATCTGGGAAAAAGTGACGTAACGGACCGATTGTCGAATCTACTCGGCTCTTTGTTCCAACATAGAGCTCTTCCGGGCCACAAAGTGCCCTCTGGCCGGGTCATGCCAAGCCGGATAACGCCGAATCACCGGTTCCACTCACTACTTCCTACAGTAGTACACAATTAATAAGGCTCACCGATGTACCTGCGCAGAAGACGAATTTAAGTAGCGCGGGAAATGCTATTGACCAATCGGGATACTCCACGCACGGCGCGTCTTCTTCCTGTGCCGGTATTGGTCCGTCGCCGCGTCATGTTTGCGCGCGCTGTGACACATGTTAGTCAGCCGCCATACTCTAGAGTGCGTAGACGCGTTGCAGACAAAAGTACACTTAGTGGCAAAAAAAGTGCTTTATTTTTGTGAGCCTCCAATCTCCGTACATCTACACATTCAAAATTCATTCATAGATTCAGCATTCACTCTTCTCACATTCGCAAATTCAAATATTTATTTGCCATTTAGTAGAGTACAGTATATAATTATTAAAGATGTTATGATAAATAAAATAAAGTGCACTATCGTAATTCGCTACAATTATAAAATATGTAGCATGCAAATATTAACATTTCTAAATTATGGATTAAATACATCCCACAAAAATAATCCTACTAATATTATAAATGCGAAAGTTTGGATGTCTGGATGTATGTTACTCTTTCACGCAAAAACTACTGAACGGATTTTGATAAAACTTTACAGTATTATTGTTTATAACCCAGAATAACATAATATAGGCTATAATTTATGACGATCTATGACAAACTAAATCTCACGCGGGTGAAACCGCGGGCAAAAGCTAGTAAATAAATAAATACATATTAAACGCGTACATTGCTCCGATCGATCCCAAAGTATGTAGCAAAAGCACTTGTGTTATGGAAATCGGGAACAACGACGGGTACCACAAGTGTATTTATAATTTGTTTTTTAAGAAGTCTATTTATTTATTTAAATACTCTATTAAACTGTTTTTGGCAAAAAGATAAATATTTTATTCCCCGTAATTCCGTTACAATTGGCCTGCAGTGTAATTATGAAATGGGCGGGGCTTGCGCAAGTGCGAAGGGGAACATAATCGGAAAAATTTTGTCCTTGTCTGCGTGGCCGAAGATTCACGACGCGCCTTATTAAATGTGTACTACTGTACCACTAAAAACTTCTTTAATGTCGCCTCGCTTTTGGCGAAATAGATTGATCCCCACAATCCAGTCCCGTTCCACTTTGAACATGACTTAACTTTTGCTACACTTTAAATTCACTTCGCACGATCAAACATTCTCCCCAAATTGCTATCGTTAGGAAAATGTTTCAGTAATATTTTCACTGTTTCATTTAAATAACGTCAAACATGGTCCACTCTTGAATTTAGACGAGATCATTTGACTTGCGATTGTCCACTTCCGAGGGTCCAATTATGGACATTATCGTCTGCCGACCATTCTACAGCAGTCATTGAAAAGGATTTTCCAATTAGGGTCTCTCGTTGAATTAATGAGAGGGCTCTAACACTGATAAAATACTTCTCTCTTCCGCCATTTCATTTGAACAGGGCTGCTGTTAAGATAAATGTCGCCTATTCAACACAAGTGTGTGCGTTATCTCATTCTTTGCTACTGTGTCGAAATTATTCAGGAATTACACATTTACTTTGTCGTCAAAAGTGAGATGGTATTATGGGGTACGCCAGTTCCGATGTTGTCGCAGTCAGTTTTCAAATATTAGGTGCGCAGGAATAGATCGTGCAAGCAACTCGGTAAACCATGATCCATAAATCTCGGCATTGTTTTGTCATATCCATATGACAAAGGGGAGCGAACGCGGCGTGTCTCAAAACATTACAGCGTTGTGTGAACTGCAAACGCAAACCTAATTTACTGAGATGAGATTTCTGATTACGATACGGAAGTAAGGCAAGTCATTAATGACGACAAGCGTGATTTGCTGTATACTGCTGATTAGATGCAGCATTGGATTATCTCGACGCTTAAAACTCGTACTGGCATTGAACAATAGAACTATAACTTAGCTAAGTGAAAAGCTAGCGTTGACAAGGGTAATGTCCTCTGGCTATTTGTGTTGCGTTTATACTCAAGTTAAAATTATGTCGACGAATATGGTATACTAATGTTTCTATCGGGCAAATCCGTACTTCTCCCGCTAGATATTAATATGTATTTGCATTTCTGTTCCTCGATTTCCTTTATTGATAACTGAGTCTCGAAGCAAACTAAGGTAATTTCTAAGAATTAAGAACCAGAACTGTAAGGTGATAGCTGTTGATTTTTACCATAATCAAACATCAAAAAACGTGCTGTTTTAATGTCTGAAACTCTAGTAAGTCCACCTGCTGAAATTCCACTACAAACATTGTGTTAGCACACCCAGGAGTCACGTTCGCCACGGTTCTCCTTGCAAACGCCCATTCTGTTTATTTTGTTAATATAAATAAAGCCGTATTCAATTTCATATGCAATTCAAGTTTACATCCAAAACGAAATTTTAATCACTAGCTATTCCACCCAACTTTTGAGTACCTGAATATAATATGAGCCCTTTACTCGAAATTTCCTCCTCCATGGTAGATGTAATCAAAAAGAAACCTTCTCATTTATGGGGCAGGGATGGGATTGCCTTTTACCCCAATGAGTACAATTGGAGAAATAATTTAGCTGCCATTACTTTCCCAGTGACAATAACGCATGTGTGGCGGCACTATATGAATTACGGGCGCTTCCCAGAAAGTTATCTTGAATTTGTAATAAAATGCCTTCGCTTACATTGAATGGACGGATGGTTTCAGTTACGATAATGTTAGGTTCAGGTTCAGGTACTGGGATTCCAGGAATGGTTATTATCGTTTTATGACCGAGAATGATTATTGATTTTAATGACGCTATAAACGCGATTGCGAAAAATTATTGCGTCTGAATAGTCTAAAACACATTGCGGTTGAGAATAGTTTTTATAATAATTAACTGCAAATCATTGAATCTACATTTTACGAGCAAAAAGCCAGGACTTAGTGGTCTTCTAAAATTAAACCGCTTCTTGCGCGTGTTTATAGGCATCGAAGTTTATTGCTTCCTCCACTCGCTAATTAATATTCGTTTTATTAAGTTCGTAGAGTCGACACCGAAGCCGTGCACTTCGCGGTTGAACGTGAAAATTAATTGCGTACCTTCTAATAAATCAAATCGCGAACTTAGGGATAATTTCGACGCGTACGGAAATTACTCCCTGCTTCCTAGTTACTTCGCGTTGACTCTCGTGTTTACAGTCACCCTATTAAGGGATAATGTACTTACTCCGATTACGATCAAGCACACAAACAACAAATTATACGATTGAGAACGATATAACCCTGATTTATGTCAAGACAATAGGGGCACTAGTGGTGGTAAATCTTACTTATTGAGACCATGGTCAAATTTTTGATTAAATTAAAGTTGCAGATCAACTTCGTAGTAGTAGTATCGTAATATCCTTTAGGCATGCTAAGTCTAATACAGAACATCAGAATAATAATGAGCTTTTTATGAGATGGAAGCGGAGTTGTGGCGGCAGGTACCAGTGTTGGCCTTGGCTGGCCCGCCAAACGTTGGCCCAATGACCTTGTGGTATCTATCCGCGATGGTTTTAGTCACGCTAGTCAACTCGCTAGCAAACATACACGCTCATTAAATAGTTGTAGAAATTTAAAGTCGTTCACTTGGTACGAGAAGAAGGTAGAATTTGATCCTAAATCTATATTGGATATACGAGTAGGTAAGGTGAATCTAGCAAAGTTAAGCTTCCATATCTACCAGAGATTCGCCAAATTACTGGTAAACCTTTATGTTTCGTAAAGGTTACAAGATACCTATAACAAACATCGCAACTTGTTTGGGAAACTAGCCGTTTGATCAAGTTACAAACTTTCCAAATATCCTGGTACGTGCATATCCTACGCATAGATTAGTAGATACAAAGTACACACAGCATAGTGACATTTTGGCCAAAATGTTTGGGCAAGTGGTTAATGGCCGCACATGACGAAAGGCGCCTTATAAAGCAGGTAGAATGAAAGTTGTCCCTTAAGGAATGCTGTCACCACGAAAAAGTTAAATGCGCAGTAAATTGCTGGTCCAGGCAACATTTCCGCTAAACTTAACTTTTCCTTTTCGTTAACTCGCTGTATTAAATTAATTTGATATCATTATCCTGAAGACTTTTTACAAACTTTGAGTAGTACCTAACCGACTTATAACAATCTTCACAATGTAAAATTATTTTATGACAATATTTCCAGAATAATTGAACCTAACGAAATGAATCAACTCGATTACGCCTGAGAGGCTTCGCGAAATTTTCAAGTGAACGACACATTCCATTTAAGATTCCTAACTTTTGATGAAGGCGAGAGCCATCTTCCTGTCTAAAGCTTTATACACACGAATCATATTGTTATAACTTTCCAAACTCGTTTTGATATCTTCATCATCTAACTCAGCACCAGTTTCTATAGAAGTGGTTATTTGTGCAAACTCTTCTCAAGTACGATTCCAAAAATTATTAGCTCCTATTTTATCCGTGTTGTGTACATGTATGATTTCATTACTCAACATGACAATGTGTATGAGCCAAACGTATCCCTGACGGAGTAATCTGCTCGCAGCTCGTAAAAGTAAATTAGCTGATGCTCTACAGCTCTAACCGGCCTTAAAAGCTTTCTAGAGCGAGCACCCATTATGAATTATAAAACGCTCAGTAATAATGGTGCAAATTTTAAATTATTTCTTACATTTATAACGAGCCTGAACACTCGTTTTGGAATCGGTATATGTACGGTATTTATATGAACATTATAATTATGCCCATCACAACCATACAAAACTCTTCGTATGGAATAACATCATCAAACTGAACCCCAGTAAATAAACTTGGCCGTATCAAAAGGCTATTGCGGGAATAATACAAAAAGGTACTGTTTACTTAAGACCTTAATTTCGGGATTATTGTTTCGTATTGTTTACTCTATTACATACCCGCCCTAATATATTGTTCAATTTCTCAGAATACACCAACTGAAGTTATGTGTCACCACACTAATTCATTACTTGTTAAATCATGATTTCGGTCTCAAAATACAAAAACTTTTCCTGTGGCGATAAAATATATTCAACTAACTTTTCCTTTATTGAATAACTAAAATCTCCTTGAAGTATTTATAGGCTTGATCTTACAACACTAACCCAAATTGCCTTATTAACGCATAGAGCTACTGGAACCTTGGTTACTACGAGTATAAGTGAGAACCAACCCAGTGCTCGTTTGATCCCACGCGCGTGACTCACGCGCAGACTGCTCTCAGACAAACAAACAAAACTCATCATGTTAATGATTTACTAAGTTTCAGTGCACCAACGTAGGCGTTGTTTGGAAAGGTGAAAATTATCCATCTTTCCCTTTGACTCGCTTGACTCGCTTCACGTTTTTGAAATTTACGAACAACTCGGAACATGTAATGGAACAAACCGTAATAAAAACAATGCCCTTGAGTTATAGTTTTTTCTATCACTACTTTAGTACTTTGTAGCTACTTAAAGATCACGATTATTCTATTCATAATGCGATCACATCCAAGCCCGTTGTAACAAGAATGCGATCAACAAAGATAACCTTGCTTCAATTTGGCATGTGAAGGGCACGTCATGCTCATGGCAATGTTCATTGTAAATGGCTGTGTAAATCATTGGTAAAATATAGTGTTTCAAAAACCTGTTAGTAATCCACTGAGTTATACTGGATACCTACACCCAATGCTCTCATTATATCAGCGTGGGTGATTGTGGTTACGACCCTCGTTAAATTGAGCGACTGATCATGATGATGATGACTGCACTGCACATAATCTAAATGAACTTAAGGCTAAAAAAAGAACAGAATCCTCCCAACAATGTATGATGCAGTATAACTCAAGTTACGACTTGGCCAAAGTCTTTGATGTTCGTTGCCTTTTGCGTGCAGTCGTGACTCTCCTAATGTTCATGCATTCCGAGTACATCTGACCGCGATGCTTACATCGCCGGCAATTGGAGCCGCGGTGGATTGCCCCACTTACTAAATGCCTTTAATTTCCTGCACAAACAATTATCTCCTTGACTTTTGACCGCTTTCTTCATGAGCACTTGCACAACTTCCCGCTTCTTTCCCTATAAACGTAATAAGTATAGTACCTACGTCCTACATGCAGTGAAGTAGGAACGGTATTTCTATATCTAATTTAAATATCAGTAGGCACTAGGCACCTAGTTCACTTGTATTGCACCAATGAACGCGAGATATACAACATATGAGCTTAACATTCCTTGCCGTCATGAGATACACACCTGAACCGACAGGCATTGTGTCCTAGACCCGTCACTTCTCGTTAGACATGCACTCGGCTGGAACTCCCAAGTCTTATTGCACTTCAAATAAAATTTAACACCAAGCCATAAGCTATAAAGATCACCCGACAACCTTAGTTAAACCGAGCTGCAGTTTGACATATGCGTAATATTCTCAAACCGACAGATGTAATGTAGCCGACAGCCGCTAGCTAAGAAACCCGCTGAGAAATAAATCGCGTCAGGTTACCTACATGTCCTAAGTTAATGCCTAAAACCACCACGACTGTGCAGCCGTTAATAACTTGGAAACCGGATCGAATTCTCATTTCAGTTCAATTTTGTCGGTACACTTTGAAATTGATTCTGAATCCTGTTTTCATTTCATTTGCTGTGGCCTTGTGCTGTTACTATTGTCATTCAAATCTTTATTTCAGGCGAATAACACGGATGGTTCCGTCTGTAATTAAATATCAACACTCTATAGTTCAAAATATTTCTACTTTTTAATCAGGAAGTTGATTAAGATTCTGCAACGATACATAATAATGGGCTTCTTAAATCTTTCGAAATGAGCTCAGAGCAGGCTTCGTTAATTCAATCACGACTACAAATTAACTACAGGCCGAAGACGCCGAGCGTACACTCTCATACAAAATACAACGGCAGACGCTGTGACGAAACCATACTAGGCTCTTCGATTATATTAAATTGCTTTTTGGTTGATTGAATCTTATCTTGATCACTATTCTTGTTCGCATTTAACGAGATTTGACGAGTTACATTGAAAATTAATCAACTGATTACTCATTGACTTACATCTTCGGAGAAAATTGATGGTCATGGAGGATAATTAAATTTTACAACAAAATTAACTTTATGAGTAAGTAAGACACAATTTTTGTCTTTTCAAAATCGAACTCTATCTGAGTTAGTAGTAGACTAATTTGGTATCCCCCTTGTACAAACAGTGCCAAAATCCAAAGGTTTGAGCAGAACAAAATAATTTTCGTCTATGCAAGCGTTGAACCAGGAACAAAGAGGCTTTCTATCGCGGCACTTGACATGGAAAGGCTTTTTTGCCGTCGATAAGGAACGGTTACTGGAGGCCGATATCGGTAAAGGATTGACTAGTGCCCCGAACACTTTGTTCCTTGAAAGCATTGTTGTCGCGCGCCTCGGTGTATATTAATACGGGCCCCAGGGACTACGAACGGGGAAGTAGCAGAGTAAACACGCATAAAATAGCTTATACAGCATTTTGGATCAAAGTATTCTTTTGAAAGATTTATGATGCCTAATAAATAATATAGTGGCAGAGTATGCGAAATGTAAGAGATGTTCAGTCAAATAGTTATTGTCGTCAGTGTTATTCACGAATAAGCTCAAAAATAGGTATATCTTTCTTTTCTTTCTACATATTTGTTAGGTTCCAGTGTATGTAATATTTTTTATAATGCAGCTGTACTTCCAGTTGAGTTTACTGTCGTTTTACTTTGCTAGGTACATAAAATCTTCGCAAATTCGTCAATATATTCCCAAATTCACCGGGAACGTGAAATTCGTTAAGAAGTTTCAGCACTTTAAGTTACTTATCAACTTATTTTACCTAATACCGGCGGCTTAGCACGTAATCTCTACCTTACTTACTCTAAAACTCTCTTAGCTAATCTTCTAAAAAACTTTTAGTCTTGGTTTACAGATTTCATCTGACTAATAACGTTGCTGCGTAGGTTATGTATCGGTCCTACTAAAAAGTTTATGGTTTTACCTCTATAAGTTTAAACATTAAGTTGCCAAACTTCTTAAAATTATAATATTCAGAAATTCTCAATGTACCTACCTACGTAAAATGTTAATATCTTAAGTTTGATACACAAACTTGTTATCTAAAATAATATCTACCAACATCTTTAGCTCTCTCTCGCAAAGCAAACTGCTAAACATGCTAGAATCCACAAAGACTAATAAGCGGTATAAATCCGGCATGCTCGTTTAAAATGCGCTCATTCATATTAATCAATACTGGGAAACATGCAAAAGGGTTCCAAATACATCTATGATAATTAAGGTTCATCTACACGAACACGGTGGTAGACCACACAAACGCCCGCTGCCCGCAGCCAGTCGTGCGCCGTAAGTCGGATCGGCTGCGCTTGCACACCTATAAAGTCTCCTTCCAGTTCCAACCAATCTCGCTATGAAGCTATAAAAACATTTTATTTGTTTCCAGACCCGTTTATAACACCACACCCTCTGATACTTGTGTCTGTGTAAGATAGCAAAATGATTTGACTTTCTGTGTAACCTTTATACAGCGTTTAAGGCATTCAGGGACTGGGTAGTCAATGCGAAAAAACGCTCAACGGTTGGAATGTGCAGGTGTCAAAATGTCCATACGGACCGGTTGTTAGTGTGGCAGAAAGTATGAACGTCAAAAAGTCCCAGTGCCAAAATGTACATTGTTACCATGGTTACAATGGTTTAGTGACAAATGGTACACATCACAAAATACAAGTACAACAAAAGGTGTGATAGATAAAATGATCAACTGATATATTGTGCTCATGAATAAATTAATAAAATTAAATGTCAAAATGTTCAATGTTCTTGTAGTCTAGTCAATAAAGTTTTTTTGGACATTTTTACCTTGATGCATTTAAACACGTGTTCACGTTAGCTATTATACAATAAGACGCTTGTTCAAATAAACCCGAAGACATTTTAACTTCAGATCATTTTAACCATTGCTCATTTCGACGTTCATACTTTTTGCCACACTAACAACCGGTCCGTATGGACATTTTGACACCTGCACATTCCAACCGTTGAGCGTTTTTTCGCATTGACTACCCAGTCCCTGAATGGTTTAAGGCTGGTGTAGTGGTGTATTCTGCTGTTTAAATCTTAGCTTTTCCATACCCAAGTTTGATTGCAGTTAGCTTCAAAGATCGAGTCAATAATAATGATTCGATTTTATCAAAAGTTCCCAAGCGTAACTCCCAGATTCCCTTAAGGCAGGTATCAACGTCACCTCCATGGTGTTGGCATGCCAGGATCTCAGAAAACTGGAACTAATCGAGCTTTATAGTTAAAAAAAATTCTACTCCACTCTAGAACCAGTTAGAGACAGGAAGTTTGCACCTTGAGTCTCCTGTAAAAGTAGTTGGTCATATGACTGAGCTGTGTTACTCCCTTGAGTGTTCGATGCGATGCCACCTTGATGTATAAGGTCAGACCCAAGGTTAATAAATCAACATATCATCGAACCCCTAGAGAGTTCTCCGTAAACGTTCTATGGATTGTAAATATTTGCAAGTCGCAGATAGCCCACTTCAGCGCCATCCATCATCAACCCGCGCGATGAATACGAAATAGTGCGAACTGAGAATGTTTCTTACTAGTCAACAAAATAAATGTAATCTTACTTTATAGGGGAGAGTTCGGTATATTGTACCGCCGGGTAAATTGTACCACCCTCATATTTCGTAAAGTATTTATTGAATGTCTGTAATTGCAACACTCAGCGATACACAACTAAAATCAATTAATATCGGCCATGTGGTTTTTGCCGTGACAACAAACACGTGTGTTTTATTTTGAAAAGTATTTTTTCATTCTTTTCAAGTAACTTTTGACAGTACATGTTTAGTTTGTAATTTTATTAAATTTAATCACAGGGTGTTTCTAATATATTATTTAGAAGCGTAAATTAGTGTGGATTACAATTATTTGAAACATTTTTTGGTATTTATAAGCTATATTTTTTACCGATTTTTTAAAAGCACTATCACCTAGTAGGCTAAATTGTACCACATCAAGTTGTATGGAACTTTGACAAAGGATTTTAAAACTTTTTTTGGTAAATCATATTTTGAAGTTATAATAGCGTAGTTATGTTTGACTAACAATAAATGAAAGCAAAATACTGGCAAAGTAGATTAGGTTCAAGTGTGCGTTACGATAATTGGAATTACAAAACTTGTACTCAAAATCGTGATAACGTGTAAAACAATATCGATTGAATATGTTATTAACTACTGTTCCTTTTCGTTTCCTAATTTGTTAAGAATGTATCGTATAATATTTTGCCATAGTTTTTTTATAGGCTTGAAATTTATTGAAATCCAATTTAGTAACCCTGTGGTACAAATTATCGAACCGGTTGGCTTAATTGGACCGAAGCTCTGAACTCGTACTTTGTTGATTTGTGCTAAATATACAACAATCATGTTAATTAATACTTATGAAATAGTAAGTTGAATAATGTATCTTTTATTATATACCATGGATATTAGCAAAAACAAAAGAAAACTATGTGTAAAATGGGATTGAAAAAAACTGGTCCAAATTAGCGGACTCTCCCTTACATGAAAGTATTTACGACGAACTGCACATCATTAGTGGTTAGGTAACGTTAAACATTTATGTTAGACAGGCAAAGGAACCAAATTACAAATCAACCGAATAACATTTGAATACATACAGAATTTAATGCACTTTATAAGAAGTAAAATTTTATGATCATCTTATTTTACGACACATTTTATGTAATAAATGACGGAACTGAACAAGCAATATATCAAGCCTATTACCTACATAGTAAATGTCTTAAAACGCTTAACGTTAAATCAATATCTTCGTAATAACTAGAAGTCAGGTTATGTTACACCTTGGTGCAAATAACCGCGAGTCGAGCCTTTTATCTTATCATAACGATGTCGTAGTAAAATTTTAATGAGGCAGGCCCAAGTCTTGAACTGTTGGTCCCGCTAATCGAACACAACCGTACAGTTACTTTGTGGATACGAAATGCGAAGTAAAATAATACTGTAACTAATACTACATGACTCTAGAAGGATATGGCTAGTTCTGCTATGCACTTTCCATATAAAATTTATTAAAGCGTGGTCATCAAATTAAATAAAACACTTTAAAAAGTAATAAACTAAATCACTTACATCTTCAATCGTCTTAGAATGTTTAATCAACATTTAAGTATCCAAAAACGCATTTAGAATACCATTAAACTTCATAGATGTGATTGGTCCAGTAATGCGTTTTTGGTTCTTCAGCAATATCAATAAACTATTTACGAGGTTTTTATAGTTCTATATTTGCTTTGCTCTTGGCCAGTATAGCGCTTGACTCGACATTATTTGATTTATTGCTTTGAAACTCATACATTGTTTCCTAAGATATTGTTGCAGACTGGGATTTAGTTTGTAAGCAAGTTGAATATTATCGTTTTCTTATTTTTGAAATATTCGCCTCTCGAAAACCTGAAAGTAATCCTGCAACTAAAATGTGACCGAGAGGAATTATTTAAAAAGTGATATTTTTTTTAGATTTATCGTTGTGACACTTGTGAAATATAGAGATTGTGCATAAACGGGTGATAAATCAGATCACAGTTATTGGTCCCACTGAGAATCCTGTTCCATGCCGACAATGTGTGACATGACTGACTTGTTCCAATTTACCTTATGGTACACTGCATAAGGGTTATAGTCGCCGATCAACTTTTGAGAAAGATCGAGTTGTTTTACCAAGAAGCAAATCTCCCCTGATCCAAATTTGGTGAAACGGCTTCTGTTCGCCACTTGCTGATTATTAAACCATTGCAGTTGGAACTTCGGGCTAAATTAATGAGAGCCCGGGCAACAATCCGTTTCGAAACAATGTTACAATATTCCTATTGCTGCAATTCTTTCCACTGTACTAGCTTAGGATACAGCAGCATTTGCATGATGGAACTCCTTGAAATGTTCGTTTGTTTTGGTGAATATTTGTAGTTATTGTTTGCTGGGACCCCTTTTGATTCACAACTGGCAAAGACGAATTAATTGTGATAGCGCGCATTAAGAGAAGATATTCATTAAGTAGTCTGAGAGAAAGTAGGTACTTATTACGTTTTAAGATACAATTTCTTTAACTTTTGCAACCTCAAAAGTTCCACTTTACACTGTGAAAATAGATTAAATTATAATGAAACGGATACAAGTGGGAAGCTCCACAAAATCGGTATCAGACCGTAACGAAATGGGTTAACAACCTTGATTTGTGTTGAGTGACTTTAGGTCGATATTGCACAAACATACTCATTATAACTAGGTAGTAGGATTTGGTTAGAGCTATTTTAAAACATCGTATAATCACTCCTTAACTGATCTATAATCTTCTGATTATCTTCATGCTTTCTTAATTCAACAGTAAGTTCTATAATATTTACATTATTATGAACTAAGCGCACATGCCCGCTCTATTTTTAGTGCTACTCGTACTAACATCGTATGCGCTTCTTTTTAATTACCCCACAACGTAAACTACGCTGACGTGATTGGGTCGATCGATGTCGATCAAACATTTTTCATGTGGTTTATTTTAAGAGTTCCTGTATCTTCTGGAGTTAATGTTTACAGCTGAAATATTGATGTGCAAATGGTTACTTGTCTGATGAAATTGTCATTGATGATTTCTTGAAATCATGAGTATTGTGAATCACTCCGATTCACGTTTCCGTCATTCATACCTATATCTTTCGACAACAGCACTCTAAAGCTACTTACCTTTAACGCAACACAAACAACCTCAATAAACCCCCGGCATTCAAACGAAAATAAACGTAGAAAGGTAACTTTGAGAAATAACTCGCGATAAGAATGTATTTCCCAATTTGTTTCCAAAACCAAACATCCTAAGGTACGGGCGCAGACGTTAAAAAGATGAGGTGATGAATGTTTGGAGCATTGTTTGGGTTGCGTCAAACAAGTCAGCCATCGGCACCTCAAAGCGTTGTTTAAACACGAGATACCGCTAATGCACTCGGAAGTTTGCGCTATCCAACGCAGTGATTTACAGCCGCGCTAGTGTCGGGGAACTCGCGATTCTTAGCGAAAATACGAGTTTAAAGTAACAAACAAACGACAAAAAAGACTTGTAAATAGTCGTATATCTCTACAAAAGAAGTAGGTAAGTTTAACTTGAGTAAAGTAAATCAAATAATAATGATACTCATGAGGATAATGATCAAATACTAAATGACGCGGATAAAATATTCAAGGAAAAATGACTTGTTTGTCACATTTCTTGCAGGTTCCAAAGAATATCTTTTCCCGCATAGTTTTGATCCGATGTATCGTAGGGCACGAAAGAGCCAGCGTATAATCGTAAAAACAGCGAACAAACAGCTTTACGCTTCGTTTATATTGCGGTTATCTGCACTAGGCTTGTGTTCATCGCTAGCCACGGCTTTAACAGCCGAGTGATGTTTTCGATCCATTTGAACCTAACATTTCGTAACACATCTTCTGTCTTTAAATCGAATGAGACTGATAGCTATAAAGGGAACTGGTTTAACCTCTTAACAGAGTCAATATCTTTAATCTTGTATTCCAAACTTCCCCGCCCACTTTGGCTTTAGGCTGTGAACCCAACTTGAGTTATAGCCAATAACTTCACTTTGTATCCCTGTGGCACACGTACCTTTTTATGGTTACGTCACTCTTGGATTGAGTCGCTTTTGGCTAATATCGTAGACATTATGGTTGGGAACGCTTATTACCTGATGTCCAAACATCCGTCACATATTCCATCCACTATAAATGACTAATTTGTAGTTTGAAATCGGTATGTATGTATCTTTTGAGTTCTGTAATGCAAAAGCAGTCAAACCATAATAGAAACATCAAACATTTCTCGCTCTATTCGTATCTACACTGTCCTTTTGTTAAGCTACCTGCTCGTTAACAGAAGTTATTACCAATAGAAATGATTTATGCGTGTACTCCTAAAGTTTATTGGTCCTTCGAAACTTATAAGATCCCTCGAGGTATCCGTCGATTTCGATTGGGATATATCACAACAAGATTGTGCCAATTGATCGTGTCTGCGTTTAAACGAATGTTTTAGTTGTTTGTCAAATGCAAGGGTTACAAATGCCGTAAAGGATATTGCTTTGACAACTGCTCCTTTAAGTGGCTCGACACATTTGTCTTTTATGACCTAATCCGAGTCTGAATAAATTCAGCATACTGCAATTGGACATTTTTTGTTTACGAGGCCATAAAGATCAGGTACAGTTATGCGGTTTGATGTATGAACCCTTATACGTGAGCACTGAATTACTGTGTTATAGACCAAGACGAAGCTAGCTATTAATTTGACGTATAGACTTCCTAGGCGGGGTTATTGACACGCCGTACCTCGTGGGATGCTGGCGCGCGCGCACCATAGCGTCCGCCGGCCGCAGCCCACTGGGCGACCACATGGGAATTTAATTAAAACGTTCCTCTACTTGTGAAAGTTAGTTGCACACATCGATGCTCACCGGTAACACCACACATACCTTTTTGGTTTGAAAACTAGCTAAGAATATTGCACAGTTAAAACTCGTAAATAATTCCGCAAAAGGAAAGACTGGGCTATAATTTTAGAGGTAGGTTCTGCTAGGAATACTAAATTAGTAAGCTAGAATCAAAATAAATTACTGACAATTTCAAAATGCTTAGGTTTCTCTCGGATAAACACCTCATCGTGAGATTTAAATCCAACGTAGCTTCTGTTCTACATTTGTGATTACGTCAGACATTTCACCACTCGAAATTCATAGCAAGATGTCGACAAAGGGCTTTTGTCAGTTGCTCTCCAACATCAATGAATCGGGTCAGTGAGGACGTGATAGAACGCTCTGCATTCAACATCGGTTTGTTATCTATCAACTCTGCCGTTGCTATTGCGACCAACTTCCCAACTTTCCTTCCCGAAGCTGAAGCAAAATATCCGAGAATAATGCCTCCATTGTCCTTACTACTTACAGTTTCTTATTTAAAAGTTTCAAAACTTTGTGCAATGAGTTTGCGTGTCAAAACAAGTAATGAAAGCTCACTGAATACATTGTTGGCAGTAAAGATAAATAAAAATGTTTTATGAGGAGCATTCAATTTCTACCATTGTAAATTTAGGTCAGAATTTATGGAGAGAACTTTTTGGATTATTGAGAATTTTGCAATGGTCGTCGCTATAAAAGATGGCAAGTTATATGTACTATGCCTATCTATTCCCGTAGGAGTATTTCATTGCGTTCTACAAACTGTCTTGCTATTGTACAGTCGCCGACAGACTCGCTCAGCTGACGTGAATGCGACTTGAAAATAAGGACACGTCATTCAATACCATACCGCAAAGCAATGTAGCGTGAACATTCGCAATGACAGTCTGTAACCTCTTACATTATTCTATACTCTACGCAGACGAGATAAGACGTTGTTGTGAGAAATTAACATTGCCAGCTACCGTTTTCGTGCCCACGTTTGTGCAAACATGTATTCTTTAGGGATCTTGTCTGCCGCTTAATTTGTAGTTTATTTGACAACTGATTGGATTGTTCATTTACTCTGGCCTTATAAAGTATGGTATACTATCTTATTGGCCTTATATAGTTCGTACTTCGAAATCGAAATTATTTTATTGAATAAGTGTGGGGTAGAAGTTAAGATTACTATCTATAATAAGCCTAGTGTCTTATTTACACTAAGTATCTGCTGGTACTTCTTTTTATAATTGTATTTTAACAGCTTTAATAACTTTATGAATGCTGTTCGGCGGATAATACACATCTGCTCCACTTGATAACCCGTCATTGGTATGCATTAAAACGATCACCTCCACTCTATACCTGTTATTAAGGAGGAATATAATTGAAACAGTCCTGCTTGTAAGAAGAGAACATCACGAGTTGCCGCCACGCCCGCCCATTGTGGCAGAGGGCAGAGCTTAAAATTTATAACTTGAGCGGTAACGAGGCGCAGATACTATCGCAACACTAGCTCCTGGCCATTTAAACGCCGACAATCCTATAAAACAAACCGACAGCCGCTTCTGTTGCAATTGTTCCCTTAATTACCTTCAGCATCTTTCATAACATTATGAAGTTCTTCAATTTAGAGTTCGCTAAGCGCCGCAGATTCATCTACCCGAAAAAAACAAGGAGAAAAGCATTACTCTCCCCTAATTTACGTAAAGTCGACGATCCCTTATAATACCTGTTTACGCATTTCTTCGTAATTTGTGTTTGGCTAATGTTGTGCCATAGCCATTAGAGCGGGCTGGGTCTCTCCGCGCATAATTGTAATTCATTACCTTATTCATTATGACGCACTGTATCGGTGCTGAAATAAAGCCGAGGCGATGGGCGGTTGATTAAATTTCGCGATAGCTGCTTTGAACAACGGACTCGATGGTTTGAAAGTAACAGAGTGAGGAAGTGCATAAGTAAACTCCATTTCACGGGCGGTGAACACCCGCAACGTTTGTAAAAAACCTTTGGTCCATGAACGGCGGGAGGCCCGTAAAATGCCGTGTGTCATTCGAAACTGTTTCACTGTGTACAGTCGTATACACTGTATACGTATAAATCAATTTTATCCGTTCTTGCGGATACCGCAACGAATCGCATTACGTGCGGTCACTGACATCTTCCTGTATTGCATAAATTCATCAAATAATACACACACAATACAGCCGGACCCGTTGAACCGTTTGATCAAAACCATTTAATATGGAAATCGATTTAACCTACATTTTGCTATGAAACGCAAACACATGTAATATAGCGCTGCACGTAGAGCTTCGTTTAGTGGAAACTATTGATGAAACATGTACTTATTTGACCTAACCCTTAAGTTATGCGGATCATTTTGGGAACCATAAAAGAAAGTATGAAAAATATCTCGTTATCCTAGTCGGGACTTGAGGTCGCGTTGATGAGGCGATTTGGTGGGCCCTGCTCGTACAAAACCGCAAGTATTCAGAATATATTGCTTGGAGATCCTTTTGTTTTGCGCATTTTATTGCAATGAGGTTGTCAGAACTTAGAGCAATGCGGGCTGCACAATGTGCGTCTGTAGTTATAGCTATGTGCTCTGCAGCGTCTCATACTATGTAATGTATGTCTTTGGAAGGCGACTGTAACGGTTCTGCACATACAATACCATATTAGTCGCAATAGATGGGTGCTTTACTTGAATGTCCAGTTACGCCGAGCACTTATTTTTTTCTGATACATTCTTGCCCGGAGCCTTTTTGCAGTCTGGAGCCGGTTCTTCGCTTCCTATGATCCTTAAATGGCCTCATCCATCATTTTATGCGTGTAATTTCCTGCATAAAGTTTTTGTCGCACGTGTGCTTTGAATTAATCGTACAACTTCGCTAAACGGCAACGTGGATTTTATAACAAGTGAGCAAACATTCAAGTTAATTTTGTGTTATGAAGCTCACTTTAATAAGTGTAAATAATTATCCGGAATTTCCTACATCAATCATCGGCTGCCCGATACAATTTGTAAACAAGTCATTCATAAATTAAATCGGTGACCTATCTTATTTGTCATTCTTATCTTATTTGCATGGACACGTGCATTTTACGTTTAACTTATTCATATAACAATGTTTAACTTGAAAGCTGCTTTCGAATATAAGCTTTTGGCATTGAATCAAGTGTCTCCTTTTAGGGTTGCCATTATTTCAAATCGTGTAAAGCTGAGCAAGCGTTCTATGACGAGGGTATTTGCTCTTAAATATTGAAGTAGCTAAATTGTATGATATTTACGCGTAATTTATCGAGGTGTATAGTCTTCGGTGCTGAATTATTGACTGGCTACAAAGTAACAGGTATCAGCCCTTGGGTTCATTCAGAATTCAGCAGGAAGGCGTCAGCTGGGCGCGAGATTTATTCCCGGGCCGAGCCGGTCCACACTCCCCACGAAGCTTCGCAAAGGGAGAAAAAAAATTACACCCGTTTTACAGTGATTGCGCCGTGATTGGAAATTTTAAAGACGTTTAATAAAGGCACCGACTGCAAAATACGAGGGGACCCGATTTGAAATCAGGAAACATTATATTTTTGAAACAAGTTCGAAGACTTGATATTAACATGCATCAACTGAGAAAATTATTCCACTAAGGTACTTGATACAAATAAGGCCTACGTTCTAATAAGGCCTATACATCAGAAAACACAGATAAATAAATCCAACCGGGACAATACTTCAAGGACACGTACTCATATGCCCTATAACCCAGTAGAGTGCTAGAGCATCCCGATCCACGATCCCAGCACCAATTGGCACGCGTTCTTCTAAGGTGGTGGGTGATTTTGTGCTCCCATATAAAAATCCGGCGATTTCATCTTAAGTTTTCGGTAAAATGACGCTGTTTTAGATTAAGCTTTTCTTAGTAATCGTTTCTAAATATATCTTACTAGCTAATAATTACCTTAATTTGTACTACTGGCTATAGATGCATTATTTATAAATTTTTAAAGACAACAAGAGCGAGATATCTAATAAGGCCTAGGCCTTATTTCAGCATGGTAGGCCATATTTGATACTTATGTTAACACCTGATTACGGACAAATTCATTAAACTAAATGAGTCAAAGAGTAACTAAATATTTATTTAATAAGAATGTTACTAACAGCACAGAAAAGAAAAAGAAAACAGTGTCAAAAAAAATTACAAAACCTGTAAAAAAAGAAACAAAATACAAAAATAAGAAAAAAGAAGCCGTATGTATAATTCTTAAGGAAAGGAGAATAAAAGCTGGTATTATCATGCCTGTTTCGAAGACAAAGTAGCAGATACGCGACCATAAATGACTGCTTTAGGTGGTATCACAAGTATTGTGTAGGAGTTCGCAAAGATGATTAAGAAGCCTTTTTATGCCCTGGTTCTAACAAAAATTGATATCTCATTTTGTTTACAAAAATTCAAGACTAAATGATGTTCCTAAACTGATTTATTTAAAAGGTTTTATGTGTAGGCCTTATTCGAACACGGTGTTTTAATAAGCCCTATACAAAAAAACAATATTGTTTGTTTTTGATATTTTTTTTTGATAATATATGTAAGGAATCGTTACTTTGTTACTATGAATATTTAATTTTATCTATAATTTATGTATAATTCTTAATAAGTGGAATTTAAGTTTATCTAGAGATGTACAGTATATTTCTGTTTACTTGGTAAGTAAAATTTTGATAACGCAAACAAATCGACGTGTTTAATGTTATAAGACCGCATTTTGTTTAATACAACCTCAATTTTAAGGTCTAGAGGCATTTGAATCATGTAGGCCTTATTCCGTGTAGGTGATTTAATAAAGCCAAAATTAGTGGTTTCGTAATTTGCTTATTTTGAATAGATTTAGTTAAAAATTGTGTTATTTTTTGTAATATTGCTAAAATTAAAGGATGGAAGAAGATAATTAACCTTGTTTTTGTTAATTGGCCTTAATATTTATTGAATTATAAGCATTTAAAGTTAGGTAGGCCTTATTTGTATCAAGTACCTTACATCAAAGTGCGCCAATTTATGTCTCAACTTATGGCCATGGCCACGTTTATATTTGCTGTCAGTTCTGTAAGAAAATGAGTTTTTAATGGCATTAAAAGGCAATGATTATGGCGACCTTCAAAAGTTTTGCTCAACCATTCAACCATACGAACCGATAATGATTCTGAGCTCGTCGTAAATGCATAAATTTTACTGATATTAACGATGCCGTAAAGCCTTATATGAAAGAACTTAAAATTTGTTCAAGAATAAGCATTTTGGAAACGTATTAAGAGTATGTTAAATGTTAATCGGTTTAATATTTGCAGATTCAATGACTTTGAATAGCTATGAATGATAATTGGCTCGTTTTATGGTTTAGTAAACAATGAACAGTCTGAAAACAATCTCGTGAGAATTAAATGTTTACTCGCACATAATCGTGGGAACATACAGTGCTCTGCAAACAGATTTATTAATATTAAAATACGAAGATGTTAGTGTACATCTTTTTCATCTTTATTACATCTCTTCATTGTACCATCATTACATTTTGTGATTTAACATTAACTCTGAGTAATCTAGTTCCCAAGCCCAAGAGAAACCGTTACATTAAATATTCAAATACAAATAAAATTATAATCCATCTTCAAACTGAACAAAGCAATATTAAACTGTTGAAGATCCCACATTATTTTAATCAAACGGTTCCCATATCCCGAATACCTTCCCTACTTACGTAACGCAAACGTGACAGTGTCAAGGAAAATCCTTAGATTTTCGATAATCGTTACATTCCTCTCAAATTAACTTTACCGTATTGGAAGAGCTCACAATCGGATAGATAGCCGGCAATCCACCGGCTGATTGCGCCCGTCGATTCTTGAAGAAGGAGAATTCAAATAATTCCCGTCCAACTGCGGTCGGCTTCTACTGATTCAATTACGTACATTCATAGCAATGATGTTCCATTACAAAACCAATTACGCATGTAATCCGATGCTTTTTGCCGTAATCTGCGATTCAGTGGACGTTTGTAACTGCGATCAGTGTAATCTTCGGCGGTGCGATTAGAAAAATATCTGGGGGCACGGCAGTGCCCCCACCAAGTCGAGCAAAAAAGCGGCACGGCCGTACCATCCTTTTCTCGAAGCAATTCAGGCCATTTTCGACCGCCTGTAACTTCGTTGTGGATAAAACTAGAAGGCTGAATTTTCATTAGCTATGCAGGCATTGTAAAGACACGGTATATTTAAAATTTCATTCAATTTGAACCAGTAGTTTAAGAATTATAACGGGTCAAAGTTACTTAATTTTGTCACTCACTGACTGACTCACTGACTCACTGACTCACCGATTATCAAAATTCTAAGGCACTTCTAGCAGACCTAGAAGCTTCAAATTTGGAATATAAGTAGTGTTTGGTGTATGAATCAAGGAAAAACTAAAATATTTGGGGGCACGGTAGTGCAACCGCCAAGTCGAGCAAAATTTTTCAATTTCGGTCCAGTTTTCTAGATACATAACTGCTGTCTACAAAATACAAAAAGAAATGAGATTTGGGGGCACGGTAGTGCAACCGCCAAGTCGAGTAAAATTTTTCAATTTTGGTCCAGTTTTCTAGATACATAACTGCTGTCTATAAAATACAAAAAGAAATGAGATCCCATCAAAAACAATACTTGTCAAAAAAACCAAGTCTCGCAACTCAGTTGTTCTACGGTAAAAAGTTGTGAGATCCATGTAATACCAAGTCCAGGCCAGGAAATCTTTAACGTTTTACATAAATATATTGACTTGGCCATCGCATGAAAACACGTGTAAATTAAATTATTTAGTGCGATGGCCAAGTCAATAATTTATGTAAAACGTTAAAGATTTCCTGGCCTGGACTTGGTATTACATGGATCTCACAACTTTTTACCGTAGAACAACTGAGTTGCGAGACTTGGTTTTTTTGACAAGTATTGTTTTTGATGGGATTGTTTATTTGCGATTTATTAGTTGGAAAATTGTACGTTTGTAGACCTTACTTGATACTCATCGTATAATTTATTTGCACGATCTACGCATAGGCAATATTTAAATTGAATGAGAATCTGTTTAAAATAGTAGGTACAGTAGTACACAATTAATAAGGCTCACCGATGTACCTGCGCAGAAGACGAATTTAAGTAGCGCGGGAAATGCTATTGACCAATCGGGATACTCCACGCACGGCGCGTCTTCTTCCTGTGCCGGTATTGGTCCGTCGCCGCGTCATGTTTGCGCGCGCTGTGACACATGTTAGTCAGCCGCCATACTCTAGAGTGCGTAGACGCGTTGCAGACAAAAGTACACTTAGTGGCAAAAAAAGTGCTTTATTTTTGTGAGCCTCCAATCTCCGTACATCTACACATTCAAAATTCATTCATAGATTCAGCATTCACTCTTCTCACATTCGCAAATTCAAATATTTATTTGCCATTTAGTAGAGTACAGTATATAATTATTAAAGATGTTATGATAAATAAAATAAAGTGCACTATCGTAATTCGCTACAATTATAAAATATGTAGCATGCAAATATTAACATTTCTAAATTATGGATTAAATACATCCCACAAAAATAATCCTACTAATATTATAAATGCGAAAGTTTGGATGTCTGGATGTATGTTACTCTTTCACGCAAAAACTACTGAACGGATTTTGATAAAACTTTACAGTATTATTGTTTATAACCCAGAATAACATAATATAGGCTATAATTTATGACGATCTATGACAAACTAAATCTCACGCGGGTGAAACCGCGGGCAAAAGCTAGTAAATAAATAAATACATATTAAACGCGTACATTGCTCCGATCGATCCCAAAGTATGTAGCAAAAGCACTTGTGTTATGGAAATCGGGAACAACGACGGGTACCACAAGTGTATTTATAATTTGTTTTTTAAGAAGTCTATTTATTTATTTAAATACTCTATTAAACTGTTTTTGGCAAAAAGATAAATATTTTATTCCCCGTAATTCCGTTACAATTGGCCTGCAGTGTAATTATGAAATGGGCGGGGCTTGCGCAAGTGCGAAGGGGAACATAATCGGAAAAATTTTGTCCTTGTCTGCGTGGCCGAAGATTCACGACGCGCCTTATTAAATGTGTACTACTGTACCTAATTTGATTTCTCGTTTAAATTCTTATTATGAGTTTTTCCTTCTTTCTTGTCTACTTATTTAGTCAAGGACCATTTTACCTTTGCTTTGGTGCTGATGATCAATTTGTTTTTCTAAACGTTACAAGAATTAAAAAAACATTATTCACTCAGATGTTCGCGCGCGTCGAGCTATTCAGTCAGTCCTCAAATACATTTTGTCCATTAATCTTCAAGTGGGGGTTTCCCGAGAGCTTTTTATCCTGAAAACCTGACCTCGATAAGTCAGCTTTCCGACATTTTCGCCTATTCAAGCTGAAAATTGCCATTTAGGCTGATAATATAGTATGTTTGAATATTTGCGTCCCGTCGAGACGTGTATGGATGACGAGGCCCAATCCATGGAAAAGATAATCATTGATCACGAGAGGTCTTTTTACTGCCCGATTTGCAATTTCCTGCAAAAGAAATGAAATATTTTCTCTCTTATGATTTTCATTTTAAGCACCATCCATATAACAGTAGAGCTTAAACATTCAATTTATTACAGCATACAGCAGCAAACATTTCACGTCTCGCACTCGGGACGTCATGATATACAACTCTCCCGGCTTAATGGTTTCCAAGGTCGTAAAGAGCAACGCCTAGATTAGTTTGAAATCCAAGAGCTGGAGGCTAATACTGCTGTCCTACCGCTCGATAAATCTCGAGCGGTCCTCGCACACGCACTTCGGTATTTATAGCCCTCACACTTCGCATCCAATAATTAAAACATATATCATACAGCAGAAATCGCTTCAGGCCCCCAACTCGAGAACCAGTACTCACTCTTACTGTCGAGGCTCCCGTAAATAATTGAGAAAACAAATTGAGCTTAGCTACTTTGTATCTAATTTCAAATACGAGGGAATGATTGCAATTATCACTCCTAAGAGGTTTATCTCGAAGACTAATAACAACGTAATAACATTAAACACAAATAATTGTTCGTTGTTATCATGGCCAGAACAAGTATTGAAGATATCAATAATCTGAAACTGTATTTAGAAGGCTTCTACAATCAAATGATAAGTCTTGGGAATCCAAATGTTAGAGAAGAACAATAAGAGTCCATTTACTAAATGCGATGAATCCCTACAACTGTTATCTTTTTCTATTTAATATATTATGTTGATCGTTTGGTAGAGTCGACTTTGCAGCGCCTTTGTTTATAAAATTTCAGAACCTTTTTAAGAGAGTAAATTTTAATAATGTTTTACCCTTTATTTAGGTATTGCTCACTTCAAATATACATTGATCGTTAGTTTTCTAATTGACCTTGGCCTCCTGTTTTATAATAAATTCCGCGAACGGTTGGTTTACGGAACAGAAAACATGAAGTACTCGTAAGTTCTGCAAACCGGTTACCGGCGGGAAGATAATGGTAATTATGCGGCACGTCTCTAGTAATAGGTACTGCCTTATCTTAGATTACAGTCGCGGCACTTAATATTGCTTTGTGATAGCTTTTGGTTGGATCAAGTTACCGTTATTAGAAAACAATCTTCCGAAATTAATTATAGATGGCGATAAACATTGGTTCATTGAAAATTGCTTCCGACCGTCATCCTTTATGAGAAAGTGTGTATTTATAGTCATGAATGTGTATTTAAATTATACAGTGTGTCCGGGCATGTAGTGATCAAACTTTAAGGGCGTAATCTATGGACAATTTTATCGATGAAAATACTTCAAATTTGGGGCTTAACCCATTTCTTACAAAATTACAAGGATTTAAGTTTTTAATTTTTATTTTTCACCTCTTCCTTCAAAAACAAGTGAAAACGTGGGTAACTTAACATTAATAAGCAAATATTTTATATCATGCGATAGCCAATAAAATTATATATTAGTGGAAGTAGAAAACGGACCCAAGTTTCATACATTTGGGAGTAAGAATGGATTTCATTAGAAAAAATCATGACTTTTTCACTTATTTTTCAGTTATTTTCCAACACAAGAAAAACCAGGTCGTTAAGGTATGTTTTATTTGCATTGTATTATTAGTATTTGAGCTATTCTACAAAACGAATGTAAATTTATTAGTCTACGTCTATTAGTTTCGACGTAATTGTTGAACAAAGATACCCCTTCCCAACGGTCTCCATAGTGCACGCGACATGCGAAAACACACTGCCCGAAAGAATCACACAACCTATTCCGATTACATACTAGCCGCGCTATGGAATCTCTGGGAAGGGGTATCTTTGTTCAACAATTACGTCGAAACTAATAGACGTAGACTAATAAATTTACATTCGTTTTGTAGAATGGCTCAAATACTAATAATACAATGCAAATAAAATATACCTTAACGACCTGGTTTTTCTTGTGTTGGCAAATAACTGAAAAAGAAGTGAAAAAAGTCATGTTTTTCAACCGACTTCAAAAAAGGAGGAAGTTCTCAATTCGACCCGTATGTTTTTTTTTCTATTTTTGTTACGCGATAACTCCGCCAATTATGAACCGATTTGAACAAATCTTTTTTCGGCGTATAGATAATACCTCAAGGGTGGTCCCATTTAAATTTAATAATAGAAAAAACAACCCCCAAGGGTGGAAAATTGGGGATGAACTTTTCTATACGCAATATCTCCGCCGATTATAAATCAATTTGAACGATTATTTTTTTGTTGAATAGGTATTATCATAAGGGACCCAAGGGATGAAACCATTCATGCGAATTTGAAGAAAATATTTCACCCCCAAGGGTGGAAAATTGGGGATGAACTTTTTTATACGCAATATTTTTAATTTTTAAATTTTTTGTGTTCACGCATTTGAAGTCGGTTTTATTTTTTTTAAAAGTTATTTCTAATTAAATCCATTCTCACTCCCTTAAAATGTATGAAACTTGGGTCCGTTTTCTACTTCTACTAATAGATATTTTTATTGGCTATCGCATGATATAAAATATTTGCTTATTAATGTTAAGTTACCCACGTTTTCACTTGTTTTTGAAGGAAGAGGTGAAAACTAAAAATTAAAACCTTAAATCCTCGTAATTTTGCGAGAAATGGGTGAAGAAGGCCCAAATTTTATCATCGATAAAATTGTCCATAGATTAGGCCCTTAAAGTTTGATCACTAAAGCCTGGTCCGTGAGCACGTAGAATTTGCACCTCACGTAGAATTTGGTCCGTGAGCACGTGCTCACGGACCAGGCTTTACATGCCCGGACACATTGTATATCTTAGAATTTAGATACAAAGGAACTCAGAAACCAAAGGCTAATTTATGGACTCCTACATTTTCTTTGTCAAATGCCTTGTTTAGTTTCTCAAAACATCACAGATTTTGCTGTGAAAACCTAATTTTTCCACACAAAATTATGCGTTTATATTTCACCGAAAAATTAATATCTGTTACCCACACGGCTATCATGATAGAGCTTACTATACTTCACATAAAGTTTCAACCCAAGTTCGTCATTATAATGTAGTGTGGAACACTGTGAGCCCTGAGGTGACCCGCCTTGTACCCGCGCGTGCTCCGCTTACAAACATAATAAGCAGCTTATTAACATGCAACGCTGTGCCATTTTACCCCCTTGTAGACCTTATTATGTAGTTTAAAATGATTATAAAGCTTCTTAAAAAGGTGCACCGAACAAACCACGTAAGGTGCTGGTCAGACGCGTGGGTGACCCTAAAACATTTCGAACAACTATGGAACGTTCGTGACATGTTTTACAGTTAGCTTCGTTTTCCATGATCGTTAAGGTGTGTGAAGCTTGTTTGACAGCTTGTGCAAGCTTGCTTTGGGTTGCGTCCACAAACGCAACAAATCTGGAGGTGTTTTGAGTCCATCTTATTGTGGATAACTGAAATCTGAATTGTAGCTCTTATCGGAAAATATTGCATTGCTTCCAGATACGCTGTCGATTTGCGAAGGCTTAAGAGTCCCATTAGATTTTAGTGTCTTCGTTTTGGGCCTGGTGGGAGCTACCACAATCGAAAGAACAGTTGAGTCGAGTCTAATTTAATGTTCCCGAGCGTGTCGATAGTGCACGTTGTAAATCGTTCGGACAGTAAAAGTGTCGCGTTTATTGCTCAACCAGTAATTTGTACGAACGTGTAGTCGCGCGCTTTTATTTAATTTAACAATCGTTTTGTGATTTTAAACTGTAAACGCCTTGTTAAACGTTCCAACTGTATGTGTCGTTAGGTCTTGGGCACTGTTTGACATGACACATGTGAACCTTGAAAACAAACGATAGCTACGATTCCAGGATCTATCATGCTTTGGTTTTTATTAGTTTTTGTCTGGTGAATATAACACGTTCTTAAATTTTATACGTTCTACGGCTGGAATACGTAAATCATGCACGAACTTTTTGCCATTCGGTATTTTCATTTTGGGTGAACAGAATGCTGATCGATGTTGGCAGAGGAATAAGCTTTTAAGCCTTTTGCTTTGTACTCTGTTCATATCTGAAACGTCGGCCGTTTGGTGTAGTGGTTCAGAACGGACTACTATGCCGAGAGGTCCCGGGTTCGATTCCCGGCCGGGCAGAAATTGAAATGATGAATTTTAATTTCTGTGACGGGTCTGGGTGTGACTATGTATAATATTTATGTATTTAAAAAAAAAAGTATATAGGTAAGTAGTATATCCGTTAAGCTAGCACCCATAACACAAGCATTAAGTTGCTTACTTTGGGGCTAGCTGGCGCTGTGTGAAATTGTCCAAAAATTTATTATTTATTATTATTATTTATCTTGTTTTTTATCTCTTTTTATTGGATGTCGTGAAATTTTTCAAGTAGATGAACCCAAAGAAATATTTGTATTGTTATTGCGACTGATATCATTTATTTTAATGATGCTCCCATTTAATAAACTCCCATACCAATTTTGTCTGCCGCTTTAAACCTTCTAAATTGGACAGCAACATGGGAACTTGAAGCGTTTTCCTTATAATTTCGAGGGACCCTTTTAAGTAGAATAGACCTTTTGATATTAAACTAAAGGGTCCGACAATGTCGGCCAAGACGTACTTTGAGGCTGTGATAGCCGTTATGTGATCATACGCATAATATGAGGCGAAGTGCGAACCCTCCTGCCTAAGTGGGTACGTATTAATATTTTAAGGTCTTAAAGGACCGATTTGTACTAGTTTCTAAAACGTTTTAGCCCTAAAATCGTCTTTTAGATGATAAACCACCGATAGAGCAACTGACTTTTTGCCAATGCCAAGTTACCAAGTACTCGTAATTTATAAAAACGGATTCATTCCTTTGCTTTAAGCACATCGGGCGTCCCTATCTAATAGAGTTCTTAGGGCTGCTCCATTTTCTTGGACACCCTGTACAAGCACACTGTAATCATCTGAAGTTTATTCTTGCTTTGATGACTTAATTCGAATAACTAAGTTATTTCCCTTGCCTTTAGCAGTTTGTCAGAATATAAATTTATCTTACACGAAGATCGGTAAACTGTACACAAAATTACCATAGAATCTAAGTACATAGTTATACCTGGTGGAAGGCTCAGCCCAACTTTTGTTATAAATCATTGTTATACCGGTTTTATAGGTGTTTAATCTAATTAAGGTAGCTCGCGTTAATAATAATAAAATTAATGCACGCTCTCTCTCTTCCGTTAATTGTGAAAGTAAATATTACATTTTAATTGGTTATAGCAGTTAACCACTGATTACATTTTATACATATATGGTAGTTTCCATTACACTTGATTTGCATTGGTATTAGTTGGTATGTGTAGGACTTATTTATTTACATAATGTTTATTTTTAATTCATACTTATTTTTATTCGATTAAAAAGCGGAAAAGTGACTAACTTTTCAAACAAGAAAATAATAATTAAAATTCGTTCCTCGATATTTAGTAACTAGAAATTGTCAAAGATGGCATGTAGCCATCTTACAAATGCAAAAAAGTAGCATGTAAATAAATATAGCATGTACTCGGAATGCGACTTACCTATATTTCTAACTCACTCTTTACTTAGAGCTTTTACTCACGTCAAGTTTTCATGCACTTTTATGAAAATTTATAATACCTACTAGGCCAGTAGAATTAAACACAAATATTGATTAAATCGGAAATAATTCCTACAAAAGATTTTTTTGCTTTAATGGCTTCATTGGTTGCCCATTAAGACTCTCCTAAGTTTTCGACTTCGACGGAGTTGTGCTTAAGTGGTGGGGGCCCCCGAAAGGGGCGTTTTTTCGGTTTTTCGGTTATACCGCGTAAAGAACTTACCCTATCGAAAAGTGGTCTTCATGACGGTTAAAGGGCACTTAATCCTGCATTGAATAAGATCAAATTCATATGTTTTGGACAAACCGTTCTCGCGCTAAAGTTAAGCAAAGTAGAAAATATACGTATAATTAATGACCCTCTCCACGTCCAATGGCTTGTTACCCACATGCTTCCAAGCCTTGTAAAGGGTCGCCTTAACCAGTGTAACCCTAACAAGGCTTACGAGTTTGATTCGCTTATCCTTGTTCGTCCCAGCCGTTCCTTAACTGCGGTTGCTGCACCTCTTCCTGGCACTCTCCTGAACGACTCTGTGTTACCTAATGTGGCTGCCCCTCTTCCTTGTACCCTCCTGTACGATTTCATTGCTTAGCCATATACCTGGTCCAAGGTTCGACGCCACAAAATCAACTTCGTACGAGTGAAAATAGTTTAAATACTATTTCCCGTGCTTGCAACATTTTTCTTTACTGCTTCGCCTCTATTAGTCGTAGAGTGATTGTATATATCCTATAGCCTTCCTCAATGTATGAGCTATTCAACACAAAAATAATGATTTCAATCAAACTAGTAATTCTTAAGATTAGCGCGTTCAAACAAACAAACAAAAAACTCTTCAGCGTTTTAATATGAACTTGTTGTTATTGATTTTTGGCGTCGAACCTTAGACCAGGCATACGGCTAGGCAACGTAGTCATGCAGGAGGATACAAAGAAGAGGGGCAGCCACAGTAGGTAACACAGAGTCGTTCAGGTGAGTGCCAGGAAGAGGTGCAGCAACCGCAGTTAAGGGACGGCTGGGACGAACAAGGATAGGCGCATCAAGCTCGTAAGCCTTGATAGGGTTACACTGGTTGAGGTGGCCCTTTTCAAGAATTGGAAGCCTGTGGGTAACAAACCATTGGACGTGGAGAGGGTCATTAATTATACGTATATTTTCTACTTTGCCGAACTTTAGCGCGAGAACGGTTTGTCCAAAACATATGAATTTGGTCTTATTCAATGCAGGATTAAGTGCCCTTCAACCGTCATGAAGACCACTTTTTGATAGGGTAAGTCCTTTACGCGGTATAACCGGAAAACCGAAAAATGCCTCTTTCGGGGGCCCCCACCACTTAAGCACAACTCCGTCGAAGTCGAAAACTTAGGAGAGTCTTAATGGGCAACCAATGAAGCCATTAAAACAATAAAATCTTTTGTAGGAATTATTTCCGATTTAAAAGCTAATTCTACTGGACTATACATGACGTGAATTTCTTTCTTACGTCTAGGCTTTACAAAAACGGTTTGCTCTTATTACATACTCGTATACTGATATTGTCATAAAATTCAAAAAGCACACAACTATTATACACACGTATTCACAAACATTACTATGAAGTCTCACAGTGCGCCTGGAGTGTGCGTCCACGCGCTCTGTGAGACCTCATAGTATTTTTTGTGAATACGGGCGTTAAAATCTATGGCGTCGACTCAATTCAGGCTCGAGTGTTAAACCCATAACCGCCATATTTATGCAGTCCTCATCTGCAAAGGAAACGCTTTAATACTGCTGATATCAGCAATTCATGAAGCGCCCTGTTTACGCCTTCAGCTAAACATTTGAATGTTTATACGCAGCGTGTATTATTCATTGCTGATTCGACGATTGAAGGGAAGACAGTTCCAATCTGTTATGTATTTATGTCAAATAAAAATAATTGAATGCTGCCAGTGCTGCTGCTGAACTAGTTGTAGAATTCACTCTGCGATGCAGGCGCGGATCCAGCCCTCAAAAAAGGTTGTGGGCACAGCCACCAAAAAATAGCAAAGTGAGAGTTGGATCAATACATGCCCGGACATACATACATGCCTATCGATCTTATCAATAGATCATAATTAAAACAAGCAAATTAGGGTTGTGGGCATGCCCACAGTGCCCACAACGGTGGATCCGCGCCTGCTGCGATGCCAGGTTGTGTGGCTGGCTTTAGACATTATACGAGTAGCTATCGTTTACGCTACGTCACGAGAACTTAGGAAAGTAATTGTGATATCGAATTATAACGAAGCTCTAGAACTTCTAAGTAAGCGCTAAAACCAAAAGAGAGAAAGTGATAACAAAGTCGCCAAGATATTCAAAAGCTAACATCTTTATCGGTCATTATTGAACCCGTACCGCGTTAACCAGAATACCTACCGTATCTATAATGTTCTTTACGGAATATGATACAAGCTGAGTAGGAGCCATTTTGGTTCAACAATTTATTTATAATTATTATCCAAATTGTGTAAAATTACTATGTTTGAACCAAATAAACAATTTTTCTTTCTTTCTTTCTTTCTTTCTTTCTTAACTTTGTCGCGACAGTTTGTTTTGAAAACATTATCTTGAAATCAATCAGCACTAGATTTTCGTAATTAATGTCGGAATACTTTAAAGATATCAATCTTTCGAGATAACATTCCGAGGCTGTTATTGATGGTCATTCAAATTAATGGTGCGAGCAAATAACTCGTCTAGATGTCTGAGTGCAGACAAAGATTTACAATGATACTAATGGGTAGGACATGCCTAGGACGTCTGTACGCGCAGACGGGTGCAGACGGTCCCGAAATACGCGGCAAACCCCGGTGATTCATTTTGTGTATAATGCATCTGCGCATATGAATTGAAGGATAACAGAACTTAGCAATAACTCTCGGTCACATTAATAAGGAATTTGTTTTGATCTGGCTTCAATCGTTTGAAAATATGAGATTAAGTTTATTTTAAATGCTTTCAATAAGTACCTACCTGATTATATTCCTCCCGTTAAGCGATATTGTTTGTTAATTTATTATAATATTCCAGTTTTGAGTTTCTAAATCTTATATTTTCCAAAGTTAAATCTCTACAGTACCTACATTAATTACCTTTACTCCATCTAAAACTAAAACTTTATCAGAAGACGTTGAAATTAAAACTTTAAAATTATTTAAATAAGTTGACTAAGAAAAATCGTTCTTGAACAGAAGCTGCCGCCATCATTATAAAAGAATTTTAATAGTCTTTATCAAAATCTGTGGCCACATCAGCGTTGCCAGTTTTTTTTTTCGCCAAGTCGGGACTTTGGTACTTTTTGAGTGAAAATAGCTGGATTCTTCCGTCAGAAGCGGGACATAGTAAAAAAACGTATATAATCAAAGGTTTTCAAATATTTATCTTTTTATTTGACTTAAAATTACGTTTTCGTGACAGTAGATAGCAAAAGTAGCCATAAAAAATGTATTTTAACAAAAAAATAATGTTTTAAATCAAATTTACTCTATCGTTAAATTCGTCTTTAGAATAAAAAAAAGAAAAAAAAATTAAAAAGTTTTATTCTTTAGAATAATATGGCGTTTCAAACAATAGTCTGGTAAAGTGAGTGTCTCTCTCCGAAAAGCGGGACCGAGCCTGTCCCGCGCGGGACATTTAAATTTGATTAAAAAATCGGGACGTCCCGCCAAAATCGGGACGTCTGGCAACGCTGCGGCCACATAGACCAAGCGTTATTAAATTATCCGAAGAAAAACCCTAATTTGGTACTATCGGGGACTCGGACGCCTTGACACCTTAAGGGCCTAAATTGTTTGCACACACACGCTCGATTATGCTACGCCCCCGTTCATTCATGTTTCGGGTCTAAGCAGCGTCGGCGCACCACTGTAGATGTTTGCTCTAGCAAACCAAGCTCTATGTAAAGCGTTTAGGATTGAGTATTGCTTATTACCCGCATCCGTAGCGCTCGTTTGGCAACGTCGCATTTTAGTCAATTTGAAACCCAGTAAAGAATCGCTACAAAATATTATATGGGGCTTCGTGTAAAATTTGAACTAGCGATTGCCCGCTCGGGTCACAAAATTGGTATCGCACATTGTAACTGTGCAATTTCCCGAGAAAAAAGTAGCCCTTTCGATAATTATTGTTGATATTAAGAGTGTAAGGCCTCAGCCTCGAACTTAGCGGGCAGCGGGGCGGGAGCGGCGGCGGCGCGGGCGCGGGGCGGGCAACGCAGACCCGTTCTCGAAACAAGCGGGCAGCTCGCGCGGCGCTTTAGCGGCGAAGTGTTGTGTTCGGGGTTGTGTTGTCGAGATATTTGTTTTTATTCGCAAACGAAATGTCTGAACAACGGCGACAATTTTATTTCGATTCAAATTTATTCCTAACGCTCGATTTATTGTGGGCAAAAGAAGGAGTGCGCTGCCCGCTCGTTGCCCGCTCCCTCGCCGCTGCCCGCTCGTTGCCCGCTGCCGCCCCGCTGCCGCGCCGCTGTTTTCGAGAACCGGTCTATTTGATTTTACGCATAAGATCCTGCCGCTCCCGCGCCGCCGCCGCCGCCGCCCCGCTGCCCGCTAAGTTCGAGGCTGAGGCCTTAATCTCATGATATTGGTTTAGCTAGTTAAGGCGAGAAATACAAAATCATACAGTTACTTTCGAATTTTACTTATTTAATAGGTATTTAATTTATTCGGAACTTATAATTTATTTAAAACAATATGTTATTGAATTAATTAGTAAAGAGTTAAGGAATATTTGTGGCTTAAAAACAATTATTGTAAGATCTGGCTACATAATAACTTTCTTAAATCCTTGAATGTAAATAAAAACCTATAATAGGTTTCTATTTATTTTTAATACATTAGCAACTTTTGTTTTCCGTTTTAAAGAAACACTTATCTACGTTATTACAATTTAATACAAATATTGCACTAGGTAGCAATGATCCAGGTAATTGGTTATCGTAAATATTATAATATTAAGTTAGTTTTATTTCAAATTCAATTTTTTATTGCACATTAAGTGTCTTTACACAAGGTCTTAAATCAATAACAATTAAACTTTAAACGTAATAATACTTAAACAGTTAACAATGTATAGATAAATATGTAAATAAATATTATGTATAAGAATTAAGATTTATTTTGAGAGGCATGGTTCAGTAATCGCGCGGAGGTCAATAAAAAGGCAATCAAACAGTCCAATTACTAACACGGGTCAACACAAAACAAAATCAATCGGTTATTGATCACAAAACTTCACAAAAAAACAAAGGAGAGAATATGTCGACAGTTCGCCAAAGTAAAAAGCAGACAGACCTCGTATAAAAACACAATATTAAAAAAATACATATCTATTTGTTTGTAACCAAATTCTATTATAAAAATTCTAAGGCTGAGTTGCACCATCTTACTTTAACTTTGACAAACGTCAAAAGTCTGTCAAATTCCATACAAAAAGCACCGGTTACCGTTATAGCTACGGTCAAAGTTAGGTGGTGCAACTCAGCCTAAAACTAAGAAAGATTGAAGAAAAAGAAACATTTCGTTTTAAACCTTAACCGTATGACAATAATGTGCACAATGGTATTTCGTATTGCAACCTAAGCCCTGATTGTCTCTTATTGGTCGTAGTAAAAATATAGTAAAATGCGTAACCAATTAGAGACGGGGTGAGCACGTGACCGGAGCGATGCGCTTACGCTAAAATTTCTACAAAGTGGTCAGGCGGAAGAGTCCCCGATAGTACCTAATTTGAATTTATATGAGCTATTAAACTTAACTTCATAATTTATATTCACAGTGGTTGTGGTTAGAAGTCATTTGAGCAAACATGATACACAATATGAATTCGTAAATAACATTTGATAATTTTACTAAAACAGAAATTACACCGTTTTGGCAAGCAATGTGTAATGTAAGTATTCTACATAATATTCACCAAACATAATTTTTAGACAAGATACGAGTATAAGAGACCAATTTTCACTAGCTACACAAGCATAAGTTATTCCGAGATTCCCCGAGGTCTACGTCACTCATGATAGAAAGTCGTGACGTATTCGTAGTGGCAAGAATAGTGAACCTAAAACTGCTCTTTCTTTCAATTCTACTTGCAAATGTTCCATGAATCTTTCAGTCCTATCATCAGAACATAACGAATGCACCAATCGTGCACCGCATAAAAATTGCAGTAGCGAAGTAAAATGAAATAGTAGCTGCACGCTTGGATACTGCTTAAGTATCTATTCTATAGATAGGAAAAATTCAGTCTAGTTTGAAGAAAACTTGGCAATGGGTATTAAGCATCAATTTATATTCTAAAAGATCTCTTCAGTTGTTACCGAAATATGTGATGTATCCCATGGGATCAGATCACGCCCTTTTCCTTATCTATGCAGAGGACTGTGTTTTATGATCGACGTCTATCTATCGGAGGACTATTTTATGGTCTATATGAGGTTTATCTCTCTAATTAGCAATTTTGTGTCTGATTAATTTTCTAATTTCGGAAAAACGTTCATGGTGGAAAACCTTGAGGAAACAATCACTAAATTATTTTTCATCCTTTCGACGTGATTGCTATAGACGAGTCTTCTCATAAGTAGGTACTTATTCCGTAAATATTAATAGATGCTCACAAGAAAAAACAACTACTTGATTGGTTTATCTCAACGGAACCCTAAAAAAGTTGGCGATCCCCTCACACCATGAAAATTTAATGTTTCTCAAGAAGCCATGCCAGATTATAGTGGTTAATCCGACACGCGCACACCCAAGCTTAAATATTAAACTGCAGGCTGCATTTAATGTCGCCTTAAATCAGTAACTTTAAGGTATCCCTCTTATCGTATTAAGTTACTGGTGCTCTTGAAATAAGTAGCTAAAGTATACTCAAATCCAATTTGATAAAAGTTAAAATCAATAAATGCTCATGTTTGTCTATAAGTAAGGATCGGTGAAAAAATGTGGCCAGAAATAAAAAGTTTAATGGAATGGCTGTTAAAATAAATAATATAATACCAAGGCATAATACCGCTAAATAAACAAGACAATGACGTAACTAACACAATATTGAAATAAAAGGCAGTATTCAACGTAATGCTTCCTACCTGTCATGCTAATTGTTACCGATAAAACTGAAATAGAGACAAAATTAGCCAATACAATGTGATTTATGGTCAAAACGCCACCGTCAATAGTGTTTACGCTTGACCGAGAACTCATTAATACTTAATTAACGGCATACTATGTTATTTATACCTGCATCGCCGGCCTTTGGAATTCCACCATCATTTTGGGTATGAGATTTCACGCAAACTTATTTCCCATCGTTCAATTATGGGGATGCCTATAATTGAGCGAGTAGCGACATCTTTTCCCCGTAAATCCTTCTTCGTCGAAGTTATGGATGAAGTAACCTCGTTTTGCTGGGCCTCAAGTCTTTTCACAAGTTCTTAGCCGATAAATTGTTACGGCCGATTGCGTGCGAATTACTTTCTTTTAGTTCGGCTTCTTATCTCCTTCAGAATTGAATGACATATTTTCCTGAAGGAGTCTTTATCGCGGCCTTTTGATTCTAGACGAACTCAAATAGACTTTGTGTTTTTACAACGTGTTATAAAAACAAAAAGTCTTCCTTTCACGTTGTAAACAATCCTTTAATTAAGATAGTCACCAAAGACAAAAGAAATTACTTCTCTATCAATTTCAGTCACAACGCATAATTCTCGAACGTAATACGAGTATCATCACTTATTCCTGAAAACCATTTTGAGCACGTATCTCGCGTTGTTACTGTAATAGTATTGGAACCTGTTCCACACACTGATGCTCGCCCTTGCGAGACCTTCGCGTCGTGACCTCGCAGGGCCTTGCCTGGAGCTATAGCTACGGCCAGATCTACGCACGCCATACATCTGCAACGTATCAGTTGCCGCCACATCGTGATCTAGACGCAATTGATGTGCCTTTGTTTATTGTGAACCATACAAATCTTTTAAAGCATTCGTAAATCACTCCAAACTATTCGGTGCTCGATCTCGCATTTAATGATGCCTCGATATTGATAGAACATTAAAATCAAGGCTATAGATCTCCTAACCCAAATGCCTTCGTCTTCCTGGTAATAACAATAAACAAACAACGCAACCGAATGACTCAACACACTCGGGAACATTATGAAACCGTATCATGCTAAAGGATCTACTAAATTCAAATTCGGCTGTTACAAGTTCAGAACGAGAACCGCGAAGATCGTGGGTTCCTATATCAACCCCGCCACCCACGGCGCGCGCTGGTCCGCGGGGAGCCAAGGCCGGCTCACAATGGGCCCACTTGCGCACTTCTTATTGCCAATACTATTCAATCTCACTATCTGTTTATAAGGAACTAGTTTCCTGCGGGCGGCGGCCACTGCCTCCAATTCTCAGGAGAGTTGATTTTGCAGTCACAATGATATCTAAATCTGCATAACACGAAGCATAATATAATTGAGTGGGCATGTTTATAAAGATAACATTGAAAGAAAGAAAGAAAGAAAGACACATTTATTACAATGGACATCACACAAATACAGGCAATTACATAGACATGACAGTGGCACATAACAATGGAAGAAGAAAAAATAAAAACAAGAGTAAACTGAGCAGTGCCACCCATCCACCAACAAGATGCCCACTGCAACGGGACCCCACTCAGCATATGCCGTGGCCCACGGTGACGAAGGCCACGGCGCTGGTTTTCAGTGTGCCCCATGCCGAGTGAGGGTCACGGACCATTTTTAAAATAAATAAAATACTAAGCTGCATAAAATTGTCTAGACAAACATACATAAATAGTAATATTAGTGCACAGATAAATACAAAAGGCGGTAAATCGGTAAGGATGATAAGACTACGTTTATTAAGAATACTAATGAAAAGAATACTAATAAAAAGATAAAACTGTTTGTATTGGTGTGTGTGTAGTAATGGTAAAGTAATATTGTGTTAATGTGTAATATTCGTAAAGAGTGTCTCGACGCCCGCAAAACCGGTTTGTGCAATCGAATGATTGATTGCGCGCGATTAGACAATTTAGTTCATCCCATATTGTTCAGAGCGTTACACGCGTACCCACAAACAAAAAATAAAATAAAAAATAAATAAATTCCAGCAGTATTGGTCGTCTAAACATATAATTCAATTTCAGTTAGTGTCAAATATATAGTTATGATGTCATTAGAATTAAAATAATAATCATTGTAGGTATTGCCTATACGTTCTGAGATAATACTGTATCCACATCCCGGTTTATCGGCGTCTTGACTTCCCTTGACCTTAAGGATGGGTGTTAGCTGGTAATCTACACTATTTGTTATTAAAGGATATTTTTGTTTAAAAACAAAAGCTTTGGATTAAGCTGGTTTTGCGATGATCAAGAAAGAGTCAAGCGAGCGTGCCAGGTAAAATATTTTCTGCAAATCGGCCGAATTTCGGATTCAGAATATATTGAATTCCGATCCGGCAAATGTGCGCTGAAAGGGACTTTTCTGAATGGTTCGTGTGTAGCGACGAATGCGACCGCACATCCGCAGAAATGTACACCTACCACAATAAATTTACATCCTGCACCGCACCTCGGGCGGCCGTGGAATGCACCCGTTGCACTGACCAATGTAAATGCCCTTTCTACATACTAACACAGATTAGACAAGAGTTTCTTAGCTTTAAAAGTTTTAAACGTTACTGCATTATGTATTCTGGATATTGCATTCCAATGCCACAATCAAAGTTATGGGTATTCTCTAATTACAGTTCTTATCTTAGCCCAGCGACAATGTTCAAGCGTTGCAAAGATTTATGGGTGTGATCGGCGAGCTATGTCAAAGTTCAGGTTTCCTCACGCTCTTCGAATCGCTAGTTTCAAATACTATCTTCTATACACGTTTAGCTATAACGCCACAACAGCACACGACTGTTTAATTTGTATCTGCAATTATAACATTGCTCGTAGTTGCCACATTAATATGATTTACTGTTAGTAGCCCTAATGAATGTCAAGTTAAGCCTTCGAGTCTAATATCTACGAGAGCACGCACAAGTTTTCTTCAAATAATGACACGTCCATAAGTCGGTAGATTAATGATGACATGAGATATAGCTCTGTTGTCTCTCAATTTATCTAAATACAGCTAATATTGGCTATTATTTCCTCCATCCGATAATTAGAATCCAAAATAGGTTTAGTCACGACACGTCACGATCGCTCGCCAAACACGATTCAATGCTGAGTCCATAAATTACAGGGTAGTATTTTGTACTGTATCGTTTATAACTGTTTTAGTAACATTATCGTTACTTTAATTGGACACGGTTGCAGATTTATTTACATTTCAATTTATCGGTAAAACTGGTTTCACAAATTGGCATTCGTTGTCCATTCGATCGCGTACAGAGTTCAGGGAAAAGGTGCTAGTGGTTGAATAAACTGAATAGTTACATGTCTACATATATCTCCGATTCTAATGGGCCTGCTAGTAGGTAACATCCTTGTACACGTATCCATTAGGTATGTCCGTTCCAGCAGCGTTGTTTTCTCGAAGTGGTTCCTCAGACATAATGACTCGAGTAAATCAAGCCTAATGTTCCCGAGCTCCAGACGCGATTTCTACTATCTACAAAAGTGAAAGCATTGGTTTGAACCTCCTGTGACCCAGCTCGCGTTGCATGTAAATTCATTCATTGGTTTTATTGCATTCCTCTACGTCTTCAAGGCGCTTCGTTTTGTGCTGTACTTTTCTTTGTATCCATATGCATGATTGCGTCTAGGTCTTTGTTTGAAATATGCCTCCTTTGAAAAGCGAGAGTAAATCGCACCCGTCTCATTATATTAGCATTGCTGAACGGATGTCAGCTTTCAGAAAAAGTTTACTTATTTATTATTGAATATTCACTTGGTCGATAGTTCGATACCTTGCAAAAAGCTGTGAAAAAATTACGTGACTTGACGGTAAAGCTCTTGCTTGGATGTGATCCAAAATGTATTTTGCTGACTTTAAAATTTACGTCAAAAAACGAGTGGCTGGCTAGTAATTAAATTAATGGCAGATCTACGGTGTACGCTGTAGGTAGTCCCAGATACTGCATGTACTGCGCAACTGTTAAATACCATTACTTCAGTACGGAAAGGCCGTGACATTTAACGTTGAGAAACGTGCTTTGGTATAATAGTGTAGTAATCAGGAAAGGTGAAATGAAGTATCTTGTAGGCCGCTGCTATAAATCGCGATAACCTGGGGGGCGGACTGCTGAGTAATGACTCGTATTTGTCTGCCTGCGATTGAACGGCGGTGTTTTTGAACTAATTGTCGACTATCTATGCGGGGAGAATTCGATCGCATGCATTGTATTGTAATTCACTTTTAACGATACCTCGTAATGAAACTCGTACGTAATATGCAAGTCGTGTATGAATGAATGAATTCTGAATCGAGAGTTAATCTTGACGATCGTTGCTTGAATTCAACTTAAGTCCAGCAGCAGCAAGAAGTAGTTTCTCTGCCACTTTTACTACTATGGACTTTTTCTGTTTTTCTGGTCTACCAGATAATAAAACTTTTTTTATAAGTAAATTCAAATTGTCTCTAAAACAAAGTTTGTCACAAAGCTAAGTTTAGCACACTTGTAGAATAAATGATACTGTTAGAAATATTTTACAAAATAATGTTCACTAACCTTGGATGCATCAGCAGGTATTATGGCTTCTTCGATTTCCAAGAAACTTATGTGTTTATCTTTTTGTTACAGCGGAGGGAAGCCTGTCAGACTTTGCTGCACGCAAAGTCCACTACACGGCGATCAACCCCCTCAAAAAGGGACTGTTTACACCCGACACCAGGTATGTCTGGCGTCTGCCCTGTCAAATTATATGTCTTATGTAACTTGAAGGAATTCCTACCTCGCAAGTCTTGCAACATGCTAATAACTACCTGTCGAAAATAAATAAGGCCTCTTCCTTTCAGAATGTTCTAAAGTAAGCTCGCATCACGAATTCACGAAGCTCCAAAAACGTGATTAATGCGTTTTTTGCGGAACCCAAATTAAATTCAAACTGGTTATAAAAATACATTAGCCTGTAACATGATACTTACATTTACAGGAAGCCCAACTTTTCTTCCGAGATATTTGAGCTGCGAACTTTGAACAAGTTCAGCGTCTTCAAAATTTATACGAAGGTTGAAGTTTTGGAATGGAAACAATGAAGATAACAATAACGATTGACATTCCAGGCCGGCGAGTTTGCGTAACCTGTATGAGAGAGCCACCACCGACCGACTCCCCGCATCCGTCCTGGACCAGATGCGAAGGGACTGCCAACACTCACCATACTTGCTCTGCACACCTGTACTTGGTTCTAAGAGGAGGCGCATTTATCAGAAAGTCGACGTCGAAATTGAAACACACATTGTGAGTTGAAATATTATGTTTACTAATGACAGTAACAAACGTACACGCAAAGTTGAATAATATGTTCTCATGTAACTAATAGCTACTGAACATCATATTGCTTACGATAATATAGATTTGTGGAGAACCCTAGTAGTGAGTGAAATAATGACTAAAATACAAAAGCTCGTCCCCTCCACTCAACTCCGCTGGGTGGTAATTTAATGAACGTTCATTATTGCGCTGTAATTTATCTCCCATCAGAATACATAATTGATTCCAGTAACGTATCAGATTAAAAGTTAACTGGTGTGACCTGATTAATTAATTTTCAGCCATCGGTCGTGGAGCAGTTGCGGAAATGGACGTCAAAAGAGGCGGTGGGCGACGTCACGGTGTTGCCGGACGCGTCGATTCGGATCGCGAGCTGCGTCACGCTGACGCCGGACGAGCTGTCCGAGTGCGGGTCCGGGGACGATGAGCCCATCGACCACCGGCTGCCCAGCCCCGATGAGCAGCTGCGGGTCATCGCCTCTAAGTAAGTTATCTTCCTTGACTCTATCACTTGAATTAATTTTCTCCAAGTAATTTGACTCGTCCTAGACCATCTACCTAAATAAATACCTCGGTCTTTCTTTAGTCTAGCAGACTATTTGACGAAGCAAACTACAGTGACGAAGTGAACTGCTCCAAATCAACGCGTACAAGTTAACCTATTTTTTCTCCAACTTAATACATATAGTTAGGTAAAAGATTTGCTAGAAGTATGTATGCACTTTATATGCAAGCATATCACTTCTAGTTTACCAAGCTGTCGAACAGCTTTTGCAGTCAGTTAATCAAGGTGCTTTACATACATTATAAGTAAACATCATTCATACCTGTCTTATACTTGTATTACTTATCAATATGACTTTTCTCCGCAGATTTCCCCCGGAACTTGTTGCGATCGACACCTCGGGCAAATTCTTCGAAAGAATGTGCAGCTCCCGAAAGTCGCTCCACATAGAGAGCACCGGCGAGACCGACACAGTCAAGCGGCGCACGCGCACGCGAAAACCCCGCGGTAAAAGACGAAACACCATATCGGGCACTGATCAGAAAGAGCTTAGAGAGGCTATAGCTGGGTAAGCTTCTAGTTTGCACCGTACACTCACTCATCCAGATTACATTATCACGTCAATTATCACCTTTATTATCTTTCTCCATTTCCGTTGCAAACGTAGATAATGTAATCTCCCATCAATTCAGTTAATAACCGTTAGGCACCGTAACGTGTGGAGCTTAAAAGTTCAATTAAAATCTTCAGCACATTTTTAACAATTGTCGATTTAATATCTCGTGCTTCTGTGAATACATAATGTTAACATTGGCTGTCGTTGTTTCTTTACTCTATCAATGTTACAAAGACAACCAATCATTTGTGCACTTGAACATTAATAGTGCCATTTGTTCATTAGCTTCATGATTAATTACATCTTTGAATAGTGCCGTTGTTACGAGACAAAGCGGCGCTATTCAAAGATTTTTCAAACATAGGCATTTAGCGTGTGACTAATGCTTTGCTTGGTTTGTTCTATCATAGTGATACACCCAACGCTGTGGCTTCAGAAGAAATCGAAGATAGCCCTGTCATCAGGTCGCGATCTAGTGACTTACTTAAGAAAAGCCCTATCGATCCGGTCGCGAAGAAGGGACACTTCAACAGCCTGAAACAATGGGGCAAAAATAGGTTAAAAATGATCGGGAGATCTCCTAGCGCCAGTAGAGATAGTTTTAAAGACAACTCGAGGACTGAAAAACCTAAGGAATCTCTGTCCCCACCGCGACAAGAGGAAAATCAAACTCAAGAAACAGTGACTATGCGCAAGAAACGTCAAGGAGAAGAAGATAGGAGAACGCATCAAAGATGTGCTTCTTACTCCTCCTCGGAGAAAAGTATAGGTGTTCCTGCCAGTGTACCAACTACAGCGACAATAAACACAGGTGTTAAACTTAGAGCTACGTCGGCTCAGCGAAGACTGAGGCGGTCGGGTGTCGGTAAAGATGAACCCCATTCTTCTAGTGGCAACTGGTCTGCCAGTTCAGAGTCTGGAAGAACCAGCATCGGATCTGAAATAACAACAACTACAGTGCCTCCTAAAAGTACAACATCGGCTGGGACGTCTAATAATTCTCTAAACATTCACGGCCATGGCCCACCCAGTTCAATAATAAGTCGACGAAGATTCCTTAACACGTCTGGTTCAGGAAGTGTGACCAGCGAAGGAACTTTGACTCCCGATATCATACATGACCTACACGAAGATCTCGAAACCAGTTCAGAATTCTCATGCGACACTGAAGGATATTATACATCATTCCATATGGATTCTGGTTTGAAAACTCTAAAAGAAGAAGAAATATCTCCTAGTACTCCAATGCATACTAGTAATGCTCTATCTAATTCATCTAATAGTCAAAACATGACTGCTGAAAATGAATACGAGCTATTTGGCAAAGGTTCGACTAGTACGACCACTAGCTCCGCAGGTACTGTTTGTACAACGTTGATGGCAGCTGGAAGTGATCGCTCATTAGTGATAGGGCCGACGGTACCTGAAAGAAAAAGTTCGCTAACAAAAATAAATCGCAGTCGAGGTAATATTCAAAGTGCTAACGCTAGTTTAGATAGGAGTTTCAATTCATCGTTCGCCAAATCACCCTTCAGTAGTCTGAGATACAATCCAGTTCGAGCTTACAAAGATAAACAAGTTTGCAACAATTCTTCACCTGAAATCAGTGATATGCCTACATCAGCAATTACTATTACGAGTAGCGTAGGTAACCATAGAGAAATTACTGCGGTTGCAGAAATTCACACCGAAACTGAACTGGAAAGTGCCAAGAAAAGTACAGGAACAAGTTCGCCAGATTCTGGGCATAATACATCTAGTTCCCCAATAGAAGATTCTGTATCGAGTGCCCATGGAAAGAACAGCCTTTCCGAACAAGACTACTCCGAGTCTTCGGACTTGGAAGGCACTGACAGAATAGAAAGAATTCGATACAAAACTACCATCAATAGTTCAAGAATACCTTCTCTCTGTGTTATAACGCCGACAAACTCCGACGATGAAAGTGAAGCCAGTAGCAAATCAGAATCCGGTAAAAAACAAGACATAGACAAGCAAATTGAAAGTATTAATAAAAAACAAATTGGACGACCTAAATTAGAGCTACCTGTAGAGGAAAAAACAAAAGAAGCAAAGACTTCAGAGAACGTCAAAGCCAGCAAACCCCAGTCGCAAATTAATTTGAAACCATTCAACAGTTTAATGTGCAAATTAAAAGGAGTACTGCCACACAAACTCTCTAATAAAAAGTCGCCTACTACAAAAGAACCTGAGCTAAACGATGATCTGTATGATACTGGTGATTACGTAACAATAGCTGATGTTAAAAACAACAACCAAAAATCCAATCTCAATAGAGGCATATATGGAAACAGTGATATTGTAGGTAAAAATCTACAGGCTGTGCTCTCTGGGAAGCCAGAAACTGAATACGTATCTCTTAATGAGCTGCCTCACTATTTAAATGTAAGTAAAGATTTCTTAGACCAAAACATGGACGAGAAACCGTCGCCTGCCTTAGAAGAAATTCAAAGAAAAGGTGCCAAAGTTACTCTCGACTCACAAGGGCAAGTTATTTACTCATCAGACACTTTGAAGCGAAGAAAAGGAGCGCATACTACGTTCGAGCCTGGTCCTTTCGTGCAAGAGATCAGTCCAAGAACAGCCGTGATTCAGCCAGAAATGGCTGATGTCGTAAAAATCACAGATGAAACAGATTTCCCGTATGAACCACCGCTTTCGCCGCCAGTCACAAGCAAGCCTACTTCACCGCAGCTGGGGAAGATGATTATCAAAGCGCCAGTAGTTCCAGATGGCCCCATCACAACTGAATACATTCCTTTACCTGCACCGAAGCCTAGTACTATCATAACTGCTGCCCCACTAAACGACTCGCCAGTCCTAACACACAAAACTAGTACAACCAGAACCAATCAAGATCTACCCCGCGTGGTAGAGGCCATCACTAGAACTGGAGCATATGTAAATATACACGATGCAGAGGGTGTCAGCTTGTCACCGACGAAAGATGATTTAGCAGGTAAGAACAAAATCTGTCCGAAATTAGTAACGAACAATATGTTCATTAAAAGTAAATTGCAAAACAGTTTCGATCAGTCTCCCCCGCCTAACGAAGATATCACTCCATTCGTTCCTAATTTTCAAACACCTATGTTGCAAAATAAGAGGCATTTTGAGTTGAATGACAAATCAGGCAGTAAACTTGCTGAAGTCATGAAGATGTTTAGCAATAAATTCAATGGCGAAAGTAACGATGAAGTTGCAAGTCCTAATGATAATATTAAGTATCAAAATAATAAAGTAAAGCGTAGTGATAGCTATAAACTTGCCAATTCGCCATTAATGCCTATAAAGAAGTTACTCAAACTAGAGTCATTTACGGGCAACGCTAAGAAAGTTGACTCTTTAGAAATGATTCAGGCCGAAATAACGGCCGATTTGTTACGTGAACAAATTAATTATCCGCCTACTGTATCGCCTAAACTTAGCCATAGAGATGTGATGAATGATTTAGATAATTGTGAATGTGTTAATAATACTCCATACTTAGATGATAGGTTTGAATCTAAACTTAGTGCATTGGCTCTTAGTCCGTTTACTACGCCTTTGCCCAAACGTCACTCTGTGGCGACTATCCCTGATACCCGGGATACCTCTTTTGATATGTTGACTGCTATCCTTGACTCTGATCCTGATGACCTGTGTATACTTCATTCCCCTCCTGGCTGTCCCCTGTCCCCTTCCAAAGTCACAGTACCTGTCGATAGCTCGAAACATAGAGCTAAAATCTTATCAATATCTGAGTCTGATTACGGAACTGAAATTTGGTAGTTTAATCTATTTTGTTACCTTCACTAGTAAATGCGACTATAATTAAAATATTATTGTGGTATTTTTAGAACGTAGTGTTATTTGATTTTTTTTTACTTTAATCAATTCCGTCCTTTGACAAAATGTACCTTTAAATTTGTCTTCCCTAAATTGTTACTTCTGTGATAGCTTTTTATAATTTTCGTTTACTATTTTAGTTGTTAGATAAGTATATAAATATTTTGTATCAGTATTCTATGAAATGTGGATAGTATTTAATACATTATACATGTTTTATTGTTGTGAAATCGATGCATGGTGGCTTTCTTCACCGCAGAGTGCACAGCTTACGAGTGGTTTACATTCTTCGTATGTAAGTAAGTGCATGGTGTGTTATTCTGTGTGTCTCTATGTGTTTTGTAAATAATGTTATTATAGAACTATTGTGAATTAACGCACTTATTTCATTTGTTATCACTCCTTCATCTATCACCCTCACCTCACTCATTTCAGCACAGCGCACTGGCCTCTGCGGTCATTGGTTAAAATTAAGTTCTGTTCGATAGAACTCTAGGGTCTATTCCTACTTAGATGGACCGTCTATTTTCTCGGTATATGCCAATGGCAGTACAATTTATATGACACTTTTCACATTAGACGGCTACGAATAAATAAGAACAGTGTCAGTCTCTTTAGCGGCCCGAAAAATAAGACGGTGCGTCTAAACGGGAATATGCCCTTACGAAATCTTTAAGTAACAGAACTTAATAATTAGAAAAATAAATAAGTAAACATCACAATGTAAATACTGTCACCAATATCACTGGGTTAAACATAAAATTACTTAACTAACTAATTCGTTGTTGACTCGAAAAGGTCACCATAACACAACTAATGTGGACACTCAGGAACAACTGAGTCACTAATTCAAAGAGGTATCTGATTGGAGGTTCACAGTTTCTCTTAATTGCACTCATCTTACACCGCTTTGCACAGTGAAGGAGAATGCTTCAAAGCGACTTGTTAACAACAAGTTGAAAGGTAAAGTTTTGTGTTGCTTTTTAAGCATGAACTATTTAGATATTATTAGGACAGGTAGTTCTATTCTGGACAAGAGAACTTAAGATTCCTAGTTATCTACCTGTCCAGTACTTACACTACTAACGTTTTTGAGAACTAACAGTAATACTAATAAAGCTTTTTTTGTTATAACTTCGCATTAAAACCAAAATACTTTACTAACAAATTCTTGTGTAGGCTTGCTTGGTACGTAAAGTCTATCTTAGTACTAATATGGAAATTAACTCCAGCACACTAAAATCACCACACAAGCACAATAATGGAGACAATAAAACATAACTTTATTTTTACCGTTTACTTATCAGTTGTAAAATCACCAGTTGCAATTATGTTGACGTCTAAATGAATATTATACCATGCACTTATATTGTGATTGATATTTAAATGCCACTTGTTTGTTATTTGTGTTATCTCTAAGCTTTTGGGATTGGTGCCATTTTGTATTGTGTTATTTATTATATTATTACGTATTCGTATACCGTAGTTCGAAGGCAAACAATCTTATTTTTTAAGACCCAACCATTGTGAACCAAGTTTAGTGAAGACAGATTTCTATTGTTGAAAGTATAACTTCGGATGTAGCTGTATTGTTAGTATCTGCTGTAGTTACTTTGCTTGGATCACAAATGGTTGGTTGTATTTTTAGCATGCGACGAGTTACTCTGCCTGTGCAATTCCAGTATTTTAAAGTCCCCATTTTAAGTTTTAAACTCTTTCTTTCCTCGGGACACAGTTTTGAGAAAATATTGGAATTGCGTTTTTGAGACATATTCAAACTATTATGTACTGTCTATCTATCTGTTTAATGTATTGTTTTAGTATAAAGCTATACAAGTATATTGAGTATTCCGTTAAAAGCTTAGTTGCAAAATATTATATTCATACCTATGTTATACTTAAGGTAAAGTCTTCTAAGGCAGAAAATTTTATTTTACTTTGTTTATATTTTTCAGACTATCGACATTCCAGTGCTGACAAGCCCTACTTGAATATACCGCAAAGCGTAGTCCAAGACAAGGGTCCAACAGTCGACTTGAATGCACTCAACCCCACACTGCACCGCCACCACACCGCCCACCTCCGAGGCAGGCACGGCGTCGTCAACTATGAAGCCACCACTAACCCTCCAGAACAACCCAAATTCTGGACGCTACCCAAAAGAAACACCCTAGAACCAAACGCATCAAGATTCAATTTCCCACCTCCCCGACAAATACACCCAGAACAAAGAATTCCCCCGACCACAACGAACGATGAATCCATTCGAATATCACCCATCGATCCACGAACTACGGGCACTTTCAAATCATCGACGCCTTCGAACAAGGAAAACGTTCTCGATTTTAGCTCAAAACTGCTTTCACCTGTTAAATCTACCATGACCAACGAAGAGCTTTATGCTGTTATACATAAGAGCAAGAAGAAACTCAACATCAAAGACGCCACAGATAGAGCAGAGTCGCCTGCGTTATCTACTATCAGTTTGTCTCCAGTGAGTTCCGAGACATCTCTGTATAGTAAAGGCAGTCAACGATATCCAGAAACAGGGTACCTGGGAGACCCGCGTAGCAGAATGAGTTGGTCTCCGGCCGATAAATATTCAATGCCTCCCGTTGCAATAGGCTCTACCTTTGGTGTCCAAAAACAAGAATCTACTTGCGCAGATAGGTATGGACCTATACCGCAAACTTCGAGACTAGATTTCAAAAAACTGCTCTTGCAACACAGTGTGAAACTAAACACATTGAATCCTCAAACTAAATCTAACAAATTATCAGCAGTTGAACAATTAAAACTATCCAAAGAAAAAGCTCAACCACCTTCAGCACAACCATCTACTAATAGATCACAAATTAACATCCTTGATCTCAGTGGGTCTCCGAAAACTTATAGCCATAGAAAAGTGATTAAAACTAATCAACAACCAGCTTCTCCTGGGAGAACAGGTGCCTTAATAAAAGAACATAAAAATACTCCAAAAATTTTGCTATCTCCCAAATCCCAATGGAGGTTTTCAAGTCCCCGATCCGACGTTCTATCCACTCCAATACCCGAAGCGAACAACGAAGATGAGAACTCGAATAGTTCTGGTGAAAGACACGATGTTTCTCCTAACCCACCGCCAAAAACAGTTCCTATAATTACAAATCAACACTTTGGAGCGCGAAGGAATCTTATACCAATAAACGAAAATGCTTATGAAGTTGAAAACGATTTCGCCGAATCTATTGACCACGGCGTGTTTCCGTTGAATGCAGAATTTGCAAAAGCCCATGGCTTATCTAGGTCGGAAATAATGCAAGCAAAACGAGCAGAATTCTTCAATAGGTCTCCTGAATCGTCGCCTCCTAAGTTTACTTCCTTCAAGAGTCCCACGACGGCGGGTCCGTCGGCAGCGAGCTCCAGGAGCAAGACTTCTCCGGAAAGGGGGAAGACTTCTCCTACCACTTTAGAAACGGCATTATGATGATTTCCATGAATTAAGAAGTCGGTGCTTTAAATTTTTGACGCTCGAGGATTTCGTTAATATGGCAATGAAATTGATAGAAGCTTTAATCTAGTCTTTTCTTGCTTGATGTGCCATTTTTGAAGGCACCAGTGGCGTATTCAAGACCAGTGATTGATTGAACTATTGAAAAGAATGGCAATCAGCTCAAAATCATTTTAATGCTCTAATGGGGCCAATTTTGTTTGTGTAATTGATATTAAAATAATGTACAACGTCATGGTTATAAACTAGTAAGTAAGTATTTATTGAGTACATGATAGGTACTATGTAAGTAGTGTTTTGGACTTTTTCAAAGTTTTTAAGTTATTCGGAATACAATTTTAATTAAATGTGTTGAATAATAAACTACGTTTTGTTATTATCAACCCGTAGATTCGATAATTAACTCCAAATAGTCAAAAGCTTCCAATGTCACAATGTATAGTCTCTGTAGTCTAGTGGGAAGACCACCTGCTTCAGACCCAGACGTCCCGGGTTCGATTCCTAGTGGGGGCAAAATTTTCTGCTCGGCAAGGGCTTGTACTAAGTCCGCCTGGCTACCTATCACTACGCACTTGTCACTAATGGCTGCTAATGTTAACTCGAGTAATTAGCCAGTCAATAGCTTGGTGGCTTGATCCATACTCGGACTTCATGGTCCAGTGCAGTCTTCAGCTTCGACTACAAAGTAGGTAATGCTTGGGTTTGATTCTCACTCCCGTATTCACAAACGATGCTTGCTTAAGTGAAGCAGCAAATCGAACGCACAGCGTTGAATAGAGCTCTGTGATTGGTTCGTGTATGACCCTGTGCGTCCACGCGCTGACCTCAGTAATGTTTGTGAATACGGGCGTCTGTGTAGGTCACACAAAATGTAGGTTTCTTCACAATGATCAAAAGCAAAATGCTTGAAGTCTATGTAAATAAATGTCATGACGTCATCTTAACTTCTGTCATAACTTCTATGACATTCACCACCACATTTATAGGTAAATAGGTATGAATATGTTTACATTTTGTACAAGTTTCCGAAGAGTTATCATGTTTGCTGATTTACTGAATAAAAAAAATACGAAATGAAGTGCACCTCAGCCTCAGACTCAAGCGAGACCTCAATGAGCACCAAACGCTGCTCACTGAAGCTCCGAATCCTCACCCTGGTATTGACTACTGCAGACTTGATCAACGAGAGAGCGACGCCTACAATGGGGATGTCACACGCGATTATATCGCCTATAGCAATCTTCACTACGTACATTTTCGTCGGCATCTTCGTTGTAGGAGCCGTGCGTCAAAAGTTTGCCTCGAAATTTTTACAAACCTATGCACTGTTAGCCTGCTCAGCTCTCCACATGTACCTGTCTATAGTAGTCTTCAGAGAGCTTCGACGCCAGCTGAATAACGATCGGCCTGCTGCAGCAGGTCTGGTACTGAATGGAGTGCTTCCTATGTTGTTAATCTTCGTATTAGTCGCAGACCTCATAGTCATATTGCTATCTGATCGCACAATAGCATCTCCGGTGCTCCCTGGAAATTCACGACAACCAACGCCTGTGGATATTCAAGGGACGTAAATTGTATTTTTATAGGATTTTTAAACAAAATGTGTAGATAGAACCAATAACTTTTGTGTAATGAAATAAATAGCGTGCAAAATATTTTTACAAGTAGATTAATTATTACTGCAATCAAAGTCAGTCTAATGAGTGTGAACCAGATCTATGAAGGGTACATCAAACATCTGAGTGGGAATATAGGTACTAGGTACTGCTTCAAAAGATAATTTATGTGACAAGAAAAAAAGGTTTCAGAGAAATTTAAGTGTTGTATGAGCTTCGGCCAAACCAACGCGGATCGCCGCGTTGCACGCGTTGGTTTGGCCGAACCTTTATAATTATGATTTCTCAGAGATCCACTTTCCCTGTAGACACTTAATAAAACTACACTTCCATTCCCCTGAGATATACTTTTAATTATTTATTTAAAGCTAGTGCTTAACTCAGTCAGCGGCTGAGGTATGGGAGAGTTTTGACATGAATCGTAATATAAATCTGAAGTCACGCTGACATTTGACGATACAAAAACACCCTCCAGTGCCTCTCCGGCTCTCCCACACCTTTGGCACCAACTAAGTTACTATTACTGTTATAGTTCTTGTGGTTCTAGTGCTTAACTCAGTGTCATTGAGAACATATTTCATCAAAAGTAGTGTGAAAAGTCTCGAATAGATGAAAAGACTCGATAAAGAGCGGACACTAACAAAATTAATAGGGTATTGTATAAAAAAAACAGTTTATTTTAGAAAAATGTATTTATTTTACATTACTTAGTAAAACTACCTTATTTTAAAAATATATAATCAATCAATCACACAATAAGACCACATTAACAACGAATATGGTGGATTTCAACGTCTTACAAAACTAATTTGTCAGTCTAACACCATCAATACTTGCAGTAAATTGCTATTCCACAGGTTGGCACAACAAAACAAAATGAAAAATTTGTTAACCTTTACCTCTCTTAATCCTTCAAACTTCACGAATCCAGACACAATAGATAGGTAATCAATTGTTACGCAGTAGCCGGCTACCGCTTGGGACAGGTTGGCACAACAAAACAAAATGAAAAATTTGTTAACCTTTACCTCTCTTAATCCTTCAAACTTCACGAATCCAGACACAATAGATAGGTAATCAATTGTTACGCAGTAGCCGGCTACCGCTTGGGGGCTGAGAGGTTAAGTATTTTTTATATAAATCATCAAACTAATATCAATTCCGGAGAAATACACCCAGCTTCATTTAATAATCTGACAGGAGTGATCTTAAAGTATAATAAAATTAATTAGCATTAAAACTATAATGACAATATATTTTAACTTAGTCAAATCCAGTATTCAAGATATTTTAACAAAATAACACAAATAGTAGACCTGACTATGTTAATTACCATTGAATGTGGTATTTTTCAAACATGACATGGTATTTTTTTTACCATAGTACAGAACACAATTTCACACACTCACTATTTGTTCATAGGAGGTCCATTCATTAGAGGTGGTCTCATCTGACCCATAGGTCCCATGGGGCCCATCGGCCCCATCATAGGTCCCATCATTGGTCTCATTCCCATCATTGGCGGCATAGGTCCATGAGGCCCCATCATCATCGGCGGAGCCATCGGTCCTCCTGGGCCCATAGCAGGCGGTGGTAACATGCCCGGTGGGCCTCCCGGCGCAGGAACAGGCGGCCTGGGACCACCAGGACCCATCACAGAAGGATCCCAAGGTGGAGGTATAGCTGCTCCCTTAGTTCCGAACGGGTTTTGAGCAATTTTGCCCGCTTTGAACGCTGCTGTGGTAGCGTCGATGAGATGTTGTGCTTGCTCCGCCATCCACTTTTGATAGTAAAACTTCACGTTATCTTTATGTTTTCTTCCTGTACAATGAGTTTTTCTAACGCTAGGTGAATCGTGCGTTAGATATGTGTCACAATAATCACAATAGTACTTTGGCATTTTTAATTTACAATCCTAGAATTTCACGAAAATGCTTGAAAACACGTTCTTGATGATTCGTTTGCCGCACACAAGCACAGATTAAAAAGTATGTGCACACAAGAGAAGACAGTGAGTGACTGAGACTGTGACACACAGTGACAGATGAAAGTGTGTTTATATCTGTGGTATTTAATGTGGTGTTTTATGATTATGTTGGCAATAGTGGTCCATACATACAAAGACCTTATATTTCATTGAGAATGAGCACTCGGCATCCAAAATGGCAAAATTGTAAAAATACTCTAGCAGTTGCCCATGTTAAACCTCGCTTGGTAAAGATTTTTTATAGAAAGACAGAAAGAAAGAAAAAATGTTTATTCAGTATCATCGACAATACACTTACAATACTTATTATTATTTAAAGGCACTGGGTCTCTATCAGAAGGAACTCTAGGGGTGGAATCTCCATAGGCGTGGGTTAACGGGCAAGGAGATAATATCTTGGATGGTTGACAATCACTTTTCCTACAATTTAACGTTCCACCAAACTCAATACGCTTTCAAAGATAACCTCGCAGCCGCCTGCTCACACTTGACATGACACAACTGATTGACAGTTATCTTTTTCTGCGCATCAGTCGGGTGTTACGTTTAGGAATCACAAACCTTCCGCTCTACAGATTTATACAGATAACATAATATTAAGATTGGTACTATTAATCATCAATAATAATTTGCAGCATCTGTGTCCGGCGCCGACATATTAATTATAGGTTTAAAAAGGACCTCTTTCTTTCAATCTCTTGTTTATTTACCTGTAAATGCACTAGAAAAATTGTTTCAGTAATGAAGTTAAAGACCTGAGTATTGTAAATTATTCAAATATTCCTTTTTATTTAGTTCCAAGGTTTATTTAATTTGTATTAAAAATGCAAAATTAAATTATAAATATTATAATAGTCAGCAGTTCGGCACTATTAGTTTTATAATCTCTGGTCGGCCAGAAAAGTTTTCATTTTATTATGTTGGTATTTTCTTCTTCTTCTTTTTTTATTTTGGTAATGCGACGGCTTGGTTTTGAGAACCATGATTTCGCCAATGTCATGTTGTTTTTTTTTTTTGGTTATTAATATTATACTGTAGGTACTAAATTAAATAATGGCTTCAATGGTGCGTATTTGAAGCACACTGGTCCATTCGTTCCTTCTGGAACAGACTAAGGTCAAAGACCATGCTGCATAAGCATGCTGTTTTATCCTTAGTCTGAGGCATGCTGGTATTTTATGTCGACGTCACGAGCTTATGACACTTCCACTATGGTAGGGCTGCCAGTTGACAGATTTGACCCCGTTTATGGGGAAAATAAAGAGGAATAAGATATTCTGCTTAACTAATAACAATTTAAGTTGTTAGATGTTTAAGGGGTTGCATTTATTTTTCTAAAAAGAGTTTTTTTTATTATAATGGTAGAAAACCACATTGAAAAAAAAAACATACCTACCTGTTATTTAAACATTTTTATAACATTAAATTTTATATTGATGTTTCACCTTTATTCATCACGGATTTGTTAAATTTAATAAATATAGATTTTTAACACTTGTCAGTAATTTATACATAAATATATGTTACGGTCAAAGTGATAAATGTGAAAATTACTAATAATCGCCGGTTATTATGAATAACTACCGCATGATTTGGTAAATGTGATTAATATGAGGTCATTTTTGTGTGTATAAAACTAAATAGGCGGCTTAGGGGTGGCCCAAGGGCCACCCCCGCCGCACCTTAACCTATTTTTCACTTTAAATCAAAACATTATGTTATAGGTATCATAAAAAAGTAATATTATGCAAGAAACATTCCAAACTCATTATGCCAAATTATATTAATATTTGATATCAAAACTTTCAAAAGTTTGGCTGTACACAAGCACGTACACAAGATGTTGTTCTCTTTTATGAAATTGGTTAGTACTAAGGTTGAATGATTAAATAATCACTGTTCAATGTGATTAATTTATCACATTTACCGCGACTGTCGGTAATTATTCATAATAACCGGCGATTATTCATAATTGTCAATTTATCACATTAACCGTAACATATACAACAAAATGTTAACAAATAACTACTAAACTAAACTATAACTAAATAAAAAAAAACCGGCCAAGTGCGAGTCGGACTCGCACACCGAGGGTTCCGCCGTACAAACGTAGGTTTACAATTTATGACGTATTAAATCAAATTACTTACTAGATATCGTTCAAACCAATTGCATGGTAATGCGTAATGCACATCATATATTTTTTTTAGTTTTAATATTATCTTATTTTGGGACTTACAGAGAGGGGACACATTTTAATACTTTGGAAGTGACTTGTGTGTGGTTAGAACAATCATAGTTATGGTAATTTCGTGAGAGTCAACATAGTTAATATTTTTTATTTTATAATATAACTAAAATAGTAGGCCAGTACCTTGTAAGTTCTTTTATTAAAATTATTTATTTACAACATTTTATAGTCATAATTCAGAAATCTGATTGAAAATAACTAATTATGTCTTAAATTTGAACCAAATCTGTAAATGGTGACTGAAAAAGGTGTGAATTGTAGTCATTTGTTTGATATGAATTTCAACTTTAATATCTCTACGCGTTCATGTGAAAAAGGGTAGGTAGTAAGTTTATAATTATTAAAAAAATATTTTATATCATGTAAGCAAAAATAATATTTTATGTAACTTCAAATTTATCATTTTCGCAATTTTTCCTTTATCTGTACTATATAACGTTGCTTCGTGCCGAATTTCAAGATTCTGAGTTCACGGGAAGTACCTTGTAGGTTTTGATTCCCTAGCGTGTGACGGAAATTCGTCTAAGGTGTCGGTATAAACTGCTGTATCTTTTGATCGCGTTAACTTAGGAGTTTAATTTTTTCACTGCTTAAAGGGACAATAGACCTAGGTATTTGGTATAAATTTCAATTTGATACCTTTATTCGTTCGTGAGAAATAAGGTAGTAAGTTTCATTTTATTAAAATATTTTTATTATATTATATAACTAAAAAAATGTGATTTTCGCAATTTTTCCTATATTTGCATTATATGACAATGCTTCATACCAAATTTCAAGATTTTGAGTTTACGGGAAGTATCCTGTAGGTTTTGATTCCTTTGCGAGTGTCGAAAATTTGTTGAAAATATCGACATAATCGGCTGTATCTTTTGATTGGCTTGGCTTAGAAGTTTGATATTTTCACAGCTTAAAGGGACAATAGACCTGAGTATTTCATGTGAATTTTAGCTTGATACGTCCACGCGTTCTTGAGATAAAGGGTCTTGACAGACAGACAGACGGACAACAAAGTGATCCTATAAGGGTTCCGTTTTTTTCCTTTTGAGGTACGGAACCCTAAAAAGAGTAAAAATTAAAATTATGTATATACAAGCTTTTTAAGTCGCTCCCTTGGGGGAAGGTGCCCAAAACGCTGGCCACATTGCCACGCTGGATGGCAAGGCTGATGCGTTGGCCAAGGTAAAGGCCAGCCTTTGTATCGTAAGATGTCTCAACTAAGCGCCCAGAGTTTCAACTCCAAACGGCTCAAATATGTAAGTCTCATTGAGATTTACATATTTGCGCCGCTTGAGGTCCTCTGCAGAAGCAGCAGCCGAACCCACCTTGACGCCGGTAGTAGGAAGATGGGAGGGCGCTAAAGTGTCAACGCAAGTGGCGTCCCACACTAAAGGCCTCCCCATGGGCAAAAATTAATTTACTGTGTATACAGGGTGGAAACGATAAGTGATCTCACTCGATTATTTCTTAACTATACAAGATATCAATAAACTAGTTACTGATCCTGGAAGTGCTTCATGAGCTCTATCAAACGGTATTAATAATAGGTTACAGAATAAACTGGATCTATACAACATTCTTCATACACATACCTAAAATGTATATTCGTACTTCATGTTCATTAATATTAAAGGCATATAAAATTAAATAAAAAAATTAAACGGTAAAAGATCGTTTAATCAAATTTCCCCAGTTTTATGGGAAAATCGGACTTTAGGTGGACCACCCACAAAAGCAGACAGCTGTCAAATGTCATTTGTTATCATTATCGTTTTTGCGAACGCATGCGCGGCTGTTATTGCGCGACAGTCCGTTGTGCGATAAAATTAACTTTATTTAGATTTAATTTAATTGTAATTTAGTGGAACTGAGAGAATCGGTCTTTGGAGTACCGCGTAGAATTAAAATGCCGGATATGAAATATATTTTGGTTACCGGTGGTGTTATAAGTGGGGTAGGGAAAGGTGTGATAGCAAGTTCTTTTGGCACGATTCTAAAAAGCTGTGGAATAGATGTAACATCAATAAAAATTGATCCATATATTAATATTGACGCTGGCACCTTCTCTCCGTACGAGCATGGTAAGTGGGTCGGCAATTGGTTCCAGCATCACACTTTGGTTAGGATTTGTTCCGCGTGGAACGTGCGTATGAACTGCACATTGTCTATTTTTATTCTCTAGGTGAAGTTTACGTTCTGGATGACGGAGGTGAAGTCGACCTTGATCTTGGCAATTACGAGCGGTTCCTCGACATCACCCTGCATAGAGACAACAACATAACTACAGGCAAAATATACCAACAGGTTATAGAAAGAGAGAGGCGCGGTGATTACCTGGGAAAAACTGTTCAGGGTATGTTTTTTATAGTACTTTTAAGTTGTATTGAGTTTTTCGTTAGCTGTTTTTCACTGTTCTATCCTTTATATTTCACTGCAATCAAAAAATTGGTAAACAATTATTATTTCAGACAGATAGCTACTATGACTCAGTAATAACACTAGTTTACAAAAAAAAAGATTTTCTTTTACCCAAAGATAATTTATATTGGATGTGTTTTCTACCAGCCCCCTTATTACAAAAATATATGTCTCATATTTTTATCACGTCTAGTTTTTGAGATATCCACATTAACCTAAGTAAGCTGTCTTGTTAGCCGTGTCGGAGTTTCTGCTTTATTTTAATTGCGTTTAAGTATTATTTTAACATTTTCACTTGTTTTAAAATATCACCAAGGCAGTGTAAATTAAGCCCAAATAACTTTTGCTATGTTTGTGGTCAAATTATATTGTCAAAAAAAAAGAAACCAATCACTAAGACCGTAAAACGGGCCTATTTCTATTACTTTCTAATCTCGGTAACAAACCTGATAAAAAATGGGTTCCTGGTGTAGTGTGCGAAAATTTGAGAAGTACATTATTGCACTAGGCTGCAGGAAAAAGAATTCGGCACCCCAATGTTATGTAGAGAACCAACAAATCACACTAATGACTGTTACTTCTGTCTCACTGAAACTACAGGTTTTAACAACAAAAACCAAGAACATACAATATCCTGATGTTGCATCAGTCACAAAACCTGTGCTGCAATCTGAAGGAGTTCTTTATCCGTCATTACCCGTAATTCCAGTAAGGGAAAGATGCTTGGTATTCATTTGAAGCAGTAGTGAAAAGTTTCCTGGGAAACTATAAATTTATCTGAGAATTATGCAGAAATTGTTTCCAAATTATTGAGGAATTACCAATGAATGGGTGTGAATAAGTCGTTAAAAATTCATTTTTTACATTCTCACCTCAATTTTTTTCCTGAGAACCTGGGAAGCGTGAGTGTTAAGCATGGCGAAAGTTTTCACCAGGATTTGAAGGTTTTTGAGGAAAGATACCAAGGAATTTGGGTTAAAAATATGTTAGCGGATTGCTGTTGGTCTATAATAAGGGAAACTGATACTAATTAGTATAAAAGTAGGAGTAACACGACTCATTTTTGGTTGTTTTTAGAGATAAATGTATAAAAATGATATAAATTAATATAATCAATATTCTCAAAATTTGACGTCCTAATTTTTTTCTAAGTTCAGTTTTTAAGTAAGGGTTAATAACTCTAACGATACATATCAGTTTCATCTCTGGGTAAAAAACCTTGTAAACTAGTGTAATCAGAATAATTATGTTGAAATGTACTTATTTTTAGAATTGGATCAGTACTTCTAGAGATAACCAACAAAGTACTTATCAAAATACTTAAAATGTATGAATACTCTGAATTCTGATTTGTTATTATTATTTTAGTTATTCCTCACATCACTGACGCAATCCAGGAATGGGTTCAAAGAGTGGCTCACATCCCGGTCACCAAAGACAATGCTCCTCCAAGAGTGTGCATAGTGGAGCTTGGAGGGACTATCGGAGACATCGAGAGCATGTCTTTTGTAGAAGCATTCAGGCAGTTCCAGTTCAGGGTGAAACGAGAAAACTTCTGCTGTGCCCACGTCTCATTAGTGCCAATGGTATGTAGGAATTTTTATTGAACTATAATTTTATTCCAATTAATTTACAATAATTCCACCAAAATTTGACAGAACCATTTACTTAATATACAATTTTAGGCTTTTACTTTGAAAAAATATTATTGTTGACTTTACAATGCTAAAGCAATGTTCATATTTATAATTGTTGGAAAATTTATGAATTGACTTGAACTTTATGTACCACAATTAGAACAATAAATGATTTATTTATTTATTTAACCTTAGCTAAGTATTTCTAAACACTAACATACAGGTAGGCACATTCTGTGTAGCAGCAGTTTTAACTTTCTTTGACCTGCATAAATATTTTACCCTTTGCAAATATTTTATTTCAAATGAAGGTAAACAATCTCTTTCAGCCCAAAGCAACAGGTGAACCTAAAACGAAACCAACACAATCCTCGGTTAGAGAGCTCAGGGGTCTTGGCTTATCACCGGACTTAATTTTGTGCCGATCTGAAAAACCAATCAACCACACAGTAAAGGAGAAAATATCGAATTTTTGCCATGTTGCTCCAGAGCAGGTAATTTTAAAGTTTTAAGTATAAACTATTGCATCATCCACATCATAACACTTCCTAGAAATTTGGTTATTATTTGATAATACCACATTCATAGGAACTCAGTGTTTATAATTCTGGGTAGCTACCTACAAAGTTATGTTATCATGCCTGTTTAAAAATTAATTAACAAAACAATGTCTTCATGAATTGATTGGCTGTTTGAATAGAACAATGAAATGCTTTGTTTTTAATTCCTTACCTGAGACTATCTTACTACGAATTTATACAATAGCTACCATACAATCTTACATAATTCTTACAAGTAATTTATAACTGGTTACTATGTCTAAATGTATACAATACCTAAATGATCAAAAGCTTATTCAGTTATTTGTAATCATTATGGAAGAACAATAGAAAATATGCATAAACAGTCTTACTGTAATTGTTTATTTTCATCTGTAATTCTGAGTAAAGATTCTTCAATTTTATGAAGACAATGGTATAATCTACTTTGGTACCTAAAAAAAGATGTTACAACATTCATGGACAGTAAAACAGTATGTTTGAACTAGTTTGTATTAGATACCTAGTTATAGATATCCAGTGATAGGAGGTTCAATGACTTTCTATAACTTTCACAACTTTCTATCTTGCAGGTTTTGTGTATTCATGATCTGAGCTCAGTGTATCATGTGCCACTTTTAATGGAGTCACAAGGACTGGTCCAGTACCTAAACGACAGACTTCAACTTAACATATCCATGCCACGGCCAGGAAGGTAAAAAATTACTCTAGAACTAGTTACAGTAAATTAATATCACATTAATTATGTGGAACACAGAACAGGATGTGTTGTTGGTGTATTATAAATATTGATTAATCTTAACATAACGATTTACTGGCCTAATTTTAAACCTAAAATTAATATTTGCTTATGATAAGGCGTTTTTTTAGTACCGACGAGTGTTTGCACTAATTGTTCGTTTTGATTCACCACAATCCACATTCAGGTACATGCAAAAATGGCGTAACCTCGCAAAACGCGTGGACAATCTCCGCAAAGAGGTGAACATAGCTTTAGTCGGGAAGTACACCAAACTCGAAGACAGCTATGCTAGCGTGACTAAGGCCCTACAGCACGCGTGTATCGCAGCCGGGTCTAAACTAAACCTCACCTATATTGAAGCAGTGAATCTTGAGAAGCAAACTAAGATTGACGATCCTGTTAGCTACCACAAGGCGTGGCAGGATCTGTGCAAAAGCGAGTAAGTAATAAATCTTGCAACTGGCTGTTATACCATTTCGTCTACTGTTATCAATATTCTGCTGTCAAGCTATAAGAGATGATTTAATTTAATGAAATTATAATTGATTGTTTATTCTTTCATTTCATCCTTTAGTGCTTCCCAAACACGTCGCGATGCCCTGAGTCGCAAAATAAATAGCAAATTCCCAAAGGGCTCACAGTAAAAAAAAGTTACAACTAATGATACAATAAAAGACCCATATTTATCGAACCTAATTAGGTCTCCACTTAGCACCATATTATTTCTTATTGTTACTGCAAAGAATTGGTAATGTTCATCTGTAATTTTCAGTGGCGTAATAGTGCCTGGTGGCTTCGGTCAACGAGGCATGGAGGGCAAAATAGAAGCTTGCCAGTGGTGCCGCGAGACACAGAAGCCGATGCTCGGAATATGCTTAGGGCTCCAAGCGGCCGTCATAGAGTTTGCAAGGAACGTCCTCGGACTGAAAGGTGCGAACTCCACCGAAGTGGACCCGAACTGTGAAGATAAACTGATCATTGACATGCCCGAACACCATCCCGGTAACCTTGGAGGAACTATGAGACTGGGGAAGAGGAAAACTTTCTTGGAACCGAGCGTTATTAGTAAGTTGGATATTTTCGTACATTTATAGTGGTAGCTTATTGCGTCGAAGAGACCATATGATTAAAAAAAGTCTTAAAATTAATTACTCTGAATATAACACAAATTACTAAGACTGAATTAACATTAATAGATTTAATTCATGTAAAATCTAGTTCAGGGTCGTATCTGTATCATTATAGTATGAAATCGGTCCATGATAAAATGTTATTAAACCATACTAGTTATTTAGATAATTTAAATAATGTGTCATTATACAACAGTACAGTAGCCCATTGGCTAAAACTGCATTTGGTAGTAGATTCGAATCCCATTATTAGAGCCAAAGTTAATCGGAGCCCTTTTTAAAAGACCTTTAGTAATTTGTAAATAACTTACTGTTAATGCATTAATTTCGTAATTATTCTTTTTAGTCTCGTATTTTACCCCCTTACTAATGAAAAGTTACACAGTTGTTGATCACTGTTTTTAAATGACATTTCCATACTAAACGTCACTTTAAAATAGTGTTCAACGAGCGTGTAAGTTTTATTAGTAAGAGGGTTAGTGTTTTACGCGTGCACGTTAGTTGGGAATATGAACGTTATTTTTATTACCATAATGCACATTTTTGCAGCTCGCCTGTACAACAGCGAGGTGATCGAGGAGCGCCACCGACACAGATATGAAGTGAACCCGGAGTATATCGACCGGCTGGAGGCCAGCGGACTCCGCTTCGTCGGAAAAGTAGGTTTTTGTTAAAAAAATATGCATAACAAGGTAGGTATTTGACCACAGAATAATAATATAATAAGTACTACGTACAGAAGGTTTACTTCGCGAAGGTATTAAAAAAATGGTGTAATTTAGCTTGTCTCAAGAGTCAAGCACCATTTTGTTGACAAACGTCAGTGATCGGTACTGCGCCGAAGCCATAGGGCTGACTTCGGTAAAATGATGTGTGACGTGAGGTGCCAAACTGCAGAAAATGGCGGAGGAAATACATGACTAACGGCCGAATACTGAAACACTACTCAAATCTGTCACTCAGCTGACGGGCTCCTAAAGGACAATGTTCGTTCTCCATACATTGTTCGCCGTTAGATCAACAGTGCCGAAAAAATACTTTCTAGGTTCTAAATGACACAAATCTTTATGTAAGAACAATTATTCCTGGCGGACCAATTCTATAAACTTATTGATAGCAATATTGTTATCATAACCTCTTACTTACTAGTATTGTATTATATTATTTTATGCACATCGATTTGGGAGATGTTCTGTATTGTAGTTGTCGCAGCCAAATTGTATTATAATATTGGACGGGTTTTGGAAATAGCTCGGCGTTCCACTTTTATGATTTACTTACTTACATTTTGCACGTAAATAAATAACATGAATCCTATGTTTACTTTCCACTCTTGACATTTAACACGTGACTTACCAAACTAACTATCTCCATGGTTACCGTCTTAGTCTATGCATGACTAGGGATTGAACAACTTTTAATTGAATATTATTAACAATTCTCGATAATTATTATCGATTGAAAAATATTCGGTATTTGAATCGAAAGATATATTCAATTTTATCAATATCAAAATGTTCTGAACATTGCCTGGAGCGCTCCCCCAATCCTGGGTTTTCCCTTTCCAAGCTGAGAGGACATCTTTTTGGTTCTATCGATACATTATAAAGGTACTTAATATTTGAAATGTATTACCAATTATTGTTATAAGCATTTTGAGCGAATAAAACTTTCAATTCTATTAGAACTTTAGACATTTCTCTCACTTTAAGCGGCATTGGATTTTTCATCGGATTTTGAAACTGTTACAGATATATTAAAGATGATCCCATATTGTTGTCATTGTCTATATCAGTGTTATGATCACAATTCTTTTTATTTTTTTCATAACCTTCGACCAGTTGGACACATTAGATAGCTTCTTGTAGTATCGTGCAATATATTTTTAACTTTTAATTAAAATCTAGTCATACTGTAGCAATATGGACGATTTATTTTATTTACAAGATCGGTATCTTATTGTCTATGATGACCGAAGTCAACATCACTATTACATGGATTCCTAACAATGAAGTACGGCATTGCCTTGTGCCTATTTTACATAGATTTTATCGACACCAATTATGGAACTTCATAGGATATGGAGCAGGCCACGCCCTAAAATGTCCGGATGTCGTCATAGTATTATGGAATACATATAAAAGACTTTTATTATTTCATTTTCTAATCCTCAAGTGTCCGTTACAATCTAATTAATATTTAAGAATTCAAAAAGTAAGAGATTAATTTTGATACTTTACTGCTGTGCCCAGGAATCTAAGGCGGTTTCTGACAATGTCCTTTAAGTATCCTTCAATTTTAAATGGTATTCTCAAACGCTACTCAACGGATTTGAAGCCGTGATCAGCTAAGCAGCTCTCAAATGTTTACATAATGGCAACATTTACCAAAAAAAGTATGTTTTCATTTACACAAATGATAACTTTACGTCTTTTATCCATTACACGCAGCATCGTTTGGTTATGTATTGTCTTTTATGGAAATATACTCAATCAACTTAACATAGAACAGTTTATTTTTAGTTTCTATTATATATAAATCTCGTTTTATCATATAAAAAAATTAATGCTTGCATTTTTATTTAATTAAAAAAATAATTTTAAAGGTGATACTTTTTATTGTTGAAATCTATTAAGTGGCGATCGTGGACCGAAACGTAACCACAATTGACATTTATCATTGTTGACTGACAGAGCATCAAATTGACAAATCAACAACTCTTGGAAATGCTGCTATGCGATGTCCCCTTAATCCTCAGAAATAGGCATGTTTATGTAAAGCGATTTCATAGCAGCTATTTTGGTTGTTACTTCGTGCACTATACGATGCACAGTTGGCTGTTAGATTTGGAAGATATCACCTAGTACACGTTCATAACTTCCCGTTGCGTAGAATAGTAGGGTTATAATAAGTATTTGGTCCACTGGTTGTATGGCATTTGGTGAGGGGTTTCAAAGAGCTTCCAAATTATGAATCCAGAAACAACACCGTTTCTTTAGGGACGCGGAACCTCGCTCGGAATTGCATGTCATTATAATAATATTTTTCAATAGCGTTCAGCCTTATTGCGTTCCTGCGATTAGATCTAGGTATTTCCTCGAGGCTCGAAAGAAATGATAACGATGACACACATTATTTACCACTATTTAGGTCGATTTAGGTATAAGAATAGGATTTAAGATACCGCGCAAGCACTCTCAAATTTAACAGCTGCTTAAGACGATTTGACAGTTGTTTGAGTAATGCTTAGCGTTGAATGGCGTTTCAGTATGCGAAAATTCATTTAAGTGGCGTTTGAGTGCAACTTAATTTGAGAGGTGCTTAAAAATTGAGAACTGCTCAGATATTGTTTTGAGTATGCGAAATGTAAGTTTAGGAGCTGCTTAACTATTTGAGAAGCCGTCAAATATTTAAATGGCGTTTCAGTATTCGGCCGTAAGCATGAATTATCATGAATAATATTAACCACTTATGCCTCTCAGTGTCTTCAGGCAACTTAAAAAAGTACATTCTGTGTTTTTATTATTATTTAGGCAGTTAAATACTGCACAGTATTTAGTACGCCATTTTCTTTATTTTTTACATCATACAAAAGAATACGCGTGCGTGAGTCAATGCTCGATCGATGTAAACTCGCGGAGATGAACAGGCCTGATTTGACTACAATAGCACTTGGTGTTAAGTGGAATGCAATCATAGCTGCCCTGTGAGTGCCTATCCACTCTCGCCTTGAAAAGGCCCGGATATAGTCTTCGGGAAAGACAGCAGTAGGCAGCGAATTCCAGTGAACGAATGAACACTTTATTTAGGGAAGCCAAACATTGTACTTCCCATCTATCAAAACTGCCGTCCGTAATGGCCGTCAGTTTATCAGCACGTTATCTTTGCAAAAACATCCGATTGAACAGTCAACCTTTTGGCACATTTTCTCTTTTTTTATTTAGTGCCAAATAAACCGTTTCTTTCTTTATTTTTCAAGTGTAGTTTCTGCGGCTTTCTTTCTTTCAAGGCTGTCGACGATAGACTGCCATGTGACGTCACACTTTTAGTCAATCTGGCTGGACCGTCTTCAGTTATATGACGCGTATTTCCAACGTTTCTAAGAAAATTGCACATTGCTTAGACAAATATAAATTCACTAGCTTTTGCCCGCGGTTTCCCCTGCGTGAAATTTAAGTGTCACAGATCGGCATAAATTATAGCCTTCATGTTAATCTGGGTTACAAACAATAATACTGTAAAGTTTCAACAAAATTCGTTCAGTAGTTTTTGCGTGAAAGAGTAACAAACATTCAGACATCCATACTTTCGCATTTATATTAGTAGGATATTGTTTCTAATGCCAACAAAATATTATTTTTTTACTCCAGGACGAGAGTCGTACGCGCATGGAGGTGGCGTCAGTGGAGTCGCACCCCTACTACGTGACAGTGCAGTTCCATCCCGAGTATCTGTCGCGCCCGCTCTCTCCTAGCCCCCCATTTTTAGGGTAAGTATAATATCTAAAGCCCGGTCTGTGACCACGTAGAATTTAGTCCAATGACCCCAAGCTACCCATCCTTATCGCTCGCGCGTAATTATATTGCTGTCGCGACTGCGACGGGCGCCTGCAGTAAGTGTGCGAGCGCGATAGCAACATAATTACGCGCGAGCGATAAGGATAGGTAGCTTGGGGTCATTGGACAAAATTCTACGTGCTCGCAGACCAGACTATAGACGCCTAGTAAAATAGGACTCCCTGTGATGTTGCAAGAGGCGACTAGACTAAGGTCCGGTTTCTACCTAAGCGGATAAGAGGGGAAATGTTTGAATAATCAATCAGATTTTGTTATTTCCATATCACGCCTCCGCACAGCTTCGGTTTTGAAAGCTACTCTCCGCTTTGGTGAAAACCGGACCTAATAAAGCACATAATATTGTGATAAAATAAAATAAAAAAAAGCCTTTTATTTCCTACAAATTAACTTTACAATGACTTTAGGTTTCTTAACTAAGTTTTATATTTAGATACTAATATTGTGATAAAAAAAAATATTAAACCGAATTTATTTTGTTTCAGACTTATCCTGGCTTCATTAGGCAAATTAAAGAGCTATCTATCTAAAGGATGCCGCTTCAGCCCTAGAAACCAATCAGACGTCAGCTCAGGTAAACAGCAAATATAAAAACTTATTTGATTATTTTTTCTACCGACATCACGTATTGCCCGCATTTTTGGGTCAATACGAATTTGATCGTCCGACATTTCTAGTGAACGTTAGGAAAATAATATTGCCTCTCTATAACACTTGTATCGTATTATTTCAGACGAAGAAGACGATCTATGCCTGAGCGACGAAAACGACAAGACAGTAGTTGAAAACGGAAAGGTGGTAAACGGATTCAACAAATTAGTTATAGAATAAGAGAAACTTTATCTTTAAGCATACTCTTTGTTTGACGTTAAGTTTAGTTGTATTGTTTTACCTTTGTGGTACTTTTTATTGTTTCCAGTGTTATTTCCCAGTGACATTTTGTGACTACTTTTTGATTCCCGCCTTAACGAATGTCGATTATCTGGTCTTTTCTCTCAAGTTATTAATTTGATGGTTGTTTTATTTCTTTAGTTGTTACCAGGCGTAGCATTAACACACCTAAACGTTATACATAGTTATTACATTTATTATTGTAATAGTGGTTAAGCAACATTGTGTAAAATTACTACTAACCAATTACTTTTTGAAAATTTTTACTTTGTGCTAGTTCGACGTTCGAAAAGGATGGCCTTTAGCATAACTATTGTATCCCTACTTAATTTTTCTACACATTAATTAGCTAGTCAATATCTATGCAGCATAATATAGGATTTACATAAGACAACTGTGTATAGAACTACATAATTATGGTGCCCCAAATAACAGGCAGTGTATCGTTCTTCACTTCACTGTACATTCTACTCGAACCGTAATTTAAATAGAAATTGATTGGAATTTAATTCAACAATCGTTGATTATGATGTTTAAATAGTGCAAGTGGTTTAATGAAACTATTTCACAATCCAATTTTAAATTGTAATCTTGTATGCTAGTATTCTTAAAGTGACTACTCGTTAAAATTATATTCTTCTACATTATATCTCTATAGATAATTGCTAGTAAATGTGTAGATCATAGTTAGCTAGAACTGTTTTGAAATTTTTCATGGTACTTTTTAATATTTAGGTACAACTTTTTTGAATTGCAAGAATGGTGTTTGATTTTCGTAATATTATCATCGGCAAAGTTTAATTCCAAATCTTGGGAACGTTTGCCTGTAGAAAAAAATATTCCAAGGTTCAGAATGCTGGTTTAGGCAGAACTTATGGAGTGTGGTTATTATTACTAATGTTTGAAAGAATAAAACAACATGCCTGTTCCCTTATTATTACATCGTTAAAGTTCTGTCTAGTTATACATAAAGAAGCAAATCTTGATCGAAATAGACAATACACTAATAGGAATATTCTGATGAATCTCTCACATTAAAATTTGTTCCATTTTTATATCACGTTGTGCTATGAGCGAGTAGGTATTTGATTATTTTCTAGGACCGAATATGATCAATAACTAACCAGTGATATTCATAAGCAAAATTGTATTGAAACCATTTCTAAAAATGTATAGAATCTAAGTCAGAGTTATATATTTTTATATTGCTTGTTTGATAACATAAATATTATCTACTTAATTAGTTGTTGGGAACAAAAGTGTTGTTAAAACGAAGTTACCGTTTTGTTTATTTAGCTAGAAAAAGTACTTTCTTGTTACATAAAGGTATTATTTTTATTACAATTAAATTCACAGTTAGTAGGTGCCACATGTTGACTTGGAAATGAAATGTTTGACAAATGTTGTGATGGTTGATGATGTATTAATTAATTCACATAATTAGTGATGTTTTGGCTGTTGTACTAATAAATTACTACGTGTATTTTATTCTAAAATGTATACGTAATATGATGTATCGTAAATTGTTGTAATAACCTTTTATGACACTATTACGTAAAGTGCCACAGAAATATGATATTAACTATATTTATTAAATGAAATATGTATGCTATATCTCTACATAAATATAAAAATAATATAATATCTTTATATTCATTGATATTATGTATTCATTCATACGCATTCCGCTATCATTGCAGTTTTACAAAATGAATAATGGTATTCTAATTTTCTAAGTAATGTTAAAATGTGAGATCCCATAAAAATAAATTGATATATCTAAAAATACGTGTTTAATTTGTAGTAATTCATGAAAACTGCTTGTGTACGTAATATTCCCTAGCTAGACATTGCGAGAATCACGAAGCAAAGCGATACGAAATTAAATCTGCACTCTGCAGTAGTTATTCTAAGTCAGACTTCGAAAGACATCGAGCTAAAGAATGTTAAATAAAATAATAAATCATCAAATATACAGTGTGTCCGGGCTTGTAGTGATCAAACTTGAAGGGCAAAATCTAGGGACAATTTTATCGATAAAAATACTTCAAATTTGGGGCCTGACCCATTTCTCGAAAAATTACATCGATTTAAGTTTTTAATTTTTAGTTTACACCTCTTCTTTAAAAAACAAGTGAAAGCGTGGGTAGCTTAACATTAATAGGCAAATATTTTATATCATGCGATAGCCAATAAAATTATCTAATAGTAGAAGAAGAAAACAGACACAAATTTCATACATTTTATGGGAGTAAGAATGGATTTAATTAGAAAAATACATTACTTTTTTCACTTCTTTTTCAGTTATTTTCCAACACAAGAAAAACCAGGTCGTTAAGGTATGTTTAATTTGCATTGTATTTTTAGTATTTGAGCTATTCTACAAAACGAATGTAAATTTAGTAGTCTACGTCTATTAGTTTTGACGTAATTATTGAACAAAGATACCCCTTCCCAGCGGTTTCCATAGTAATCGGAATAGGTTGTGTGATTCTTTCAGGCAGTGCATTTTCGCATGTCCCGTGCGCTATGGAAACCGCTGGGAAGGGGTATCTTTGTGCTATAATCTAAATATGATCTCGTGGTGAATAACTCAGTATAGCTGTTTTGCTTTAAGTGATACTTAAGTTTCAACTATATTATTAATTAAAAATGTTTTACATAGGTAAACTTATAGGGAGGAGGCCTATGCGGTCAGCAAAAGTTATTAAAGTTTCTGTTTTTTTTTTTTGGCAAAATCACAATTATTCAAGGCGAATGATTATGTAAAAAAAAAATACAGACCACACTGACATGAAGCTTCATGCACACTGACAGATGGAATTCGGTAGTCTATAATGTTGCTAGTGTAGTGAAGTTTTCCCACATTACTGCATTTTTTAAAGTTTTAACAAAAAGGTTTTAACTTTTTTTTGAACTCAATTAGAGGCGTTTTACCTACCAATAAAACGCTTATTAATTTACTTACCTTATTCGAAGCTTAATTAATTGAGACAGGCACGTCATTTCCCGCCTCATATTGCTATCTCTTTCTACCCTATAGAGCTATCTCTTTCTACCACTACCGCCTGGCAGGGGCGAGACCGACCATTGAAGGAAGGTCCGCCATTTCTAGAAATCATTGAGTCGCTATACTACCAGGCAGAACTTATTCATAAGCTTCGAATAAGGTAAGTAAATTAATAAGCGTTTTATTGGTAGGTAAAACGCCTCTATTAATTTGACTTGACCGTTATTCGAAGCTTAATTAATTGAGACTTGTTTGTTATCGCCTGGTGGTAGTGGAAGGACGCCCAATGTGACATTTTTATTAGGTATATTCGTAGGTACTTTCTAATTCATGAAAATACATTTTATATGTATAATAATGTATATTTAAAAATAAACAAAAGAGAAAAGTATCTTCTACAAAATTATAGGTACATAATAAAAACCATAAATCATAATTCTTAGATCTTGATTAAAAATAATACACATAATTTGTGATATTTTTCAATCTACAGCACTAAACAAAGCCGTCACTGATGGCGTGATTGATGCAGGCATAACTTCGCGTCGATAGAATTTACAAAAGGTATTTGTTGATCGCCAGTTACCTCTTGACAAAATATCTTCAATCGGGTAACTATCCAACCAATTCTTGGAGGCGACAGCAGAACGTATACTTCCCGGACTGGCAGTTATGCCTGCGTCCTTCAAAAGACTTTTGATCCACCCTGCTATTATTGCCCGCGATGCAGGCCTAGGGACACCTTTCGTGTTTACAAACAACTTACTGCATTTGGCGGAATCTCTATGGGATTTAAGCAAATCAATTGTCTGATTTATCCAAAACACTGGATTTAAATTAATACAAGCCGGATTATGAATCAATCTCCAACCTGATTGCCGGTAGTTAACAGAGTCAGTTTTAGACCCAAATGCTGGCCAGAAAACTACAGAGTCGTCTGAGAGAATATAGTGATTAGAATCAACACAAAGTAAGGTCAGATCATGAATTCTTCGTCCCGAGGTTAGCAGTAAAAGGGCAGCTGTATGTCGTTGTGTTTCAAAGGTATTATTTATATTGACTTTGTGCTTTTCCAAAAAGGACGCTAAAATATCTATATTCCAAACCGGTGGTTTATGACATATTGGTTTTTGTAATGCTATTGATTTTAAAACATGTTTAACCAAAACATGAGAACTTAGCACACCTGCACATTCAGCATTACAAAGAGTAGAGATTGCCGATTTATGTAGTAAGACAGTATTGTATGATAGTTTATGTACTAAAAATAAATCAGACAAGTATCTCGCCAAGTCACTCCCTGAAGGATTAGATGAATCTATTTTGTGCTCCTTAGCCCACACTAACCATTTTTTCCAAGCAGATTCATAAGTTTTCTTGGTCGAGGATCGCCATGATTTTTGAAGAAGGTCAATTTGTTGACTATTCCAACCTTTTAGATTTTTCGTCCACCCCCACATTTCCAGACCTCCAATAATAATAATAATAATAATAATAAATTTATTTTCGTAACTTAGTCTAATAATATACAGATAATGGTAGGAACTTCCCTTTAGGCAAGACATTGCCTGTGTTGGGAAGAACCGCTCCTCTTTACAATTATTCACTTAACTAGTAAACTAAGTTAATGTAAATCGATATAATATGCGCTACATGCGCTACGTTTGATGCAACAGTTAATTTATTTATTTCCATTATAAGTACCACGCTCGTGTGTGTGTGTGTGTGTGTGTGTGTGTGTGTGTTTTGTGTGTGTGTGTTTGTGTGTGTGTGTGTTTGTGTGTGTGTGTGATGCATAGCTAGACCTACTAATGTTATAAGTACTAAAGTTTGTGTGTATGGGTGTTTGGATGTTAACATATAATAATTATGTTTGTTACTCTTCCACGCAAAATCCACTGAACGGATTCAGTATTACTAGTATTTTATAAATATTTCAGTATTATCAATTCGATCTCGTTGTAGGTCCTTGGTTTGATCCATTCGATAAGTACTTCCTTACAGTTGTGTATATTTAGTGGGTATATATTAAGACATTTGTTTAGCCTATTATATATTGTAGCAGACTGCATGTGGTATTGCCGTCTAGCGAAGTCCGATTTTACGGCGGGAATTATGGCAACTTTATCCTTTCGCCTACCGGTCAGCAGACTGTCATCAAAGGGTAGGAGTTTGTGCATTTTAAGAACTATATTAGTTACGTAAAGTTTTCTAACCGATAGAAGGTCGGCCTCTACATAAAGATTATCAGTGGGGTATCTGTATGGTTTAAACAACATGACTTTTATAAGGGACCTTTGAGCCCGCTCCAGACTTAGGAAGATAGTTTTAGTGGCCGAACCCCATACTGATATGCAGTATACCAATACCGATTGGGCTAAGGCAATATATGTCTGGGTCAGTAATTCTTTGTTCGCGACATGACGCAGGTTTTTGAAAGTCCAGATTAGCCTTCTCACTCTTTTCACAGTCAGTTCTACATGTTGGTGCCAGGAAAGACGCTGATCGAGGAGGACTCCAAGGTATTTAACGTAAGAAACTTTATCTATTCCAGAACATGGGCAGTTAGTGACCGATGGATTGCCGCACTTGTGAATTTTTAAATTAAAATTTAGAGGAGGTTGGGATCTGATGTTTTTACTGAAACAAACATAGTGTGTCTTGGATGTGTTCAGAGTAAGAAGGCTTGCATCCAACCATGCTGCCACACTGGCCATCCCCATTTCCGCCAGTTTCCTCACTTCGGACCAAGATTTGCCGGAGAACAGAATTGCTGTGTCATCTGCGTAAGAAAACACAGAACCCTTAGGAATGTTTCTCTGACAGAGGTTATTTAGATATATCAGGAAAAGGGTTGGTCCCAGAACGCTCCCTTGTGGGACTCTGTATGTTACAGTGGCTTCCCGACTAATGTGGTTGCCCATTCGAACTCGCTGTTGTCGGTTAGATAGGTAATCCTTAACAGTTTAAGAGGCGTTCCTCTCACCCCCACCTCGTCCAGTCTGGTTAGCAGAATGGGTATCGAGACTGAGTCGAACGCCTTCTTTAGGTCAAGGAATACTACCAGACACCTGTCTCCAGAGTCCACTTTTTGTGTTATAAGAGTTGTAAGGGCCACTACGGCGTCTTCTGTTGATAACCCGCGTTGGAAGCCAAATTGGTTTTTTGCAATAATGTCATATTTCGATAAAAATTTGATTAGTCTCTTATTGATTAATTTTTCCAAAAGTTTAGACAGTGATGATAGAACAGAGATCGGTCGGTAGTTACACGGATCACTTTTGTCGCCATCTTTGTAAATAGGTATTATCAAGGCTTGCTTGAAAACGGTTGGGAAAATTCCTTGTGCGAAGCACAAGTTAGATAAGTGAGAAATAATTGGAGCAATTTCATTGTTAGCTATTTTTAGGAAGGCAGTTGGGATGTTATCCCATCCTGGGGAGCTGTTTAATTTCATAGACTTAATTACTTCGTGTACTTCGGCACAGTCAGTATCGTAAAAAACAAATGATGATACCTGTTTTTTGGTTGTGTTGTTGTGCACCGGGTGAGAGTCAGAAGTACCTGGGATTTTTTCTGCCAACTCTTTGCCAATGTTCGTAAAATAGGTGTTAGTTAAATCTACCGAGTCTTGAGGAGACGAGGTAGCGTGCAGTAGTTCTAGATTTTGGGCTTTAGGGGGCTTTCGTTGGGTTATTTCGTTTATGGTGTCCCAAAGCTTTTTCGGGTTTTTATGAGCTTTAAAAAGTTGGTCTCGGTCGTAATTCCTTTTTAGTTTCTTTAATAAGCAGTTACAGTAGTTACGGTACCTTTTGTATGTAATTCTCAAGATTTCGTTATGTGGGTCAAGTTTTAGGTTTTTTTGCATGTTGTTTCTGTTTCTGATGCAGCGTAGCATACCTTGGGTAATCCACGGTTTTAGAATTCTTTTATTCGCTGGGATATAAATGACAGTCGTATTCTCATTTAAGCTTTGTTGCAGTTTGTTTATCAATAGTTCGGTTATGATGTTAGGGTCATTATATTCGAGTAAGTCGGTTAGTCTGGTTGTTTTTAGATAGTCTAGTGCTCTGCTATAGTTAATTTTGGTTTTAGTTTTGCTATTTGTTGTTGACTTTTCTGGGCACGATATTTTTAGAAAAATCGCACTATGATCAGTGACAGTGGTATCCAGTACAGCAATAGTGGCATTTTTGTGTGTATGATCGAGTTTTATCATAATATGATCAAGGCAGCTTGAGCCTCTTGTCGGGATAGAGTGGCCTGGATAGAAACCCTGTGAGGCTAACATTTCTAGGTAAGTGTGTCTATTGCTGCGATCATAGGAGTGTTCGTCTTGCCTGTAGATGAGATTTATATTTATGTCTCCGGTTATGATGACATTTTTGGATCCTTTAATGAGTTCCAGATGAGAACATAAAGAATCAATAAATAGCTGAGCATTACGATTAGATGGTGAACGATAGATACCAAGAATGGTCAGCTGAGGCATAGAAATCTGCAAGCATGATGCATGTCTTAGGTATACTTCCGATACGTTTGCTGCGAGTGTGGATTTAGTATAGACGACTACTCCGTCGGATTGATTTTGGTGTTTGCAAGTTTGATGAGAATTATAACCTATAATCTGTGGGATATTTTTGTCAGGGTTTAATTTACATTCGCTTAGGAAATCCAATGTCATGTCGTGTACATTCGGAGGTGGAAGGCCTGTCGACACATCGATCAGGACTTCCTCTAGGTTCAGAAGCGTGAGTGGAGGGGCTATTGCTCGTGCTTTCACGTCTGCTCTCCAAAATACCCGATCCCAACGAGGTACTACTAACAGGTAAATTCCCTGACACTGATTGAGATGGTTTAGTACCCTGGGAATGAGGTAGGGTGGAGGAAAAATCCATGCCAGAGGATAGTTCCATGTCCGTGAGAATGCATCGTGGAACAATGCCTGATGATCGTTCAGATCCAGCGATGCATAATTGATCACAACATGTGCTCGATTGGATGCAAATAGATCGATTAAGGGGATCCCCCATTGAGAGAATACTTTCAGAGTGCCCTTGGGAAGAAGATGCCATTCTGGGGCTTGTCGCAGCCTCGACAGATGGTCGGCATGTCCATTGTAAATTCCGGGAATGTGATAAATTTTCACATGTATGCGATATTGGTCCAGAATTTGATAAATTTGATATGTCAGGTTTAACAGGGGGGGTGACTTGGTACCTCCCTCGTGTCGAAGATATGCAATTACGGTCTTGTTGTCGCACTGTATTAGTACCGTACTGTGACTCAGGTACTGAGAGTGATCTTGTAAGACTTAGGATTGCTAACATTTCCTTCTGGTTGCAGTGAAGGTCTTGTTCGTTTTTTGTCCAGAACCCTGTCAATGATAGGTGATCTAATCGAGCTCCCCATGCTATGTCCGACGCATCGGTAGTCAGGTAATGTGAAGGTGGTGGCATGTGAATAGGTGATGGCAGTTTGCAATTCCGTAGCCACCACTTTAGGTTTTCTCTGGCGTCCAGAGGAATGTAGTGTCGTGGTTTGGAGTTCTTCTTCAACATTTTGTTGAGTAGATTTAACAGAGCGCGATAGTTTAGGCGGCCTTGTGGCACAGTAAAACTGGCAAAATTGAGAAGTCCTACCAGACTTTGTAAATTCAAGAGATTTGTGCATATTTTTTCTAGCATCGCTGTCAACTTGGCTATCAGTGATGGAAGTTTCTCTTCGGGAAGCTGTTTCTGGTTTGTCCATGGGTTCCACATAATTCCCAAGTATGTCAGGGCCTTTGACGGCACTAGAACCGACTTGTCGTAGTTGACCATCCAACCTAATGACTCCAAGAGCTGTATGGTCAGGCGCACGTGATTTTGGAGTATATTCCTGTCCTGATTTGCGATCAGAAAATCGTCGAGGAATACAACTACCCGAATATTCATTTTCCTGAGAACCTGAGCAATCCAATTCGTTAAACTGGCGAACGTTTTTGGTGCTGTACTCAGGCCAAAGGGCAAACATGTCATTTCCAATAATTCGCCTTGATAAATCAGACGAAGGAACCTCCTGTGGCTGTGAGCGACTGACAGGTGGAAGTAGGCTTGTGATAGGTCTACTTTGCACAGCCAATCTGACTGCTGCAAAAAATCTGGTATACGGGTTACATTGATCAGTCGGAATTTTTCCGCTATTATGTAACGATTGAGGGCTTTCAAATTGAATATTGGACGGGGCGTACCATCGCTCTTGGGGACCAGAAAAATTGAGGACAGGAAACTCGGACCTGGTGCAGCACTTTTTAGGACTCCTTGGTCTTTCATTTGAGTTATTACAACAGACATTTCGTCTGAATGTGGCACGCTCAAGTGGTGTCTTAATACTTTTGGATGAACTAGCGGTGGTTTTCGATAAAATGGTATGCGATACCCTTTTAGAATCTTTAAAATGTAATTTGGTGCTTTTAATTGTTCCCATCTGTGAATGAAGTCCTTGAGACGGCCCGCCCGAAATTTGATCGAGTCAGAATTTTTTACGTTTATTATCTTTGTTATATTCGGACTGCGATGATTCTCGCTTTTGTCCAGATCTATTCTGTCCTTGACCTCTTGTGTTTCCTCGCGAGGAACGGCCACGAAAGGAATTTTGATTATTCGCAGTGGCGGAATGAGAATATCCTTGCGAAGGATAGTGTGCATTACATCCACCTTGCGGAGGTGGGTTATGGCAGTAGGTGGCATGTGCGAAGTGCGCACCGCTATAAGGGCCATGAGAACAACCTTGCGTAGGTGCTCGACGGGATGCAACCCCCTGCGAGGAGGTGCTTGGTTTGTTAGGCTCAGCCTGCGAGGTAGAGCTATTTTTTGCCTTCTTTATTGGCCAAAAACACTTTCGGACTCCCCCAGCCTTTTCGATGGCGCTTGTAAATTTTTCGGCATCAAATAAATTTGAGGCTGTCGGTGGAATCTTTTTCAAGCAGGTTTTGACTAATGGATCCTTCACATATTTCGTAACACAGTCCCTTCTCATTTGAATTACTTCAGCTCGATGGCCACAAACAAGCTGTAATAAATCTGATGACGTTTTAATAAAGTCACCTGTGGAAAAAAGGTCATTGATTTTTGCACTTAGTCCCTCATATGAGAGGTTATCAGAATCTTTAGTCCATAGCAATAAATCTCGTAAAGCTTTTTGCAATGATTCTCTCTGTTTAACAGCACACATCGTTAAAGCTGCAAATGCTTTGTCAGCGTGTAATAAATGACGCGGACATTCGTATATTTTCACCTCATCGTTTAAATCCAGATCAGTGTAACCTGGGCAATTATTATATAATTTCTGGGTTTCTAAGTACCTAATATCATTCCATTCAGTACTATCTAAATGCTGAAAATCATTTAGCAATTTTAGATGCTCAACAGAAGTTTTAGGCATAGTAGGCTCCTTGAGCTTCGTTTCAATACCGAAGGTAAAAGGTTCTTGGTCGTTAACAACCTGGCTATCGCGAGGTGAAACTGGCAACTCATTATATAGGTTATGGCTAACTCCCGAAAAAATCGAAATAGCATCATCGTCAGAAACATAATCACGGGTACTTACAGTTTTCCTTTCTTTCCTCAATTGTTTCTGTAGGTTTCGCACTTGCTTTGATAATTTATCCACTTTACGATCGGAACGGTGTTTTTTACCCCTGCCTCTTTTTCCTTTTTTGCGGTGAGTACGTCCCCTAGTTGAGGAACTTGACTCACTTGAAGAGGAGGTACTGCTGCTACTGCTGCTTGAAGATGAACTCGTAATATCCTTTCGAAATCGTCGTTCATTACGCCCGGAAGATGGTCCCGGTATTGGTTCCGAAGCTGGCAATTCATCTACATTTTTGTCGTTAATTTCCATGCTAAAATTTTAGAACACGATTAGAAACTCAACTCAATAACTCATAATATTACTTGTATGAGGGTAGACAAAAAAAATATTTTCGAACGAACATTCGTTAAAGTTTAGCATTTAAAATAAAAGGTAGGGTATAAAAATATTTGTTACTTGCGTTGCAACAAAATTAGTTTATAACGGTTTTGTAAAAAGAAAGAATTCTTTGATACTTACGTGGGTGTGTGTTATACTCAACTTATTATTATACCTCACTTATTGGATTTTCCAAATATTAAATATAAATTATTTCGATCCGAACAAAAAATAGACCTTTGGACTATAATATTTTACACAGTATCTGTCGGAAGTGCAGAGCTCTGCACACGGCGGGAAACAAGACGCCAATGATTTCTAGAAATGGCGGACCTTCCTTCAATGGTCGGTCTCGCCCCTGCCAGGCGGTAGTGGTAGAAAGAGATAGCTCTATAGGGTAGAAAGAGATAGCAATATGAGGCGGGAAATGACGTGCCTATCTCAATTAATTAAGCTTCGAATAACGGTCAAGTCAAATTAATAGGTATAATAAATAACATTAGGATAAAAAAGTTGGTCTTTTTAGATTTTTGTAAATTTAATAATGGGATGGGAGTTGTGCACATGTGGTTAAAGCACAGGTTAAAGAAAGATCCATTTGCAAAACCTAATGCACATGCACCCACAGTCAATACGGAAAAGTGAAACAACAATCATTATCATGAATTCATGAATCATAAGTAGGTAGACGCACGCTTAGGCTCTCACCTGTAAAAAAAACCTTTGTTTTTATTTATTTATTTACAAGTCCTATTTGAAAAAAAAAATCAAGTCTTATTATTGTTAAACTGCCCCTGTTCCGTGTTTCTTTTCCTGTTGTATTATACTTAAATAAATAAATAAATATCCTTGGACATTAAATTTTACACTGCGCTTCTAGTCCCAAACTAAGCAAAGCTTGTACTATGGGTACTAGACAACGGATATAAACATACTTAAATACTTTTTTTTTGTAAATACATACATATTATACATAGAAAACAGCATTATACTTATTTTAATATAATGATTTAATTAAGAAAAAAAAGTGGGGTAAGTAAATGATTTCAAAAAGCAGTTTTAAGTGACACATCTGGCAATACCAATATTTTGCGCTGCTGATAATTTGCGAATTGCGATCATCTCGTGAAATAATTTTGAAATATCAAATGAATTTTCGTGCGTGTTTGTGCATTGTACGTTTGTTATTAGTTTAGATTTATCGAAAAATAATATTGTTGTGTAACTACCAAGTTAAATTGTGCGATTATGTGTTGCCGGACCATGACATGAGTGAACAAGAATTGTTTTAAAATTGTTTGAAAAAGTTCACGTCCACGATGGTGTTTGAGTCTATTGTGGTGGATGTGCTGAATAGGTTTCTGGGGGACTATGTGGAGAACTTGAACCGGTCTCAGCTGAAACTTGGCATATGGGGAGGTAAGGGTTTGGTTCCTTGCATGATGTCATACCCACTCAACCACATTGTTAGTGGTTATTTACGTCCACAATCATTGTTTTGCAGGCGACGTCGTGTTGGAAAACTTGATATTGAAACAAAATGCCCTGGAAGAGCTCAATATTCCAGTGCAAACAGTCTATGGACATTTAGGTGAGTGCTTGCAATGTTTTCATTTATAGTTATAACTAGCTTTCCGCCCGCGGCTTCGCCCGCGTGGAATTTTGTCTGTCACAGAAAAACTTTATCGCGCGCGTCCCTGTTTCAAAAACTGGGATAAAAACTATCCTATGTTCTTTCCCGGGACTCAAACTATCTCTATGCCAAATTTCATCAAAATTGTTTGCGAGGTTTAAGCGGGAAAGCGTAACAGACAGACAGACAGACAGAGTTACTTTCGCATTTATAATATTAGTTGGGATAATTTATTTCCTAATTCATACTCTCTCAATACTCCTCTTAAAAAACTTAGCTAGGGCTGTGTTTTTCAGAGAAAACATAGCCCTAGCTAAGTTAACATATTTATATTGTTATTAGACTTTTGTAAAAGTTAGCAATCTTATTAAAAAATTGTGACAGACTCGTGTTGTTGTCAGCTATACTAATGCATGTCCTTGACGCTAACATACTATCTATACAATTGTTTTGCCGTTATCAGTAAGTTTTTAATGCAACACCATATTTTTTAGATTTGGTGTTTTTGTTAAAATGTCCTTGTTCTATTTGCAAATATTTGTTTAACATGTTATTGTGAAAATTAGGGCATTCCATTTACATAAAAATTCATTTTATCACCCTGTGAATATTATTCCATCCATATTTCTTTTAGAACAGTAAATAGGTCAATGTCATCTATGTGCTTAACTTGTTCGTTGTTCCTCAGAAAAACTCATTCTGTTATGTTTGGTGTCAGTCACTAATAAATTGACATTGACAGGCTGGTCACACCAACGGTGGTAGCTGATTTGAATGTGATTGGGACTTAAGATTATGATTAAATCTAAAAATAGAAAGTTCAATTTACACATATGTACATAGTACCTATTTAATTAAAAAAGTTTGGTCTATGTGCATAATACAAACATTATTCTTTTATATTTACAAAACTACAAACACAGTCATCTGTATTGGCTTTGCTGTCTTATAATATTTATTATGCATAATATTTACATATGATAAAGTATAAACTTAAACATCTTAAATGAATACTTATCCTTTTTTTGCTACTCATGACTCAGATAATTATGCAACCATAAGATTATTGTTAAAAACCTATCTTGATTGTACAGCCAGACATAGTTTCAAGTTTATCAGTATTATAACCTGTTTTCCTGTATCAGTCTGTCAGTCAGTCAAAAAATGATTTCATTAGCACACTTTTGTAACTGTCTGCCACAAGGTTATCACTTCACTTACAAGTATAGACAGAAGTATGTAATTGGTATAATAAAGTTCAGGTCAGATGACATCATGCCCTCAAATCAGTGGCACTGAATTCTGACAGCCAGTGAATTCCTCTGAATGTGAAGGTCACAGTCTGACCTCAGATTTATGTTAATGCTCTAATAAAAAAGATCTAAATAAAGATGTGACTCTTATCACTAGATTAAAAATGCAAATTAAAGAAATTTTTTATATTTGCGTGATGAGATTTAGCGCCGCCACAGTTTATAGGATTTGTCTTCATGCGTGCGGTGGCGATTAAGAATGAATAAGAAGGGCTGTTTTCCACTAAAATAGAGACAGACATGATCTAAGAAATTCGTTAGTTACATGTTTTGTCTACGCTCAGATTCACCGGCAACAGTTGGGCAATATTCCGCTGCGCATCTCTTTAGTGGAAATAACGCCGCTACGCTATGCCCCTCACCTACGTGAAGACGACCCGAGATGCTGGAAAACGACTTTAGACTCATGTTAAACTAGACATTTATCAACCCAGATTAAAAATGTTATTAACGCCATGCGCTATTTTGAAAACAAGGCAGGATATTATCGTAATTTTTCCTATTTTTAGGATGACACTTTTATCTTTATTAAGCTTATCCTTAGCCGATGTAAACAATATCTATGTACCTAGTTGTTTGTTTCGCGATGATATTTCGCGATATCTAATCTTTTGATTGCTGGTAGGCAATGTATGGCGATGTAAGTTCTATATTTTAAAAAGCGATTAAGAACGAATAGAGGTGATAAGAAAATTTGCACAATCGTATCTACGTTATTGTGCTATTCCCTTCCCTTAGCAGAGAAAGTTTGCTTGTGTTAAACCACTAGCTATTTAAAGTTATTAGTAGTTACGCAATTTTATAATTAATTAGTGTAATCACACATTCACAATACGTTATAGGCATGTAATGGCTTTACTTAAACAATTACAGGCTTATTGAGTCATGCGGGAAGCCGATCGAAGACTAACTTTTATGACCTAGACACGGCCGCTACGCTGTTGGCATACCATAATTAGGAGTGTTTGCTTCACTACCCTGCTTATCAACAGCGTTTTCAATTAGCGATTGACCTGCGAAATTAGCCTACTTATAATATGACTCATATTACGTGTCTTCGCATTATGAAATTAAAGTTCAATATCGTTCATCAGGCAACTTATCGCGATTTATCATTTTTTAGCACCTCTGTCTAGCAACAATAACAAAAAACTAATAATATCAGCTCTACATCATAGTAATGATTTAAACTTTACACATCATAGCAATTTTTTTAAACTGTTATAGGATATGAAATATTTATTGTAAATGCGCATTTTGATTCGCATTTTCTATTAACAGGAACATAAAATTTTATAATAATGGATTTGAATATAAAATATTTAGTGAATACGATAAGAGAACAAAGGATAAATCTGCATTATATTTATTTATAGTACATTAAACTTTTCATTTTCCTTATCAGGCAAACTAGTACTTAAAATACCATGGAAGAATCTTTATGGGGCGTCGGTGGAGGCGACAGTGGACCGGTTGTTTCTGATCGTCAACCCTACGGCTGAGATCAAGTATGACCCTGAGAAGGAAGAAAAGATGGCGCTGGCCTCCAAGCAAGCTGAGCTTGCTAGGGTCGAGGAGGCAAAGAAGATGGAGGCTACAAAAGGTAGAGCGAGAGAGAGTTAAGAGAAAGAGAAGCCACTATAGCCGAACGGTGAAGGGGTCGGACTGGCTGACTCGTGATCCGGGTAACGCGGTTCGAATCCCGCTGCCGCTTGACTATTGTGGTGAGCTCACTCGTTCGTGACACAAGCATATTTAGCTTAGTGCGAGGGGCTAACGGGGCTATTAGTAATTTGTGCAAAAACAAACTACTAATAATGTTTAAAAAAATAAGCTTTTAACAGCGGGTTTAGAAGATGCGGCTAACCGACTTGGTTTTAATTTAACGGTCACCAGATGTATATGAAAGTAAAGAAAAACAGAATGTTAAATCGTGCTGTTGTATTTGCATATGCAAATGAACCAAATTAAAAAGAAAGAAACTTTCGTAAACTTTCCCAATTTGGAGCTTTGATGAAATAGAGCTATTTCCATTTTTTTCTATGAATGACAAGGCAGGTATTTGACCGCAATCATTTTGCTGTGTTAAAAAAATCTTATTTAATTACCATTTCAATATCTTTTTAGACGACAACAAACTTGATGAAACCTTCGTCGAGAAGTTAGTGACACAAATCATTAAAAATGTGCAACTCAAGATTACTGACATACACATACGCTATGAGGATAGCATAACAAATCCGAAGGCGCCTTTCTCCTTTGGGATAACGTTGCACAATCTGTCCGTCCATACAACCGATGAAAATTGGAAGCAAACGATCATACAAGAAGCTGTTACTAAGATCTTCAAGGTATAGTGTTTTTTTCGGAATTCTGGTCTGTTTAAGAATTCTGGTCTAAAATAATCAGCTCCTTTAATATCATTTTAGCGTGACTTCAGGTAGTTAATACTTATAACTACCAGAAATTTCCTAGTTGGGCTTCACCTTATCATGACTTATTATAAGTCTTATAGGTCTCCCAAGTCTCCATAATTTTATCTATTTTCACTTTCGTTGAAAAGAGCCATTGAAATAAAAAAGTACCACAATACATTGACTACCTTTTATTTCAGGTATTGAATTTGGAAGGGCTCGCCATATACTGGAATCCCGCGACGGAATTGTATTCAAGATCAACCCCACAAGATATCAAAACTCGTCTTGAGACGGAGATAGCTACGAAGACATCACAGCCTTCTTTCTATAAATATGGTAAGATATTATTTAGATTGAAAAAGTTCACTTGCTGTATTTGGTACTAAAAATGTTGCCTAATTGGATTGTTTGTTTTTTTTTCAGCATTGGGCCCAATAAATGCCACTGCAAAACTACAACTAAATCCCAAACCTGAGGGCGATACTCCAAAGTTTAGCATACCCAAAGTTATTTTAAGTTTACACATGGAACAGCTATCGGTCAGCTTGACCAAAAGTCAATACCAAGATATGATGCTATTAGCTGACTCTATGGACAGAATGAGCAAAGGCGTGCCATACAGGTATGCTAATTGAGTTCAAACATCGCATCTTAATTGACCATTTTAACGTGATCTTTGTATAGTGTCTGCGGTATTAATAGAAGGACCAGGGTATGTTGGTTATTATGCGGAGTTGTGTCTGATGCGTTGAGTTAATTTGGGTCAGAGGTGTTTGATAAATACGATTGATTCATGCGTTAAGAATCTACATTGTTGTATGCGTTAGGTAACAAACGATTACGTAATTGTCTCCTTCTTTGATAATCTTTTTATTCATATTCTTATTGAGAGGAAATGTCGCCAATCTTTTACCTTGGACGCCGGCCAGGAAAGGCTAACGAACTCTTGTTACATTTGCTGAAAGGCTAACGCAGTGGAAATAAATGTTTTGCGCTAAAGGCTTCTTGATTTGTTTCCCTGTAATTCTCAGCTGCGTCATTTACTTGGTGAAATTATTTCGATTCCACACAGAATCTGTATGGGCCAAATAGCAATGTCAAAAATGTTTTATACAGCTTCAAGTTAGCATGTCTAAATTGATACATGATCCAATGTGATCTTTATGATAATAGGAATTAGGGTGAAGCCAAACTATCGTAATTTGAGTCTCATTATTTACACTGTATTGGATTCCATGCAAAAGTGCGGTTTAAGCCACGGAGGATTATTTGGCTTAGCATTGGATATGTTACGAACTTATAAAATAACACACGTAATCATTGATCGAGTGATTGTCAAAAACTTTCCATCGCGAGGGGTGTATTAAATGAGTTAACCCACTAGGGTGGCACTAGCCAGCATAGATTTTATGAACCGCCATATTAGCCGTCTGACATAAATGTTTCTGTGTCTGGTTCATTTCATTTCATATCTGGTTGATTTCGCCTCCCATTGGGAGAAAAAACTATTCCGATAAAACAAAAGAATGTCTGATTCTTTTATCAAAATCGTTTTGAGTGATTCTTTGTGTTTCTTTAGTTATCAATAACACTAATATTATTCCCCCAGAAAATACCGTCCAGACCTGAAGAGCTACAAAGGCCACTACAAGGAATGGTGGAAGTTCGCTTACACCTGCATCCTAGAAGAGGAAGTCCGCCGTCGTAGTCGCAACTGGGATTGGACTCACATGCTATCCCATAGGAACTTATGCAAGAGCTATGCTACTGCGTACCAAACGAAATTGAGCAGCAAAGGGAAGGTGGCTGCGGACCAACAGATAGTCCTGGATAAGGCTGAGAAGACCCTGGACTTGTTGAACTTGGTCGTCATTCGGCAGAGGATAGAGATGGAGGTTTGTAAAAAGATTTGAAGTTTTATAGATACTTTTATCCTGATACTTAGTCTGATAAAATTGGTTTGAAATGGTTTAAATAGTTACCAAACTACGGATGTAAAATACAGTTGAAAAAATGCATAAGTGAACTCAGACCATAGTCTAAATATTTAAGTGAGTAGGTAGTCTGTCTGTATCTGGCTAATCTGTATTTTTGTTAGTTTGTTTTTTTATCCTACAAATATGTACTTACTGTGTGGACTTTTTCGTTAGGTGGAAAGGTTAGGAAAATTGGAAGAGGAGGCGAAGAAATCTCGAGGTTGGTTCAGTGGATGGTGGGGAGGCGGGTCCAAGGAGGAGGAGCTTGAAGAAGGCACTGCCATAAGTAAGTGACATGATTAATCTGTATGCGGCTCATGATTATTGTTTAAACTCCTTGCATTCATAGACTAAAGAAAATTGCATTTATAACAGGAATCATGAACTAAAATACTTATGTAATTTAGTGTTATCCATTACCAGTCACTAGTAACTTTGAACAACTTTTAATTTGCCTATTAACATGCAACGTTAAACGTTGACTGATTCTATTTCAACTGTATTACAGTGAAGCAGTTCGAGAAAGCGATGACGTCAGAAGAGAAAGAAAAGCTCTTCCGTGCCATTGACTACCAGGAGAACTCGGCGCCACTCCATCTACCCACGGAATATGTGGCTCTTGAGACACATTTCCGCCTCGACCGATTACAAGTGGCTGTCAATGACATCTCCGAAGTCTTGAAGGCGTGTGTAGACAATGTCGTGGTGGATATGAAGCAGCGGCCCAGTGCTAATGCCTTGAGGTAAAAGTTGATTTTTAATTTTGAACCTTAGTATAGCGAAATAAGATTCAAAATCAGAATAGGTGTGCTGCTTACACCTACCCACGGTATATGTGGCTCTTGAGACACATTTCCGCCTCGACCGATTACAAGTGGCTGTCAATGACATCTCCGAAGTCTTGAAGGCGTGTGTAGACAATGTCGTGGTGGATATGAAACAGCGGCCCAGTGCTAACGCCTTGAGGTAAGAGTTGATTTGAATTTGAACCTTAGGATAAGATTCAGAATAAGAATAAGTGTGCTGCTTACACCTACCCACGGAATGTGTGGCTCTTGAGACACATTTCCGCCTCGACCGATTACAAGTGGCTGTCAATGACATCTCCGAAGTCTTGAAGGCGTGTGTAGACAATGTCGTGGTGGATATGAAACAGCGGCCCAGTGCTAATGCCTTGAGGTAAGTTGATTTTGAATTTGAACCTTAGGATAGCGAAATAAGATTCAGAATAAGAATAAGTGTGCTACTTACACCTACCCACGGAATATGTGGCTCTGGAGACACATTTCCGCCTCGACCGATTACAAGTGGCTGTCAATGACATCTCCGAAGTCTTGAAGGCGTGTGTAGACAATGTCGTGGTGGATATGAAGCAGCGGCCCAGTGCTAATGCCTTGAGGTAAGAGTTGATTTTGAACTTTAGGATAGGAAAAAAGAATCAAAAGTAAGGTGGTACATTTGCGGACGGAGTACCTATGTGACTTTGGAGACACATTTCCGCCTTGATTAAATTGGAAGGTTGATTCAAAAATTGTCCAATATCCTATAGGATTTTCTTAAGACTCTTTTCCACGTAAGAAATACACTCGAAGTAAAAGCAGGCCTCCGTCACTCGCCTATGCCGGCCGAGATAATTACCTACAACGCGCGACAACTTCAAGTTGCAAATCAGTCCGGGCCGCCACGCGCCTGTTTGCACACGCGTATCTATACACGCTCGGTCGATCATAGTCGCAATCAAGGTTTATTGTTACAACAGCACTGTTATTCTTCTTTAATGAAAAATTGTAATATTTAGGAATAATAATTAACTGTAGTGATTTAAATAATAAAAAAAACTACACTTTTTAAATAATAAATTATTTTGAAATACTTTTGACAAAAAACTATAGCAAAAAAATTATTTTAGCTAATAAAAACATTAACTTTACTTCACCGTGTCTATTTTCCGACACTACACCTTTTAAAACTGTTTGTTTAATTTCGAATTACTTATCGCAACACTGAAGTTTATTAATAGGTACTTTAGAGATGGTACGATTATACAAACTCCACTAGATTAAAGTTTTCTAATCGTAAATACAATAAATGCTTCTTATAATTAAGTTTTTATTTATTTTACTTTGCTCATACAACCCTGACGCTTGAGCGGTGACGTAGATCAATTCTAAACACAAAAAAAATGCGCTCTTGTGAGCGTAGTAGTAAGGTGCGATTTCGAATGCACCATGTGCGTTGGATATTTTGCATTATTATTATTACCGTTAAAATGTCGGCATCTGATCCTACACAAAGGAGTGCAATTTCTGTTGCTACTATTATGTATTCTGTGGTAAAAGTGAATATAATATAACCTTAATCTATCGTTTGCTATTGTTCCTCTTATTTACGTATAGGGTTTCGTTGTTATACGTGTTAGTTTTCTACTTTTACACTATATGAATAAATTTTATTTTCAAGGATGGACGTTTACACTATATGCATATATTTTCAAGGGTGGACGTTCAAATGCAAGCCTTCACTGTGACGGGTGTGCAGCAGGGTGACTTTGAGCCTCAGTTGGTGGTCTCCAAAGAGGTCACTAAAGACGTTAACCTACTTAACGTCATCTTCGAGAAAAATCCTCTAGGTAAGTAAAGGAAAGGAAGGGATAAGTATAGGTATTTGGCGTTTTCCAGCAACTTAAATAGTGTCAATAGAAACGATCCGCGATAACCGAGATCTTAGAATTTTTTTTCAAAACCTTTACTATTGCAGTTTTCAATTCAAAACTGCCGTTTTCTTACATCTTTGTTGCTTTCTTTTTATCGAGGATCGCCAGTCTGACTCAATTTTCATTCTATATTCAAAGTTTTCTTTCACAGATGGCGCTTGCGACCAAAGAGTAAAAGTGTCTGCGCGCCCACTGCAAATAGTGTACGACGCTCAAACCGTCATAGAGATCGTAAACGTATTCAAACCTCCCAGCGAATCCACAGCTTTGACCACGTGAGTTTATTTAGATTCTGCTACGTATTGTTATGGTACGATGATCCGAAATTGCTTGCATACCATTTCAATGGTATATGTCGCAATTTTTCGTGGATGCAGGATTTTTTTCCACAAAAGTATATTATTACCTGCTTTAAACGCTTTGTATGATATGGTTGTATCCCTGTTTTGTGCACCAAATAAAATAAATAAATAAATAAATAAATTATTATCGTTGCAAAATGGCATCCATTGCAACTTGATTGATGTCCCGTTGTGTGTACAATTATCTAATGTATTATTTTCCTATAGCTAACAAAAAGAGTACATTAGCAGCGATTGTCTAATTCAGGACAGCTGTGACAACTCAACTGCGTCAGAATTTATCTGACGCAGTTGAGTTGTCACAGCCTTAACAAAATAATCAGAAGGTTGAGAATCACTTGTTCAATTATAATTATTCATC